>NC_064640.1:903350324-903659281 GCF_023864345.2 Schistocerca serialis cubense | reverse complement strand
CAGGATTTGAGGAAGTCATATCCCTGTTGGAGACCCACATTCAGAGTCTGATCCTGTCACAAGTGGGGCACTTTTGGGGTTCTTCTGTGGGAGGTTCTGGGTTTGAGGAGATGAGGAAGTGGCTCTGGTTATTTGCTTCTGTACCAGGTCGGGAGGGTAGTTGCGTGATGCGAAAGCTGTTTTCAGGTTGTTGGAGTAATGGTTCAGGGATTCTGGACTGGAGCAGATTCATTTGCCACGAAGACCCAGGCTGTAGGGAAGGGACCGTTTGATGTGGAATGGGTGGCAGCTGTCATAATGGAGGTACTGTTGCTTGTTGGTGGGTTTGATGTGGACAGATGTGTGAAGCTGGCCATTGGACAGATGGAGGTCAATGTCAAGGAAAGTGGCATGGGATTTGGAGTAGGACCAGGTGAATCTGATGGAACCAAAGGAGTTGAGGTTGAAGAGGAAATTCTGGAGTTCTTCTTCACTGCGAGTCCAGATCATGAAAATATCATCAATAAGTCTGTACCAAACTTTGGGTTAGCAGGCCTGGGTAACCAAGAAGGCTTCCTCTAAGCGACCCATGAATAAGTTGGCATACGAGGGGGCCATCCTGGTACCCATGGGTGTTCCCTTTAATTGTTGGTATGTCTGGCCTTCGAAAGTGAAGAAAGGAAAGAGGTTTTAGGTAGGATGGCAGGTGATCGGCGTGAAAGGAAGTGCTCCATCGCAGCGAGGCCCTCGATGTGTGGAATATTTGTGTATAAGGAAGTGGCATCAATGTTTACAAAGATTGTTTCTGGGGGAAACAGATTGGGTAAGGATTCCAGGCATTCGAGAAAGTGGTTGGTGTCTTTGATGAAGGATGGGAGACTGCATGTAATGGATTGAAGGTGTTGATCTACATAGGCAGAGATACGTTCAGTGGGGGCTTGGTAACCAGCTACAATGGGATGGCCGGGATGATTGGGTTTGTGAATTTTAGGAAGAAGTTAGAAGGTAGGGGTGCGGGGTGTTGGTGAGGTCAGGAGGTTGATGGAGTCAGGTGAAAGGTTTTGTATGGAGCCACAAGTTCTGAGGATTCCTTGAAGCTCCGCCTGGACATCAGGAATGGGATTAGCTTGGCAAACTTTGTAAGTAGTATTGTCTGAAAGCTGACGCAGTCCCTCAGCCAAATACTCCCGATGATCAAGTACCACGGTCGTGGAACCCTTGTCTGCCGGAAGAATGACGATGGATCAGTCAGCCTTCAGATCACGGATAGCCTGGGCTTCAGCAGTGGTGATGTTGGGAGTAGGATTAAGGTTTCTTAAGAGGGATTGAGAGGCAAGGCTGGAATTCAGAAATTCCTGGAGAGTTTGGAGAAGGTGATTTTGAGGAAGAGGAGGTGGGTCCCGCTGTGACGGAGGACGGAACTGTTCCAGGCAGGGTTCAATTTGGATAGTGTCTTGGGGAGTTGGATCATTAGGAGTAGGATTAGGATCATTTTTCTTCGTGGCAAAGTGATATTTCCAGCAGAGAGTACGGGTGTAGGACAGTAAATCTTTGACAAGGGCTGTTTGGTTGAATCTGGGAGTGGGGCTGAAGGTGAGGCCTTTGGATAGGACAGAGATTTCGGATTGGGAGAGAGGTTAACTACTGAATTAGGGTGTTGTGGTTCCAGATTGTGTTGATTGGAATTTTGAGGTTTTGGGGGGAGTGGAGCAGGAAGTGTGAGATTGAGTGGATGGGAGAGACTGGGTCCGTGTGCAATGAGAGGAGGTTGAGGTTTGCTGGAAAGGTTGTGAAGTGTGAGAGAGTTGCCTTTCCGGAGGTGGGAAACCAGGAGATTGGGTAGTTTTTTGAGGTGGAGGGTGGCATGCTGTTCTAATTTGCAGTTGGCCTGTAGGAGGATGCTCTGAACAGCCGGTGTGGATGTGGGAGAGGAAAGACTGAGGACTTTTATTAAGGACAGGAGTTGATGGGTGTGTTCATTGGCTCAGTTGATGTGTAGGTGAAGGATTAGGTGGGTAAGGGCAATGGATTGTTCAGTTTGGAACTAGTATAGGGACTGATGGAAAGAAGGGTTACAGCCAGAGATGGGAACTTTAAGTGTGAGGCCTTTGGGGGTAATGCCAAATGTCAGACAAGCTTGAGAAAATAAAATATGGGAGTGTAATCTGGCTAGGGCAAAGGCATGTTTGCGGAGGGAATGTAAATAAAACTTAATGGGGTCGTTGTGGGGATGGTGTGAGGGTGACATGGTATTAGAAGGTGGAAAGTGTAACATGAGGTTGAACTGAAAATAAAAATATAAATATATGGGGAGAGATAAAGGTGAACTGGAAAGCAACTGGAGATCTGGTGTGAAAAAAGGCGAAAAAGTGTTGGTTATAGCTGGGCTTGTTGATCCTGTAGTGAACAGGGGGAGGGATGGGGGGATGTGGGTTTTTTGGGGGAGAGGGTGGGGAGTCGTTCCAGTTCCGGGAGTGGGGGGACTTGCCTTGGGGGGAGGGAGGGGCGGGTGTGTGCTCGCACACACACCCGTGTCCGGCCACACGTGCACAGACACAAGCAGACATTGCCATGGATGCACAAGAAGCAACTATTATGAGCTTATTACAGTATAGTAATGCCTTTGACACTGTCAGCTTTGACATTTTACTTGCCAGACTTAGCATTCTCAATTTCTCGGCAAGTGCAGTGCAAAGGTTTCACTGATATCTGACATCCCACCAGCAATACATCATGCCACAATGGAGGCAGGTAGTATTAGGCAACCCCCAGGGTTTGTGTCTGTGTATGTGCAGTTGGATATGGGTGTGTGTGCAAGTGTATACCTGTCCTTTTTTCCGCCTAAGGTAAGTCTTTCCGCTCCCGGGATTGGAATGACTCCTTACCCTCTCCCTTAAAACCCACATCCTTTCATCTTTCCCTCTCCTTCCCTCTTTCCTGATGAAGCAACCGTTGGTTGCGAAAGCTTGAATTTTGTGTGTATGTTTGTGTGTCTATCGACCTGCCAGCACTTTCGTTTGGTAAGTCACATCATCTTTGTTTTTAGATATATTTTTCCCACGTGGAATGTTCACTGATGTTGCAGTTTTCTATAACAAAGTAGCAGTGCCATAAGACAGTAATGATTTGCAGAATGAGCTTCAGAGAATTGATGAATAGTTGGCAGTTGACCCAGAATGTAAATAAATGTAACATATTGTTCTTATATAGAAAAAGAAATCCACTATTCTGTAGCCACCCTATTGATGAAAAACCACTGGAAATAGTATCTGCCACAAAATATCTAGGAGTAACTATTCAGAGCAATCTTAAGGGGAATGACCACATAAAACAAGTAGTTGGAAAAGCAGAAGCCAAACTTAGATTCATATGAATAATCTTAAGGAAATGTAACTCATGCATGAAGGAAGTGGCTTACAAGGTGCTTGTTTGACTGATTGATGAGTATTGTTTATCTGTCTGGGATCCGTACCAGATAGGACTGATAGCATAGATAGAGAAGATCCAATGAAGAGTGGCATGTTTCATCACATCATCACCTAGTTGCATGAGAGTGTTATGGAGATGCTCAACAAACTCCATTGGCAGATGTTATGAGAGACACATTGTGCATCACTGAGAGAGATTTACTATTGAAATTTTGAAAGAGCGCTTTCTGGGAAGAGTCAGACGACATATTACTTTCTCCCACATACATTTCATGTAATGACCACCAGAAGAAAATTCAAGAAAGCAGAGCCAATACGAAGCTTCTTTCCAAGTGCTGTTCATGAGTGGAGGACTCAGTTAGTGGTACAAAGAGTACCCTCCACCATACACCTATATGTGGCTTGTGGTGTATGATGTAGATATAGATGAACACTGTTTGCCCAAGTTATCAGTTACAATTTGTGGGCATAGACAGGAGACGTATACTGGCAACACACAATATCCTGTATCAGAGGATGCTCTACAACATGACTGTTATGACCTCAGTGCCTGTTTGCAGATATGTGCCTCACACAAGTTTCTCAGAATTCTGCATGTTGGAACTGCCATGTGGTTGGTATTTACCAGCCACCTGGCCTTCATTTGTGCTAGTTTCTGTGATCTCAGCTTTTATTTTCAGTAACTGTTGCTCTTTTTCACTCCCCTTCCGTTTTCCTATATCTTTAATTTTGCAACCTGCCTATTCCCCCACCTCACTGCCCTCTCCAACACCTGTCTAGCATGTATAATGCACTTTACTTTCTGCTCTTATTAACTCTTGCATGATGTATTTTTCAGTAATCTCTATCTTGCTTAGTACCCTATTCTCTATCATCCCATCCATAAAGTCTCCCATGACCCTAGGTTCGGGGCAACTTTTCCATAACTCTCACTTTTTCCTAAATCTCACCCACCTTCTTCCTTCATCACTCTACCTTTCCCTTCAGTCCTCCTGCCAGAAGGAGGAGCCAATGGCTCCAAATGCTTGTGTATTTCCATGATCCTTTTATGTGTTTTCTCCAGTCAACACTTGGCAAATAGATCTTGTATCTATCCAGTAATATTTTCAAACATTGGTTATTTTTGTTGACACGTTATCCCTACAGAACAGATTGGGAAGCTTGAATTTTTTTGAAATTCTGTGGTTGGAGAATATTTTTCAGTTCCTGAAGAGGCAAACTGTTATACCGGTCTTCAGGTCGCCATGGAATATAAGTGTTTAATATGCTATCAGTGATGAGGTCATCAGAGATCGGGGATGAGATCATATTGGGAAAGGAAGGAAAGAGAAATTGAGTGTGTCCTTTCTAAGTAACAATCCAGGCAATCACTATAAGCAGTGGAAAAAATGGGAAACCTAAATCTGGAAGCCCAAAGAGTTTGGGCCACCATTGGCCTGAAGATTTATTTAGGTAGTTACATTTTATTTGCATAGAGCCAGCGGAATGATGGATTTTGTAAATGTCATAAATAATAATATGACAGTAATTACATTAACAAAATATTATGTTAACAGAATCTTCCTTCAGTTCTTGGTAGAACAACATTATAATAAATGAAAAGCACCAGTTTGTTTTTGCTCTACAACATTACTTTTGTTGTGTTAACCAGTTTTCGGCTTACAAGGCCATCTTCAGACATTTACTGCGTATATTCACCAAAGAAGTTGCAATGTTTACAAACAACATTGAAAGAGAAGCAAAAACATACAGCAAGCAACATCTTTGACAGTGTGGTGGTAGTGCATTGAAGACTGGGATGTAAATAGATAAAAATGGACTAAACAGGAAAAACTTTAACACAAAATAGGAACAGCATGCCTACATAACAGTTTCTATTAATAAACAAAACTAATAAAATAAAATTAGTACTTGACAAGGCTACATCAGGAGGTATAAAAAATGGAGAGTGATACACAAACCTATTAAAAGAAGAAACAATCATCAGCATTTTATACCCTTATAATCCTATCATCAGTGTCTAACATGCAGTGTCTTTTAGTTGCCGGCCAGAGTGACCGTGCGGTTCTGGACGCTACAGTCTGGAGCCGAGCGACCGCTACGGTCGCAGGTTCGAATCCTGCCTCGGGCATGGATGTGTGTGATGTCCTTAGGTTAGTTAGGTTTAATTAGTTCTAAGTTCTAGGTGACTGATGACTCAGAATTTAAGTCGCATAGTGCTCAGAGCCATTTGAACCATTTTTTTGTCTTTTAGTTACATATTATTCATATGTTCTCTCAATTCTTAGCTATGGCCTTCTTTTTTGGGGAACAAATGCACAGAATATGAATGCAATTTTCAAACTCCAGAAAAGAGCCATAAGAACAATAACCAAAAATACTAGTCAAGCTCATTGTAAAGATCTGTTCAAAACACTAGGGATTTTAACTGCTCCATGTGAATACATTTGCCAGTCAGTTGTACACATCAAAAATAACATTGGTAATTACTGCACAAACAGCTCTGTCCATGACCATGCAACAAGATATAGACTCAACTTACATTTACCAAGAAAAAATAAACATAAAACTCAAAACAGCATTTTATACCACGGAATAAAACTGTACAATAAATTACCAAAAGAGATTAAAGAAATTGCCAAAATACACTTATTTAAAAAGGCAGCTAAAAATTACCTGTTATGCAATACATTTTATACATTGAAGGATTACTTAGATAAAACAGAGTAGGGGTTTCATAAAAAATGTTATACAAATAAATAATAATAACACTGCAGGAGTAG
Organism: Schistocerca serialis cubense; assembly: GCF_023864345.2. Taxonomy (NCBI): domain Eukaryota; kingdom Metazoa; phylum Arthropoda; class Insecta; order Orthoptera; family Acrididae; genus Schistocerca; species Schistocerca serialis. Next base: position 903,653,091 of record NC_064640.1, on the reverse strand, counting down.
ATTTAATGATTGTCTCTAACTAGAATTCTGTAAATATATGTGTACACAAATTACCTTATTTTAAATTGATATAAACTTATAAATACTTTGCCATGTCCTATGTTCTTGTAAAAAGACATCTACGGATGAATGAAGATGATACTACTACTACTACTAATGTATCTACTGAATACATAATGAACTTAAGCAATATCAATAAGATAAACAGAAATAAATAGATGCAGGAGATAAATGGAGGCATCTGAGGGAACATACTGTAAATGCAGCCTTTGAGAGTGTGGCAGTACAGAACTTTGTAACAGTTTGCATTAAATAAATGAATCAAGTAATATATAAACAATATTTGGTGAGACAACTGCAAGAGGTGTTAAACATGGACAGTAATACAAGTACGAGTTAAGAGAAAGCGTTAACAATTGAAACAACAGTCTAGTCTCTTGTTAAATTCCCAAAAATGCTGAAACACTTAATTCTGACGAAGAAACCAAATACCAATTTTTGTAAGTCTAGCTTCAAAATTGCCTTAATAGAAACATTTTTGAAAAAACCCTTCATCCCATATTTCACCCCCTTGATGTTGGTATTTCAAAAAATCCCTGCTTGAATGACACCAGCAATATAAGATCCACACCTCCAAATTTCAAGTTTCTATCCTATCTATCACTGGACTGGACAATGATGAGGCAGTCAGTCTGGGCATTATATATAGAGATTGTGTTTGGATGTTTCACCATCATGTCTTATGCTAAATGGTTCATGTTCATCATCTTTGAACTTAAATTCATTCTTTAATTAGTTCTCAGAAAGCTTTACTTTTATTATCAGACTGCTCTATTGTTTTGTTGCTAATCCATTTCCTAAGATTAGCAATTTCAGTTTGAAAAGTTTTCTTTGCCTCATTTCATTTCTCCTTCAAAAGCTGTACAGCATTAGCTTTATAAAGTAGGTTTAGATGTATATTTGACTGAGCCTAATCAGATTTGGGGGAGTTTCATTCTAGGATTACTTCCATTTTGGTAATGTTTAAGTACCTGAAGGGTTTCTCTGAAACAGTGGCAATAGTCACAACGTCTCATCAGGGTTTCATAGAACTTATTCCATTTGTCATCAGTTCCTTACACCTGGTACACAGAACCTCATTTCTCTTCTGATTGTATTTAAAGGCATTACTACTCAATCTATTCGGAGTTCATTTCAGCAGAACATCCTTTGTTATTTTTCTATAGCTGAATTTATGTACTCTACCACATGACAAAAGTGATCAAAATAATTTAAAGCTAGGCTACCTGACCTATAAAATTCCTGGTGGCTATAGAATAATCCATTTTAGTGGAGTATTTGTCATTTACTCTAGTACCTGATGCAACAGGAAGCTGAGGCTTCATTGCAGTTAACAAAAATATTGACTCTACTGATACTGAATTCGAATGTGACAGTGAATTTACCTGGTCATGTCTAACAGGTCTAGATGAAATCAAGTTAATTGTTGCATGTTTTTACTGGTTACCCAATTTCATTGTGACAGTTCTACAGTCATTCAAGAAAGTCTTCAGTCAGAAGCACCTAAATACCCAGATTATACAATATTAGTTTTAGGTGTCTTTAAACTACTGAGTATGGACTGGTACATACAGATTCATTGCAGGGGTACAGACAGACAATCTTGCAAAGTACTTTTGAACATATTTTCCAAAAACTGTCTTGAGCAGCTAATTCAACAGCCCACATGCTATAGGAATATTTTAGATCTTGTAGCTACAAACAGGTGTGGCTCTATTGATGGCATCAATATAGAGTCAGGGATTAATGATTATGATGTCATCTTAGTAACTATGGTTACTAAATGAATCAATCAAGAAAGCTTGGAGAGTGTTTCTGCTAGAAACGGCAGATACACTATGTGATCAAAAGTGTCCGGACACCCCCAAAATCATACGTTTTTCATATTAGGTACATTGTGTTGCCACCTTCTGCCAAGTACAACATATCAGCAACCTCAGTAGTCATTAGACATCGTGAGAGAGCAGAATGTCACTCTGCAGAACTCACAGACTTCCAACATGGTCAGGTGATTGGGTGTCACTTGTGTCAGACATCTTTATGCAAGATTTCCACACTCCTAAACATAACTAGGACCACTGTTTTCAATGTGATAGTGAAGTGGAAACAGCACAAAAGCGTACAGGCCGACATCGTCTGTTGACTGACAGTTTAAGAGAGTCACAGTGTGTAGAAGGCATGCATCTACCCAGACCATCACATAGGTATTCCAAACTGCATCTGGATCCACTGCAGGTACTATGACAGTTAGGTGGGAGGTGAGAAAACTTCGATTTAATGGTTGAGCGGCTGCTCATAAGCCACACATCACGCCAGTAAATGCCAAACGATGTCTTGCTTGGTGTAAGGAGCATAATCATTGTATGATTAAACAGTGGAAAAACATTGTGTGGAGTGATGAATCATGGTACAAAATGTGGTGATCGAATGGCGGGGTGTGGATATGGCGAATGCCCAGTGAACGTCATCTGCCAGCATGTGCAGTGGCAACAGTAAAATATGGAGGCGATGGTGTTATTGTGTGGTCATGTTTTTCAACGAGTGACCTTGCACCTCTGGTTGTTTTGTGTGGCACTATCACAGCACAGGCTACATTGATGTTTTAAGCACCTTCTTGCTTGCCACTGTTGAAGAGCTATTCAGGGATGGCGACTGCATCTTTCAACATGATCAAGCACCTGTTCATAATGCACTGTCTGTGGTTACATGACAACAACATCCTGTAATGGACTGGCCTGCACAGAGTTCTGACCTGAAACCTGTAAAACACCTTTGGGATGTTTAGGAATGCCAACTTCATTCCAAGTCTCACCAACCGACATCAGCACCTCTCCTCAGTACAGCACTCTGTGAAGAATGGGCTGCCATTCCCCAAGAAACCTTTGAGCACCTCGTTGAATGCATGCCTGAGAGAGTGGACGCTGTCATCAAGGGTAAGGATGGCCAACAACCATATTGAATTCCAGCATTACTGGTGGAGGGCACCACGGACTTGCACCTCATTTTCAGCCAGGTGTCTGGACACTTTTGATCACATAGTGTAAATAGTTGTTGGCATCCCCACTTAGATAATGAACTGACATCATTTTGTTCCACTGAGCCGTGGTGCCATTGAGTTAGTAGACTGGAGCCACTGACTCAAGAGTAGTACCAACTGTCCCTCGTGCAACCCCATTGTCAATATCTATGAGGAAGAGCGGGCATCTGTGGGTTGTGTCCTTAGAAGGTCTTTGCTTGCCGATATATACACGGGGTTCACTGGCCTGAGAAGGGAGGCACGAAGTTTGGAGATTGGTGGTAGCATTGCGACAAGAGACGGTCATGAGGTCTGAATGGCCAAAGCCGTGAACTATGCAAGGAGGGCCTGCACAGAGTGAAGATACCAGAGTACTTCACTGGAGTCAGCATCAACTACAAGCAGCAGGCTGACATTTTGTCGGTTGGTTATCAACATTAATGTCAGATGACCACTTGTGGCCTGGCTGCCCTCTTCTACCTGGCTTTCATTGGTACACTCAGTAAGCACAGTGGATACATGGCACTGCTTGCTGATAAAGGGGAGTCGTGCTTCGGTAGCTCAGATGGTAGAGCACTTGCCCGCGAAAGGCAAAGGTCCCGAGTTTGAGTCTCTGTCGGGCACACAGTTTTAATCTGCCAGGAAGTTTCAAAGGGGAGTAACATTCTGTAATACTCATGGTGATTTGTGTCATTGCCTACCTGCCCTCCTTATTATTTTCCAGTTAAGTGAACTTTTGGGAGAATTTCCCGAAGTACTTCATGACAGGTTGGGAGTCACAGACATCATTTGATCCCATATTCATGTTATGGACGATGTGCTGGTTTGCCAGTCACCATATCACTTGTCACCTTCTTAAAAGATGGAGTCATAAGACCATCCACCTCCCCACTTTTCTTAGTACCTAAAGATCAGGGGCAGGATATCTGACCTGTGGTTGATCACAGGCTTCTCAATTAAAAGGTGATCTTGAATTTCGTGCCACTCCCTGATCTCCACAGCTGTTTGTCCTGGTTTTAGGGAGCATATTGGTTTACTGTGTTAGATCTTAATCAGGCTTATTACCAGATACCTTTAACAGAGGAATCTAAGCATCTCATCGCCTTCACCCTGGATTGGAATTTATACGAGTTCATCCGAGTTCCATTTGGTTTGTCAACCAGTGCATCAGTTTTATCCCACTTATTGGATAAAATTTTAGGTGATTCAAAGTTTAATTGTGTCTTCAGTTATTGGGACAATGCAGTCATATTCAGTGCCTCCTTTGAAGAGCATTTAGAGCACATCTCACATCTGGAAGGTACTCTCCAGGCTTAGGGATGTGGTCCTGACTGTGAAACCCTCAAAGATAACCTTGGCTAAGCACCAAGTGTCATTTTTGGGTCACTTGGTATCTGGTGATGGAATTATCATTGATCCAGAGTGAACTAAGGCATTGAGGAATTTTCCACAACCACGAAATAAGAGGGAGATTGCCTGATTTGTAGCAATGACTAATTATTTCCACAAATTTGTCCCAAACTCTGTGCAACCTTCAGCTCCATTAAATTTGCTACGCAGAAATAATGAGAAATTCATGTGAACTGAAAGTCAGCAGGCTGCCTTTGAGGGAATCAAAACTGTGATTTCCAACCCACTGGTTTTAGCCATACTTGACTTTAAGAAATGATTTGTGGCCCACACTGATGCTTGCATTACTGGTATCGCAGCAGTTCTTTTACAGAAAGATCAAGATATCAGGCATCTGCTTCCCGACATCTGGAGGGGCCTGAACTCAATTACTCAGTATATGAGTGTGAAGCGTTAGCTATATTATTTGCTCTGGAAAAATTTTGGTTCTATCTCAAACATAATGAATTTGATCTAGAGATGGATAATTAGGTCCTTAGTTGGGACCTAGCTTGTCCTAAGAAGACAGAGCGTATTGCAAGATGGGCGGTCCGCATTTTGGCTTTCCATTTTAAGGTTCATGACATTGAGGGCTCTGATAATCAGTCTGCTGATGCCCTTAGCAGGATGTTCCAACAGCATGAGCTTGATGAGGAAATGCCAGACAGTTAACTAGTATGTACTATCCTTGCTGAGGTACCCAAACTGTTTAATAATTTGTAAACTGAACAAGAATAATACCCATTTTGGGGGGGGGGGGGGTGGCTCAGGAAGCAAATACTAGATGGACAGGAATTTCTGAAGAATGGGATTCTGTGTAACTGCAGGGGTAGGTCTGGGGTAGCTAGATTTTATCTCCCTTGACCCTTAGTTATTCTGGTCTTCCGGTACTTTCATGACTTTATAAAACGTTAGAGATAGTCAAGGAGCAGCTGACCTGGCCAACACTTTATAAAAACATTAGAGGTTTAGTCAAAGAATGCCGAGATTGTAAGAATGGAAGACCAAGTAACTCCCTGGGAAGGGGATTGCTGCAGTCGGAATGGGAAGAGCATCCACTGGACAAATTGTTTGTTTATTATGTGGGCCAGCTTCCCTGGACAAAAAAAGGCAATCTGTATATTCTCATAGTAGTGGACACCTTCTCCAGGTTCATACCTAGCTGGGGTGAGAGCGCTCTTATCACCATCTCTCATGGTACTAATATATTTACGTGGTTTGGGCCACTGCAGCCATTGGTTATGGATAACATTCCTGGATTTCTGTCAAGATTGTTTAGACAATTCTGTTTTGGCAATGGGATAAATCATGTTACCACCACACCTTATTATCCTTATGGTTCCTGTGCCAAAAGGATTAACTGCAACTTGAAGTCAGCATTGATTATTTACCACCATAAATCACCCAAAAAGTGGGATACAACCTCACCCTGATTAAACTTAGTGTTTAACTCCATGTGGGATGAAGAATGCCATGCCACCCCAGCTAGCCTAATGCTCGCACATCCCATGAATTCCTGACTCTCCAATTTATGTAAGATAAATCATCTTTCACCTCCATCTATCAGTCCGAAGGTACTTAGAGAGCAAAGGGACCAAATATTAGGAATGTTTACGATTTTCAGGCCTGTCACTATAACAGAAACAAGTGCCCCTTTCAAGGGGAGATAGGGGATCTTGTCTACATCAGAAACATTTCTGGGTGGACTTCCCAGGATAAATGTTTGGAGAAACTTGCGCCACATTTCCTAGGTCCATATTCCATTGTCAAAATTTTAAGCCCAGTCACTCTTTTGGTCAGGGACCCAGAAAAGAGGAAGCTCATCTCAGGCAGATTAAAATTTCCAGCAGTGTGAAGGGTTCTTAGATCTGGGGGAAGGCTTGTTCAGGTTTGAGAGGGGGATGTTGAGATGTGGCGCCATTGAGTTAGTAGACTGTTCTGTCTGGCACCAGTGGCTCAAGAACTGTATCGACTATCACTCTTGAGGCCCCATTGCCATTATCTGTGAGGAAGAGTGGATATCTGTGGTTTGTGTCCTTAGAAGGTCCTTGAGAGGGGTCTGCTGGCCTGAGAAGGGAGGCACAAAGTTTGCCGATTGCAGTAGCATCACAACAAGAGGTGGCTACAAGGTCCGAGTGGCCGAAACCACAAGCTGCGCAAGGAGGGCCTCTGCAGAGTTACGATACCAGAGTACTTCACTGGGGTCAGCATTGACTACAAGCAGCAGGCTGACATCCCGTCAGTTGGTTGGCAACATTTGTGTTGGACGACTGCTCGTGGCCTGGCTGCCCTCTTCTACCTGGCTTTCATTGGCACCACTCAGTAACCACTGTAACGCACCATGGACCCATGGAACTGCTTGCTGATAAAGCAAAGTAACATTCTGTAATCCTCGTGTTGATTTTTGTCATTGCCTACCTGCCCTGCTTATGATTTTCCAGTTTGTACCCGACCCTCAGAGTTTTACTCAGTCGGCTCTTTGGTCGTTAATAGAGGCCATAATATTGTACTGAGACACTAGTTGTCATTTGAAAATTTGTCCCACTATTATATTTCCTTTCCTTTCTGGTTTGTACCCAGTCATTAATGTTCTAATGACCAGCTCCTGGCCATAAATACAGCCAGAACAATTATACTAAGGCACATGTTGCCATTAAACAAAAGAGGGACCTTCTAGTTAGATTTAGGTGTTAACCAGTTCAGTTCTTTGATTGCATTTACATTTTTAAGTCTTTAGTTATAATCTGAACAACCTGTTGTACTAAGGTGTGTTTGAAAGACTGGATCATTATTGGTGTATTTTAGCTGGATCTTGTGGTTCTGGCAAGTGAGTTCTCTTGTACTAAGTATTCACAAGTGATGTTTTAAGACGTTCCTTCGGAATGGTCTTAATAACTGAAATCAGTTTAACTTTGAAAATATTAACAGCCAACTGTCACCAGGGCATTAGTCAAAATAAGATTGTCAAAAGGGACAGGTTGGGATCCAATCGCACCTTGGCTGTTGATTGAAATTAAAAAGTTGGTTGCTTTTAAGTAAGCTTTATCATTGTCATATTGTTTCCTAATCTGTTTAATCTTTAAGCACATATTAACCCAGAACCTTTAGACATACAGCCTTCTAATTAAAAATTATGTCATCTGTTTTGAGTAACTTAAACACTCTTGTCATCAATGGTGCTTATATAATTTTCATATGTTGCAGAAAGGCATGTAATAGCAGAGGCTTTGTCCAGTGCAATAGTAAACACTGCCATTTGACCCAATAACATGTAGGCTGCAGGTATGGTTGTATATTGTTAAATATACAGGTTGCGTGAAAAGTAAGTTACATGTTTGGGTCCTTCCTTCCACATTTTCTTTCATTCTGGTAGGTACCATGTTTCATCCAGTATGATGGATGTAGAGGAAGTATAGAAAATTTTAAATGGACTGTATATCATGCTCTGGAGAAGTATGTACTGATTAAGTGGATGAAGGACAGAAAATATCCTTTGTGGTTTACCACTGAAATTTGGAACATACTGAGAAAGTAAAGGCTGTTGTACTCTCAGTTCAAAAGAGAATGAACAAATGATTACGGGAAAAGTTAGTAGAGATTGAAGCATCTGTAAAAAGATAAATGTGCAATCCATACAACTGTCATACCTAAGCAAAAGATATTGTTGAGAACACAAGAAAATTCTGGTCATCAATAAGACTACTAATCAAGTCGTAGGCTTTTATCCAGTCACTCATTGACCAACCTGCATGCAGGTAGAAGACAGCAAAAAGAAAGCTGAAGTTTTAAATTTTGTGTTTAAGAAATCATCCACACAGGACAATCATACAAACATTGATCTGTTGCAAAGACTTCCATATGGTGGACACAGTAATGGTCACTCCTGGCATAACCAAGTAACTGAAATAGTTAGAAACAAATAAGTCACAGGTCCAGATGGAACCCTAATTAGCTTTTACAAAGAGTAGTTTATGGCATTGCGCTTTTACTTAGCTTGAATTAATGAATCTCTCATCCACTGAAAAGTTCCAGGTGCCTGGAAAAAGGCACAGTTGACTCTTGTGTATAAGAAGGAAAAATGAAGGATCCAAAAAATTACAGACCAGTATCATTAACATTCGGTTTCCTGCAAAATTGTAGAACACAATCTGAATTCAAATGCAATAAATTTCCTAGATACTGTGAAACTTATGTCCACAAATCAGCATGGTTTTAGCAAGTATTACTCATGTGAAGCTCAGTTTGCCTTTTTCTCACATGATATACTGCAAACTATGGAAAAAGGGCAACAGGGTGACTTCATATTCTCAGATTTCCAAAAAGCATTGGATATCATGCCCCACTGCAGACTGTTACTGAAGGCATGAGCATAAAGGTTAGGTCTCCAGAAATGAAAGTGGCTCAAAGACTTCTCACGTAGCAGGACCGTGTGTGCTGTCCTTGAGGGCTGGTGTCAGTCAGTGACAACGATATTGTAAGGAGTGCCCCAGGGAGATATGAAACGACTGCTATTTCTTTCTGTATGCTCGAATGATGTGGCAGACAGGGTGAGCAGCAATCTGCAGCCGTTTGTCGATGATGCTGTCACGCACAGGGAGCTGTCATCATTGACTGACTCTAGGAGAATACAAGATATCTTAGACAAAAATTTCTATTTGGTGTGATAAATCTCAGCTAGCTCTAAATGTCTAAAAATGTAAATTAATGTGGATGAGTAGGAAAAACAAACCAGAAATGCTTGAATAAGTGTTACTAGTGTAATGCTCGAAACATTCGTGTCGATTAAATGTCTAGGCATAATGGTACAAAGCGATGTGAAATGAAACAAGCATGTGAGGACTGTAGTAGGGAAGGTGAATGATTGACTTTTAGTAACGTATCGTTCAGATGACATACTAGTGAAAGCCATGGTACTATTTGAGTTTTTGGGTCAGATTAAAGGAAGACATAAAACAACTCAGAGGTGGGCCATTATATTTGTTACTGGTAGGTTCAGTCAACATGCAAGTATTGTGGAGATGCTTAGGGAACTCAAATGGGAAACCCTGGAGGTAAGGAAACATTCTTCTCTAGGAACACTATTGAGAAAATTTAGAGAACTAGCATCTGAGGCTTATTGCAGTACAATTCTACTGTCACCAACTTACATTTCATGCAAGGATAATGAAGATTAGACATGATAAATAAGGATTCTCATGGAAGAATGTAGACAGTCATTTTTCCCTCGTTCTGTTTGCAAATGGAACAGGAAAGGAAATAAGAAGTAATTGTCCAGGGCATCCTACACCATGCACCATACAGTAGCTTGTGTAGTATTGATGTAGATGTATTATATTTAAAAGATTTTATGAGTTTAATATGTCAGTGAGCTTCAAATTTGCTACATTCTTTGGATTTGCATCTATATTAAAATCACCAAATATTTCAACACTGCAAAATCCAGGATGAAATGTAACAGTACTATGAAAAGGGAAGTTGCTACTAACCATATAGCAGAGATGCTGAGTCGCAGAGAGAGAGAGAGAGAGAGAGAGAGAGAGAGAGAGAGAGAGAGAGAGAGAGAGAGAGAGAGACTATTGTCTAGAACTCTCATACTTTTGTATTTTGTAAGAGAGAGCCTGACTATTGTCTAGAACTCTCTTACTTTTGTACTTTTGTATTTTGTAAGAGAGAGCCTGACTATTGTCTAGAACTCTCTTACTTTTGTATTTTGTAAACTGTTTGGTAGCCTGTTGTGTAATAAACACCCAGCTTTAGCAGGACCTTTATCAGCCAGTTGTAGTCAAGTACCATTGATGTGATAACAGACTATGTGATAACAAACTTTAACTTTTGTGCTACAAATGTGTACTTCTCTGTTTAGCATTAGTGCTCAGTTTGCTTTGACATACATGATGGTTTCACATACATACATAGATGGAACTGTCAAAATTGTAAATTGTCTGAATTTGATTTTACAAGATTCTCTTGGTGATAGCCTTATATACCAGGTACAGGGATTTCTTCTCATTTCATTCACATATGGAGTGCAGGAAGAATGATTGTTTGGATACCTTCATGTGTGCTGTAATTATTATTAAGAGCCTGCCACTTCCATTTCTTCAGCATCTCTGTGGCACTCTCCCTTGGATTAATGGATTATACAAACCTGTGACCATTTGTGCTGCCCTTGCCTGTATATGTTCAATATCCCCTGTTAGTCCTATCTGGTACGGTTCCTACACATTTGAGCAGTATTCTAGGATGGGTCACACAAGTGATTTGTAAGCAATCTCCTTTGTAGAGTGAGGGCATTTCCGCAGCATTCTCCAATAAATCAAAGTATGGCACCTGCTCTACCCATGACTCAGCGCACGTTATCATCCCCCTTTAATATCCTCACAAAGTGTAACACCCTGGTATTTCTATAAGTTTGCTGATTCCAACAGTGACTCATTGATATTATAGTTACAGGTTATTATGCTTTTTTCATTTTGTGAAGTGCACAATTTTACACTAGTGAACATTTACATCAAGTTGAAGAACACCACTTTCAAATCTTATCAAGATCTAACTGAAAATTTATGAAGATTCATTCAGGCAGTACTTCATTATAGATAACTGCATCAACTGGAAAAAGCCTGAGTTTACTTTTAATATTGTCCGCAAGGTCATTAATACACATAATTTACTTGTGCATACACTGATCAGCCAGAACAGCACGATCACCTACCTTATCACCGGTATGGCCACCTCCGACAGGGATGACAGTGGCAATGCATTGTGGTATGGAAGCAATGAGGTCTTGGTAGGTAGCTGGCACCACATAAGTTACCTAATTCCCATAAATTCCAGGGAGGGATGCTGATCTCTGACGCCACATTCAGTCACATCCTGACCAATTTCAGATATGGTGAGTTGGGGGACCAGAGCATCAACTGGACTTGCCACTGTGTTCCTCGAACCACTCCGTCACTCTCTCTTTGCCTTGTGACACGGTGCATTATCTTGCTGAAAAATGCCACTGCCGTTGGAAAACATAATTGTTAAGAAGGGGTGTACAATACTCCTTGCACGAGCTCCACCGGACCTATGGATGCCCACTTGAATGTCCTAAGAGCATAATAGAGCCACCGCCATCTGTTCCTTTGGAAGACAGAGGCATTGCGCCCTCCCATCAGCGTGATTAAAAAAGTATCACAATTCACCAGACCGAGCAATGCTCTGTCACTGTACTAATTTCCAGTGCCAATGGTCACATGCCCATTTCAGTTGTAGTTGCCGATGTTGTGGTTTAACAGTGGCATGTGCACGGGTCATTGACTGCAGAGGCCCATCTTTAGAACGGTTTGGTGCACTGTGTATTCAGACACACTTGGATGATTGCTCCATGTCTGGTATCTATATGTATTATGCTATCTGTCTGATACACATATAAGGTGTTCTGCATATTACTTTTGTCACAATGTCTGCTCAAATCAGCAAACTGCTCAGCTATAAATTTCAGGTGACGTAGGATGTTTGAATGGAAAATTTGTAATGATGAAGAAAGTAGGTTAGGTGCTGTTCCATGTTGCAGCAAGCCAATGCTTTTCACTAATGTGTACTTCATGAAAACCAGTCCAATATTATGTTATTGTATTATTTGTATTCTGACAGTCATAAACAATTGGAATGTAATGTGTAGCACAAGGCAAATCTATGATAAAATAATGTTTCAAAGATTAGGTATTTGTCTGCAGCCCATGAGGATTTGTATTCATGGTATAGCTATTGTTTCTTCAGACATTTACTTTCAACTGAAGTCTTGTTAATTAATTATTTTATGACTGATGAGAAAATATATCAAACCTTTAGGATGGCCGAATTATCCATTTTGTTCCAATTTTTTTTTTTTTTTTTTACTCATTCATATGTAACTAGTGGTACTTCACCCTTTAAATTAATCTATGTCGGAATTTACCTTTATCTGTGCCCAGTTTTATTTACTGTCTGATGTGATGTTGCTACATCATGTCTAGTGTGGTGATGATCAACGAGACGACCGTCAACTGGTTATTGAGCAGTATACATTCTCGAAGTACCCTGTGGTTACTTAACTTACCAGTATAAACCTGATTCTACAGTGGCATCTGGCCATGGTGGCTCTCAGCCTCTACAAAGTAAAGAAATAAATAATTGGGATGATGACTTTCTAGCTACGAGAACAAGGTGCCTTTGACAATTATTGCGGGCAAATTCCTCTGTCCATCCTTGTGGTTTCCTGACCTTAAATGTGAACTGCTTTCTTGTGGTGTACAGCATACCCCAGCAGTTATTAACAACAATATCTTGACTTAATTAATTCCATCACTCTGCTAACAACTGTTTATTTATACGTACTGGAGCTTGAAAAAATATACATCTTTTACCTTTGCCTTATATATAATTTTGTAACATTATAAACACATGAAATATGTCCTTGAACTTGAAATAGCACTTCATACATGTTTTGTCTATTGGAAGGAGAACATGACACTCAGCCAAGATTTTAGGAACCTAAAATTTTGTATCTCAGATTTGCCTTCTGTTTAATTTTGAAAATGTGACATACTTTTTTTTTATACTTGACTTTATGGTGTTTAGCAAACATATTGATGCATGACAAAGTACTTCTTATAATATGAACATTTTACATTTGTATGATCTGCCCAACGAGGCAGTTAGTTGACTTTGTTTATTAATTGATATGGGATATGTTGTAATTTGATGCATTTGGCTACCTTATTTCTATATTTTCATGTTTATGTACTAATTTATGTTTGAGCGGCAACAGATACCAGGGGAACACAGTAATTCTGTACCTCTCTTTATTATTTTCATGTTTATGTCTCAGATATGTCAGAGGTTCCAATATTTCATGTTTATGTAAGATCAAACCCAGATATTAGAGGGGCTGCTTGTAAGTCAGTTGGTAGTATCTAGCACTTGTTACTTGAATTAACCAATACGGCATTATATATGTAATTTACTCTGTCCTGCAGAATGCAAATTGTTCACCCTTTGTTGATTAGTCAGTAGGGAGTGTTGGGGTTAATATTCGAGGACTGGGGAGGCGAAGCAGTGTCAAGTCCATTCTGCAGGGAATGCTGAACACTCTTCTCTCTCCGGTACCACAGTGAAGTTCTGGAACAGTGGGGGTCCTGGGTAGGGGGGTGTCTTGTCTTTGGGGTCTGTCATCTTTTCTTCTTCAACTCCAACACTCTGAATCTTCTATTTAATTTCTTACTTCTCATCAGAGTACCAAGCTCTCCTTCCCTCTGTCCACATGCATATGCCTCTATTGCTGAGATCCTTGTAGCTTACCATGTCAACACTTGCCATTGTTGACAAAAGCCTGTTTCACAGTAGGACCTGGGAAACAAGCTAGTATTTCTGCACTCTTGAAGATACATGGTCAGGCATGTCATCTTATAAAGCAGTCTGCGTACTGCACACTTCAAGATTCTCTACGAAGCAGTCTGCATACTGCAAATATCAACACTATTTACATTTATGTAAAGTACAGACATTACTGCATTTAGGCTTTGGAATTTTTACTAGCTTTGAAACTCTAAGTTACATATTAGCTCATATAGTTAAGAAAGAACTTGTTCTTTCCTTCTGCTATTGAGTAATAATTTTGTATTATGCTTCATATTAATTTACATACTTAATCAAATAGTGGATTTATTTCATACCATAAGTAAAATTCTTGTCCCTCCATGTGTCAGAAAAGGTTTTGTTCAACTTTCAGTTTCACAAATCCTTTTGGTTGTGTTGAAACATAACAGAGCCACTTAAAACATGCATTCTCCAGATGAATTCAGAATTACACATGCATACAAAAAAATATGTAACTCATCTAGAAAAAATTACAGCTGCAAAAATAACTGCTTGATTTCATTTACTTCAAAGTGTAGAAGCTCTATACATGAAGGGAGACTCAAGTACTTAATGAGATATGTAAATGCATTCTTGCAATTATGTATTCGAGAAATTATACTCAAATAGTATCACAAATATGACCCAACATAGAATTGTACTTGTCGTTCTGGAGTAAACATACGTTTATATATGTATTTTCAGTTTTTATATGTTAATTTTAATTGTTAGTTAATCAAAAAATGATCCTAAACAATGCCGCAGATTGTTCGGAATTTATACATAGGGGTAGACATATTGGCATAGGGGGGTCAGTACTTTGTGTGTATTTGGACAGAAAGTATGTTGCTTGTTGAGCATGTTTCATTTCATTATTGTAAGTATGTTACAACTTATTTTAGATTTGTCAAGATGGTTTTATTTACTTTGAGATGATGATAAATATTCAGCTGAAATATTATACTAGATTAAAAATTCATTTAACTTGATGGTTAAATCCTACAGTCGCTGTTTTCTGCTGCAACAGATCACCAGCAATGGTGAGTACTTTAACTTAAATCAAAATTAATTCATAGTAATGTTTTAGAGATGTGATAGGAATGGAACGTGTGTCAGTGAAGAATGTGCAGGACAATTGTCTGACTCTTACCACTTCCTCTTGCGATTCTGTAGGAACTAATGTGCAGATCAACTGCAAACAGTAGCAAGAATATTAATTGCCCCATCTTCTGTCCTAATTTGTTTATTTCCATTACAATGTTTAGGTGTTATGCTACCACTTTTAGTAACTCATTGAAGATTATAAATAATTGCCAAGATGGTCAATATCTATTGGGATATCTTGCCTCGTACACTGTACAAGAATTAACTACAGTCTTATGAAACTCTTTGTACATCATGAGTGTGTCTGCTTTTTAGGCATTAGTAAATCCCGTCAACCACTCATGACCTACTGCTTGGACTGTCACATATTAACTGATTAGCAAGTCTTTATGCACTCAAGAAACATACAAGCACACTGTAAGCAAACATAAGAACATTGTACATAGCAACTATGCAGGTTCAGTGGCACAGACAAGTGTCAGTGTGGAAACTGTGTACAATATTATAAAGCATAAATGACTCATACTAGATTCCTGCAACAAACGCCACTGACATTCTGAGGTATATCACTTTTAGTTTCTTAATGTCAATAGGCATTGTTCCACTTAAAAAATTGTATGTTTGCACAAACAATACACTTTCTAAGTATTATTTATGATCTGTTTCTTGGTTAACAATATGAGCTCCTGACTACCAATTCATTTTGTGAAAACCACACCTGTTCCCATTTCCACAAGATTTGCCGTGAGCGTTTTAGATGATTCACCCTGCCTTTACTTGCAGAATCTCTTCTACTTCTTTACAGTAATTTCGTTTTTATATCCAGTTTAGCATCCTGATATTAGGCTCATTATTTCCACCTATATCCATTCTGCAGCATGGGAAGTGCAGCTGGCACATCATCAGGTTACAACTTGTGTTTCAGAGGAAGATTCAATAGTTTGCTTGTCAAATGCTATTCATAAACCATGCAAAAGCATTAGCAAGTTAAAGTGAATCATTATGTTTATAAGCTTTTTAATAATTTTTGTTTGGTGTAATTGTTCTTAGGATATATAAGATACTTAACTCCTAATATTTATGATGTCTGAAGTGGTTAGTACAAATTGTGATCAGACCATTGTTTTTCACGGAAAACATTTAAAACCACACTCTCAGAATCTCTCAAAATATTGCTAATTGTAGCATGACTCTGCACTAAAATATCATTTGCCAGTAAGCACTCAAACTCGTGTAAAGAATCTTCGAGGTACCCAAAAACCCAACATCAACACAGTGGGTTATGGCTGTGGAATTCAGTGGAATGCTCAGCTGCTACATCAGCATTGCATCTTGCCGTCATCGAGGTGCTGTAATAGGTGTTGCTAGTTCATCTTACTATTCGTGCATGCTACCCATTTTTATTATTGATGCTGCTTGTCTTCCATTTATTACAGTCTGAGTATTTGCTTCATGCAGATACCAGTACTCTTTTAACCCTCCATTGCTTGTATTGGTGACACTTGTCCCACATGATTTTCCCATCTACGTTTTGTCTCAGGTGGATGGAGTTCATGCCATTAACACTCTATCTGTAAGCTTCAGCCATCATTGGCTTTCAGTTACATTGGGTTGAACTGTTTGTGAAACATTATTATAGATTGGAGGACACTTGTCATCTGCACAAGTACAAGTGCTACAATCTGAAACAAAGTGTACATTACTTCACTGGTTTCCTACATTCGCTTGAACTTTTATGTACATTACTTTAGGTATATCAAAACTAATTACAGTTAATTTGCTTTTTACATAGAATACTTACCTATGAGAAATAATGCTCTCTGCACCTCTAGTTTGTGGAATAAACATCTTAGATAAAAGAAAACTAAGACAGAGTTTAGCAGCAATCTTAATGTCTGACTGGAATAGTTCCATGAGCTGAGTGATGAAGTTCCTGACAATGAAGTGAACGAGAATTTTATACATTAAATTGGTCATATTTGAGCAATGGAACAAGAAGTATCAGAAAATCATTAATATCACAGGCAAAAGTAAATCAAGAGGGCATATTTCTTTTACGAAAAATTGGAATGGCTAACTGGAAGAAAACTAAATATTCTACAAATATTATAAAAAGATCTTAGAATTATATTACACATTTATCAGGATCCAGAAATGAAGCCCATATACGAGGGTGGTCCCATAAGTACCTGGACTGACTGAGAGATGGCAGTAGTTGTTGAAAAATACCTCTGAATTAGAAAGTATATGATCTATGAAGCATATGTTTCAAGTCTGAAGACGCCACATTGTT
Source organism: Schistocerca serialis cubense (assembly GCF_023864345.2). NCBI lineage: Eukaryota > Metazoa > Arthropoda > Insecta > Orthoptera > Acrididae > Schistocerca > Schistocerca serialis. The sequence continues at coordinate 903,635,848 of NC_064640.1, read as the reverse complement.
TAGTATTTGTTTGGCAGCCACCAGTAGTGAATGTTGTGTGAACTTGTTAAAATGGAGAAAATTGGTCATTGTTACCTGATGCAATATATTATTTGAAATGCTTCAGTGCAACCAATATTAAAGCTTCTACTTTGAGAGAGTCTGCTCCTTTGTTGACAACAGTAAAATATTGGGTGCCTGAGTTTAAGCAAGGCCGTATGAGCTGCCAAGATGAGCATCACAGTGGTTGACCAAATGAGGTAATGACTCCAGAAATGGTGAAAAAAATCCACAAAGCAGTACTGGATGATCATCTACTGTAAGTGCATTTCAGAATGTGTGGTACATCACATATTGTCTGAAAACTTGGACATGAGAAAACTGTGTGCAAGGTTTATGCTGCATTTGCCCACACTCAAGGAGAAACAATGTCATAAAGATGTTTCAGTTGAGTGTTTAGAGAAGTTTCAGAATAAAAACCTGATTTTTTGCACCTTTTCATAACCATGGATGAAATATGGGTCCACCACTTCACTCCTGAGACAAAAAAGAATCAAAGCAATGGTCACAAATTGGAGAACAGACTCCAAAGAAGGCCAAGACTGTTTCATCTGCAGGCAAGGTCATGGCGTCAGTTTTTTCGGGATGCACTTGGGATAGTTTTCATTGACTACATTGAAAAAGGAGAAACTATCAGTGGCGAGTATTATGCAAACTTACTGCAACATTTGGGCAAAGACGGCCACATCTGGCCAAGAAGAAAGTGTTGTTTATTCAGAATAATGCACCGACTCACAAGTCCCTCATTGCAATGGCCAAAATTAATGAATTAAAGTTTCACTTGCTACCTCATGCACTCTATTCACTGCTGCCTTGGATTATTTTCTGTTCTCAAACTTGAAGAAAAAAGACTTGGTGGTCAAAAATTTTCTACAAATGAAGACATGATGTTGGCAGTTAATGGCTATTTTGAGCAGTTAGGCAGTTCTCATTATAAAAAGGGTATCGAACATCTTTTAAAGAGATGCCTACAAGATGGGCAACTACAAACCCCACACATTGTTCTAACCACTTTCTTTTGAGCAATGAATACTTTTTGTCTAAATGTTGAGTTACCCCAAAATATTATGCTGCGTGACATTAGAGAGTGAATGTATGCAAAGTATGTTAACTTACTAACTTCTATATCCTCAAAATTGGCAATTATTCTGAGTGCAAAAGTTGCTGAATCTAGTCACTTTAGAAGATCCAAAATACGAATTTTCCAATTAAGATTCTCATCTATATGTACACTCAATCTTAGTGTGCTCTACCCTGTCTACTGACTTCTGTTGATGTGTTATATTTATTGAAGGAACTGTACTTTTTGCAGCAGAAAATTGGATGTACTGTGTTTCTTCAAAGTTTAGAGCAAGCCCATTTGCAGAAAACCAATTAATGACTTTTCCAAAGACCTTATTTGTATCATTTTCAATTGGACTTTCTTCTACTGGATTAATAATGATGCTTGTATCATCAGCAAACAGTGTCAGTTCAGCTTCCTGTTTCAGATAGGAAGGGAGGTTGTTCACATATATCAAGAACAGAAGGGGACCGATGATTGAATCCTGTTGAACACCTAATGTAATTTAACACTAGTTAGATGAAGTGGTAAACTTATTTCAATCACTTGACCCATATAAGGGAACTTTTTGGTTCCTGTTCTGTAGGTGACTTAAACCACTCATATGCTATTCCATTTATACCATAGAATTGTAATTCCTATAACATAATGCTTTGGACAAGTCACAGAAAATTCCTATTGGTGACGTTTTACTATTTAAAGACTCTATAATGTGGACAGTGAAATTGTATATTGCTGTCTCAGTGGAACAGCGTTTTTGAAATCCGAGCTGTGATTTACTAAGTATCCCATTACTGTTGAGATGGCTAACCATTATTGAGTACCTTATTTTCTCAAGGATTTTTGAAAATGCTGTAAGCAAGGATACTGGCCAATGATTATTGACATTTGAGGTGTCCCCCTTTTTGTAGAGAGGCCTGACAATGGCATATTTTAACCTGTCTGTGTTGCATACACATGTGTGATTTCTTTTATTTTTTGGAGAAGGCTTTGACCAAAAACTCAGTGTTAAACAATCTATTTCATGTGCCTGTCTGCAACTCTTTACAGTGAGTAGCAATCCACCCTTTTCATAACTGTTAATAAATGAAAGTTGTTAATACCCATTTCTGTCTTCTAGAGGATAGAAACTTTCATTTCTGCTAAAACTTCCTGTTTAGCACAAGCTTTTGTGTACGCAGTACATAATACAGGTGCTTAATTTTTTCTCCTTTCCAGCTATGATGTATGTAAATTGGCTGTCAAAGTTGACTAGTAGATTTTTAAAACCAATCATTCTTGTACAGGGTATGAAACAATGCTAATTCTAGTTGTTCCATGCAATTATATTCATAACGCTGACTGCATCACAGCATTTAATTATACTAATGAATGACTGGTTACATTAAATGCTTTTACATGCATGGTCATTCTTACAGCTGTTGTATTGCTTTATGTGCAATACTTCTTGTTTTAACTCTTCAAATAGTTCAGCACTGTTCGTGGAACAGATATGCACTCTGTCAGCATCAGCCATAGTCAACAGCTGCAGTAGGTCTGATTCACAATTGTTGTTAATCGGCATTTTCAGTACAGTAATAATTTTGTCAATATATTTATGCCACAGAGGAATAGTGAATTTTCTTTAGTCATTAAACAACCTACTCACCAATGTTATAAACTGAAATGAGTGGCTGTAGTTTAATATCAAATTTATTTCCTTTTTCTCTTGTTTTTTCTTAATTACATTACTTTATTTCATTCTTTCCTGAATGATAAAGAACTCTTGACATTGACTGTCAGTTCGTTTTTCTTCTGGTGGACCAATACATCTTTCAAGTATCAAATGGTATATTCAAATGACTAGGCAACTTGATTCTAATGTAGCATAACAATTTGATGTAGGTGGTAGGAATTTTATTATTTATGCATTTACTTTCATATGATGTAATGATATGAGAAGCTGTGACGGACAGGTTCACTTACAGCCTTATGTTTGTTGTAATGTTACACAAGTTTTGTCATTTTATTCGATTGGTGCTACCGGGGGATGAAACTTAAGTAGGGACTTTGGGTAACATCACCTTGGTTTGTTGCCAAACCATGTGAAGCACACATCATTTTCTTGTTAAGTAATTTAAAGTATTCAATATTGTTTTTGTTTCGTAGTAAACAGAAGCTGGTTTCATTCCATTGCGTTCCTGGTTATTACTTCTTGTTTGTATTGCACTCTTTGAATCTGTGGTGTCGGTAGGTCATATTGACCATAGATAACAGTAATCTTTGGAACTCAGGTCACTCATTTGAGCCACCATGTTAATCCAGTCTGTTCTTATATCTTGTACTGTGTGCATGTGTATGATGGTTATCGAAATATACATATGTGCAGATATCAGTGGGAACAGTTTATTCTGTATACTGCAATTCGTAGTGTCATGTACAATTACCCCATGCCTAACATAAATTATTTCACTCATATGTTACTGGTAGCTACACTCCTGGAAATGGAAAAAAGAACACATTGACACCGGTGTGTCAGACCCACCATACTTGCTCCGGACACAGCGAGAGGGCTGTACAAGCAATGATCACACGCACGGCACAGCGGACACACCAGGAACCGTGGTGTTGGCCGTCGAATGGCGCTAGCTGCGCAGCATTTGTGCACCGCCGCCGTCAGTGTCAGCCAGTTTGCCGTGGCATACGGAGCTCCATCGCAGTCTTTAACACTGGTAGCATGCCGCGACAGCGTGGACGTGAACCGTATGTGCAGTTGACGGACTTTGAGCGAGGGCGTATAGTGGGCATGCGGGAGGCCGGGTGGACGTACCGCCGAACTGCTCAACACGTGGGGCGTGAGGTCTCCACAGTACATCGATGTTGTCACCAGTGGTCGGCGGAAGGTGCACGTGCCCGTCGACCTGGGACCGGACCGCAGCGACGCACGGATGCACGCCAAGACCGTAGGATCCTACGCAGTGCCGTAGGGGACCGCACTGCCACTTCCCAGCAAATTAGGGACACTGTTGCTCCTGGGGTATCGGCGAGGACCATTCGCAACCATCTCCATGAAGCTGGGCTACGGTCCCGCACACCGTTAGGCCGTCTTCCGCTCACGCCCCAACATCGTGCAGCCCGCCTCCAGTGGTGTCGCGACAGGCGTGAATGGAGGGACGAATGGAGACGTGTCGTCTTCAGCGATGAGAGTCGCTTCTGCCTTGGTGCCAATGATGGTCATATGCGTGTTTGGCGCCGTGCAGGTGAGCGCCACAATCAGGACTGCATACGACCGAGGCACACAGGGCCAACACCCGGCATCATGGTGTGGGGAGCGATCTCCTACACTGGCCGTACACCACTGGTGATCGTCGAGGGGACACTGAATAGTGCACGGTACATCCAAACCGTCATCGAACCCATCTTTCTACCATTCCTAGACCGGCAAGGGAACTTGCTGTTCCAACAGGACAATGCACGTCCGCTTGTATCCCGTGCCACCCAACGTCCTCTAGAAGGTGTAAGTCAACTACCCTGGCCAGCAAGCTCTCCGGATCTGTCCCCCATTGAGCATGTTTGGCACTGGATGAAGCATCGTCTCACGCGGTCTGCACGTCCAGCACGAACGCTGGTCCAACTGAGGCGCCAGGTGGAAATGGCATGGCAAGCCGTTCCACAGGACTACATCCAGCATCTCTACGATCGTCTCCATGGGAGAACAGCAGCCTGCATTGCTGCGAAAGGTGGATATACACTGTACTAGTGCCGACATTGTGCATGCTCTGTTGACTGTGTCTATGTGCCTGTGGTTCTGTCAGTGTGATCATGTGATGTATCTGACCCCAGGAATGTGTCAATAAAGTTTCCCCTTCCTGGGACAATGAATTCACGGTGTTCTTATTTCAATTTCCAGGAGTGTATAATCTTCAGTGTTATCGACTGTAAACATGCCTACCATCAGATTCCCATAGCATCCGATGACATCCCTAAAACAGCTATTATCATGCCACTCGGTTTGTTCTAATACAACTTCAAGCCATTTGGCCTAAGAAATGCAGTGGCGTTTCATTGACTCCATCCTATGACAGTTAGAGTTTTGCTCCACATACCTGGACGATATACTACTTTCCAGCAAGTCAGCTGAGGAACATGAAAATCATTTATCCAACGGCATTGAGGTCAACAAAGGCAAATTACAGTTGTGTCAGCCTTCCATCACTTTCTTGGGTCACACCATCTCCACTGACATAATACAGCCTCACAAATCTTGTGTGCAAGCTGTCACTTCACTGCCGCCCCCGGCTACTTACAAAGAACTCCGATGTTTCCTGGGCACAATAAGTTACTGCCGTCGTCACCTGCCTTCTGCTGCTGCCATGCAGGCCCCACTGACAGACTCGCTGTTGGGTAAACAGACTTCAGGACTCAAACCCGTTCACTGGACTGCACCTACGCTGGAGGCTTTCAATGCATTAAAGACTTTTTTAGCTCATGCCGTGACACTCGCCCACCCTGACCTCTTGGCTGAGCTGTTCATCACTACGGACGCCAGTGACATTGGAGTGGGAGTGGCACTACAGCAACGCAAGATAGACATGGTTTCCCCTCTTCATTTCTTCTGTAAACAGCTCAGAAGAAATTCTCCACTTTCGATAGAGAACTCCTTGTGGTCTACAAGGCTGTCAAACACTTCCGCCCCGATGTGGAGGGTCACTCATTCTTCATCCTCACAGATCACAAACCACAAACCACTCACAGATGCTTTCTGCAACCCCCCCCCCCTCCCCCTCCTCCCCATCCTGCATTTCTGTCACTTTAATCTAGTCTCCCAATTCATAACCAATGTTCGCTATATCAAATATCACCGCAGATCAATACTATTTCACGCATCATTGACTTATCCAACCTGGCCACTCTACAAGGCTGTGACGAGGGATCTCAAGATCTGCTCATGGACCCTTAAACATCCCTTGTGTTTACTAAAGCTAAATTCCCCAGCATTGTGGACAAAGTGTGGTGCGACTCTTCTACCAGTAACTTACGCCCATTACTCAACCCCCCCCCCCCCCCTCCCTCTGCGCTGGCAGGCCTTCGAACTCTACATAACCTTACTCACCATGGTGTCTGCTCCAGTCCATGGCTAAGGCTGTGACGAGGGATCTCAAGATCTGCTCATGGACCCTTAAACATCCCTTGTGTTTACTAAAGCTAAATTCCCCAGCATTGTGGACAAAGTGTGGTGCGACTCTTCTACCAGTAACTTACGCCCATTACTCAACCCCCCCCCCTCCCTCTGCGCTGGCAGGCCTTCGAACTCTACATAACCTTACTCACCATGGTGTCTGCTCCAGTCCACGGCTCATCTCTCATCTCTGAGCGTTTCATTTGGAAAAATATAAAATGGGACTGTCAGACCTGGGCACACAGCTGCATCCCCTGCCAATGCAACAAATCGATCCTCTTCCACCGTCGCGGAGGGACACAGATACATTCTATCCACAATTGACCACGCATCCCGCTGAGTAGAGGCAGTCCCCTTACATAACATCAGTGCCGAGACTGTGGCCGAGGGTTTTATCTCCTCACGGATTGCTAGGTTCGGTCATCCAACCACCATCACCACTCATCGAGGTCGGCAGTTTGAGTCTTCCCTGTTCACCATTTTATGTAACATCTGTGGCATAAAGAAAATTCACACCACAGCCTACCACTCACAAAGCAACGGGCTAGTGGAATGGTGGCACCGCACTCTAAAAGCAGAACTCAGGTGCCACAACTGCCTCTTGTCTGAAGCACTTCCTTGAGTACTGCACAGCGTCCGTTCAACTTTCAAGCCTGACTTACACGGAACTATCTCAGAATTCGTTTTTTGTGGAGAACCCCATCCTACCAGGGGAATTTATTCAGCCTCAAGTACCTAAAGACTTCTCCCCCCCAATGTCATAAGTTGCATGCACAATCACTTCAAACATGCACGTCTGCACCCACCTATCAGCCACTCCCGCCAGACACTTACTTGCCAACCACTCTCAACACTTGCTCCCATGTAATGCTGAGAGACAATTCGGTCTGACAACCTCTGCAACCACCTTATCTAGGCCCCTTTAAAGTCCTCCAGCAGGGCGATACAACTTTCGACATCAACGTCAAAGACAGTCCTCAAACTGTTTTGTTACACCAACTCGAACCAGCATTCATGGAACACGATGTCCCTCTGCTGGCTCAGTCTGATCCTTCTAATGACTCTCCTGCCAGTGTCCCTCCCACTGTGGATTCCGACAATGAATCTCCTCGGGCCACCACACTGTTTTATTCACCTGACACCTCCCTGTCACCTTTTTTGGGTTTCTCACACACGTCACCCTCCACCTCGTGTGCAGGTTTTGCTGCTACCTCATCGACTGTGGAGACACCATCTCCCATAGTCACCCTGATCTGCAATGTACCCCCACACCGCGTGGACGACATTTCAGTCAGCACTCTCGATGTTTGAGTTCTCATTCTACTCGCAGACACCACAGCCCCACCACCCAATGACTAGTTAAACATCAGTGTTGCGCATAGCCTCACCCTCCCTTGTGAGTGTGACCTGATGACAATTTGTGCCTTCATCTCACCGGACAGCGTGATCAGCATCCAGGCTCGCCACACACACACCCACATCCACACCTCACCATCCGCTGTTCAACTCACCTGCTTTCAGGCTGGCCGCTGCATCATCTACCCTCACTGGCTCAACGACTTCAAGGTGGACCTGCCTCCTGTTGCTTTGCCTCTGAATTCCGCCCCGGTAGGGGTGGTGGTCCTCGTTGTGCCGCTCCCAGCTCGTACGAATACCAGCAACATCGATGCCCACACGGTCTTCCCTCAAGACCCATATGCAGTACTCCTTACTGCCAGGGAACGGGGACGATAGACAACATTAATCTTTGGGACTCAGGTCACTCATCTGAGCCGCCATTTTAATTCAGTCCATTCTTATACCTTGTGCTGTGTGCATGTGTATGATAATTGTCGAAATATATGTATGTGCAAAAATTACTGGGGGAAGTTTATTCCATACACCGCTACTCGTAACCTGTTCCCATAAATCGTATTTTAAATATGTTACTCCTATTCTGTCTGATTTTTGCTAATACCAGTAATATTGCAGGGGATAAATGATTCCACATTAGGTGGCAGTGGCCATGAGTGTCTGAATATATAAGTGCTTTCTATCTCTGAACATGGTCTTTCAGCCAAAAGCTTAAATGTTTAGTACTGTTTTCATTATACCTGTCTGCAGCTCACTGATTGCTCCATGTGGTGAATAGCAGTCCATCTTTTTCATAATACTGTTCATATTGTGTTTTTGTTTCATATAAAATAGAAGCTACTTTAATCACATGATTTTGTGCAGGCTCATATATATTTGTTTCTGCTTACAAAGCCATGTATGAACTGCTAAATTGTAAGTATATTGCTCATATTCTACCTTTTTTTTGAGCTCTTTTCCATACTTTCTTGCATTTAATGGAGAACTTGTTGGACTGGGAGAATGATTCTAGTGCATGAATTTTTGCTAAAAGGTGTTGTTTTTAGTGCTTGTGAATAATGTGTGAAAAAATATTTGAAGCTGCTGTTGAATTTTTTAGTATTTTCAAGGAAGAGTTCTGTAGTCACTGAGATTACAAAACATAGTCTGTGGCAAAAAGCAATAGTATTCAAAGCAGAATTGCATAGTCATTGAATGACAAGATGTAAAAAAGTTAAATACCAATTTTGTCAAAAGCTTGCTAGCATGAAGTTCTCCATTAAATGTGAGAAAGTCCAGATGAATGGTGTGAACATAAAGTAGAAAATGTGCAACATATCAAAATGCATTAACATCAAGTAGTTCACATGCAGATTTGTATGCAGGAACAAACATAAGTGAGCCCACAGAAAAGCATGCAGTGAAACCAGCTTCTATTTTATATGAAACAAAAAGAAATATGGAATCATTTACCCCACAAAATGTTATGGAACAGTGCAGTACACACAAAATGTTGTAATCAGGAACACAATGTGATGAAACCATCTCTCTTTGACATGTGCTAATGTGCAGTTATTCCCACATGATCAAAATTGCAATATTGGGATTAATAAATCAACACTTTTACAGTCAAAAGATGAACATATTGTCATTTACAAACTCTTTCATGACTGTAGAACTCGAAGATTCACTTCTCATAATTGTTTTTTGATTGAGATTTCATGAATATATTACCTTGTACAGTCACCAAAAGATTTCCATGCATGCACTTAATCACTCAACTACAAAGCCCTCCAATAAAGTATAAATGAAAAATGTTATCATCTAATACTCATATTCTGTTTGCTGAATGACTCAGTTTGTGCTCTTCTACAACACATTCCTCATTTATAATGTGACACTCTGGTCACATCCAATGACAAGGCCATTTCCCTTATTTATAGTGTTTCTGTTAACTTCGTCGGTAGAAACCTGCAAACAGCCTGTTGTAAAATTGAAATTGTGTGGTTTCAATAAAGAATAGAAACATAAAGCTGTGTTTTATCATGATTTTTAAAGAATTACTTACAAATCATCACATCATTAAAATACTGTAGTTAAGTACTGTATTATTATTCTTTACTATGCATTATGCCTTATTTATTATTGTAGTTGGGGATGTCTGATTCTGAACTCGAGTAAAATGCTAAGTGGTTACAACTGAAGTGTGGCTGCTCAGGGAGATCCAGTGTGGGCTGTAATTACCATATGGTGGTGAAACTTGGTAGATACACTAATGGGATAATGCAGAATCAATTTACATTGGGAAAAAATTAATTTCAATTTTTGCCACCAGGTGCAAATCTAATGCCATACAGCATTTTGTAGACATCTCTGGTGCTCATATTGAACAAATTTTGTAAGAAGTGCTTAGTAATAAACTGACAATTATTCCCTTCTGTCTTGTTCGAACTTTTCTACTCGTGTCCTGTTCCTAATCCACTTCATGTGCAAACATGTCTATACATCTTTCTTGCATTCACAGTGCCAGATTTGCACTCGATGGCCAAAACTGGAAGTTGTACTGTGGAAAAAAAAAATCACTTCTGTATTTACGCATTATAATATCTACCAAGTTTTGCTACCACATGATAAGTACAGCACACACTGGACCCCTGTGAGCAGCTGCATTTTAAATATATTCACCCAGTACTAGGATGTTAAATTGTTCTTTAAAATCATTTATTTGCAACATACTACACATGAATCTGTTGGATTGGGCCTAATTCCTAGTATGTCTCAACCTTACACTAACTAAATCATCATGAGACAACATGCATTGTAATCGGCTTGTGTTAGCTGCAAATTGCATATAATATTTTGATGTGTGGATTTATGACATGTTGTTAAACATATAGACTGTTAATATGCTTCCTTGGGTATTAAAAGTTGTATGATACACTGTTACATGAAGCAATGAGTATGGATAATAATATGCTTCACATGCAGATTGTTGTATTACTATATAGTGTTGACGAAGAACAATGAAGCAGTTGTAAGTAATGCCAGTGTGAATGTTTACCACAGTATTGGAGATCTGCATGTTTATGATGAAATTAAACGGAAAAGAGGCCAAGATAAGGAGATTCATTTAACTCTTAATGCTACAGCAGTTAGTTGGAATTGCAGATTGAAGGGCTTTGGGAGAAAGGAGGATCATAGCAAGGAATATGAAAGTAAAGTACAATTAGCAGAACTTTAAAAATCATTTTGTTACATGTGCATTACAACATGTGAAGGTTGACTCAAAAGAAATAAAATTTTAGATAGTAGAAAGTTTGCATACTTGCTTACTTAGAGCAAATCACTTCTTTATAATTTCCAGTTGTCGTGGTTTATTGAAGAATTTCTTTGCTCAATCTCCCACATGTAATTAGGCCACACACATTCTCATATTAATGTGCCAAATCAGCATGTTTGTAGCAGAAATGTGAATCAGGAGGTATTTGACATAACTCGTCAAGTTGCAAGAATGTCTTATTTTTTTAGTCAAGTACTGTTCCTGTCAGGACACAAGTGGAAAAGTTCTCAATGTTCTTTCTGTCGCATATATTAGGCATGGAATTACTGAAAAAAAGAAAAGTTTAAGATTATGTAGATTCATAAGGGTTGTACACTCAATGAAAATTACGCAGTCTTCAAAATTAATGGTCATATGAAGGACCTAAGCTTTTGACACTGATGACAAGAACCCAGATTTAAAACTCTGAAGTTATGGGGATAATATACAGGGAGCAAAAGGCAGTGTACAGGTTGTGCACAAAGGACATTGCCATTACAAGAGTCAAAGGACATGAAAGAGAAGTGGTAACTGAGAAGGAGGAGAGACAGGGCTGCAGCCTATCCCAAATGTTATTCAGTCTCTACACTGAGCATGCAGTAAAGGAAACCAAAGACAAATTTGGAGTGGGACTTACAGGTCAGGAAAGAAGAAATAAAAGAAATGTATTATGACAGTGAAGACTAAGGATGAAGGGCAGCTGAATGGGATCTTGGAAAGAGTTTATAAGAAAAGCATCAATTAATGTTGTTCTAAAATGTAGTAGGTTAGGAAATGAGACACAAAAAGTAGTGAATGAGCAGTAAAGTAGCTGACAATGGCTGAAGTAGAGAGTATATAAGGGGTGTCCCATAAGGAATGCAGTTTTTCAATTGAGCACCTTTTTCAGTTTGTTAGGTTGCCAGATATGAAATTTAAGCTACTGCTATCTGACTATATTGCGATTACTGACTGTCATTGTCAACTGGCATTTGTGTGTATTGTTGTCAGCTAAAATAGAGTGATACATGATGAATGAACAATCCATATTTTGAAAGGGCATTTCAAGTACATTGAATGCCATGCAGAGACCATTTGAAGACGTGTAATTTTTTTATCCAAAATGTGCCTAATGTGTCAACAGTGCAGAGACTGGTAAGGAAATTTTAAGATACAGGATTTACAGGAAACATAAAATCACATGGATGTCCTCATTCTTGTCAACTGGTAGGGAATGTCTCGGTCATCAGTGTCCCACTGCTACAAGTGCAGTGAAGTGAATTCACTGCCATTCTCAATGGTGAGCCCTTCTGAGAAGGAATTTGCATTGAATTTTAACAAAAGATCTGCATTTGCATTTTTTTATGATACAAACAACACATGAGCTGAGGTCAAGGGACAAGTGTTTGCTGATTGGGTTTTCATAAAAAAAAAAATAATAATAATTTTCTGTGACAAGGCACCTTTCTGGCTTAAAGGTTATGTGAATAAACATAATTGCCAGGTTTGGGGCACAGAGAATCCTTACAAAGTCAGTGAGAAGTGTCTTTAACCAGAACAAGTCACTGTTTTGTGCAGGTTGTGGGCTGGCTAACTAAATGGGCCATACTTTCTTGAAGGCAAGACTAGAAATGCAGTGACAGTGACTGGTGATTGTTATTGCCAGATGATGACACAGTTTTTATGAGTGCAATTGCAAGGGCAAGAATTGAATGTGAATGTGAAAGACAGCCAACAGGATGAGGGCAACCTACCACAATGCTTGTTGTAACAATGAGGGTGCTAACAGAAAGATTTCCTGCTTGTCTCATCTTTGCAATGACGATCTGAAATGGCCACTGGTGTCATATGATATGACACCATATGACTGTTTTGTGGAGGCATGTCAGATCTTGCATTTAGTTGAACCATACCACACCTCAAGGTGTGGTAACAAATCTAGCAGCACACCTCTGACTTGCTTTGATGTTTCACTTTTAACTGACCTGGTGCTGATCCCAAGTAGTTGATCAGTACTTGAGAAAGTGTGCAGTTGTGTCCTATATAGATGAAGCACACTTTTTCAAAAATCTGCCAATAAACCAGAGCAGACTGTTTGTCTTCCCTACCACAGTCCTCAGATGCTCGTTCCATTTAATATTGCCGTCTAACGTTCCATCCCGGTATTTAAATGATGTGATTGTGTGAAATAGAAGATGTCTACATCTGTGTGTTCTGTATTTGAACATTACAGGTTTTGTTTTTCCAGCTCATCTGCATTAACTTACATGTTTCTACATTAGAGCTAGCAGCCATTCATGACACTAGCTAAATGTTGTCTGTAACCTTGTATCCTTCTACATTCACTCTTCCTTCCCATACACCACAGCACCCAGCTGCAGATTGCTTCCCTCCATATCATTTATGTATACAGAAAATAATATTGGCCCTATCACACTTCCATGGGGCACTCATGATGACACCCTTGTCTCTGATGAACACTTGTTATCATCTGGCCAGATTACCACTGACGCACAGTGATGCGGGTGTCGTGAAGGGGTCAAATGGAATATGAAGTGGTGCTCTGTTGTCATTGCTGAGAGTAGGTTCTGTCTGTCTGTCTGGGAACATACTTTTTCTCCAGAGCTTGCAAGGACCATTGCCAAGTTGCAACAAACAGCCCAAGATGCTTTGGGGCAATGTATCACAGGATGCCATTTGGCACATTTATGATCATCTATGTGTGTGACAATATACACCTGCATTGTAGTGATGTGACAGGACACCCTTCACTGTGACACGCGTTTCATTTGTCCTGAATTACAATGATGTCACATCATGTGACAAAAAATTACCATTTCTTTGAGGGTGTTGTAGTTTCCTTTTTCAGCAGAGTACATGGTAAGCATTTAATTGTAACCTGTCTAGTTTAGTAAATAAATCACCTTCCTTGACAAGGATCTCAATATTTGCTTATTTTCTGTTTATTGTTGTTACTAAGTATATACTATAGGTCAAAAGTATTCGATCACATATGAAAAAAGCTGTACTCTTTATTTTAATTGACAACCACACTCTTCAAACTAAATAGGCTAACAAGACAAATATTTTCTCTCCCTGTCATTAAGTACCCTTCGTGCTAAGAACAGCTGCACAGACTGTTGGCATTACGGAGATAATATTTTTGCAGAGATTACAGTCCAATACATCCGTAATCCATAGATTTTCAACATTAGATGACCTCTGATCTCTCTGCTGTGTTCATTCCAGTGCTTGAGGTGGTGCAGTGGTTAGCACACTGGACTCGCATTCAGGAGGATAACGGTTCAAACCCGTGTCCAGCCATCTTGATTTAGATTTTCTGTGATTTCCCTAAATCGCTTCAGGCAAATGCCGTGATGGTTCCTGTGAAAGGGCACAGCTGACTTCCCTCCCCATCCTTCCCTAATCTGAGCTTGTGCTCCGTCTCTAATAACGTCATTGTCAATGGGACATTAAACACTAATCTCCTTCCTTCCTCCCTCAAGTTCATCCCGTAAGTATTTGATGGGATTTAAGTGAGGTGGCTGACTTCACCAGACCGTATTCTTCAGTTTCCCGAATTTCTCTCCTCTATTGACTTACTGTCGGCACAATTTAGAAGTCTGTCTGGGAGCATTGTCTTGCTGCAGAAAAACCCACAACTAATATGTCTCTTGGCAGACTGAACTGAATTGTTGATCAGTATATTGTCATATCCTTCCTTCTTTAATGTTCCATTAATTCTCACTACAAAACTGATTCTATCACCCACAAAACATCCCCACACAGTGACCAAACCTCCACCACTCTTTGTCATTGGCATTACATACTGAATTCATATGTTCTCCATGAAGTCAATGTGTAAACATTCAGTGAAGGCTTCAAAATTTAAAACTTGATTCATCCACGAACACCACCTTGGACCATTGCTGCACTCTCCAGGTTTTACGTTGCTGTGCCCATTGCAATCAGTTCAACTTCTTTCTCTCGATCCATTTAAGTCATGGTCACATAAATGGCATTGCTCTGCTGAGACAAAGGTTGGAGCTTCTCACATATTGTTTACTTTGTTGTTAATTTCAGGTGCAGGAAGAGTCCTCACATTTACTCTGTACACATATGAACTAATCTTTGCTTTACAATGTTACTCAGGGTCTTCCAGATTGTTAAACACTTGTGCTGGCACCAGTCTGCTTGAACTGGAGCAATGTATACACCACTGTAGGCTTGGTTAAGTCAAATTTTGTTACTATTGCCTTGCTAGAATAGCCTTTGTGATGCAGAGCTACAATTACAGCACTTTTTTCAATTCTGACCTCCTCCATCCATATTATTAGGAGGTAATACGGCATGAACTTGATCAAGTATACAAACTCACTACTAGATGCACCCAGTGTACAAAGGCAGCAGGAGAAATGAGACCTATTTAAATGGAATCCTCTTAGGTAAATGCCATCAGTGTTGTGGATACTCACCAGCACCTCTCTGGGTGAACAATGATTTGGATACATAGCAGATGAGCTTATTTTTAGCATGTTTCTACTTGTTTTACTATCAGAACAGGTTTATGATAGAATACTCAAAATCAAATCCCTGTTTTTAACACAAATCAATAGCTGTGACTGAAAATACGTGTCCTACCAACCGGTCCCTTCTTCTTGTCAAGTTGTGCCATAAACTCCTCTTCTCCTCAATTCTATTCAATACCTCCTCATTAGTTATGTGATCTACTCATCTATTTCTACAGCATTCTTCTGTAGCACCACATTTCAAAAGCTTCTATTCTCTTCTTGTCCAAACTATTTATCGTCCATGTTTCACTTCCACACAAGGCTACACTCCATAAAAATACTTTCAGAGACGACTTCCTGACGCTTAAATCTATACTCGATGTTAACAAATTTCTCTACTTCAGAAATGCTTTCCTTGCCATTGCCAGTCTACGTTTTATATCCTCTCTACTTTGACCTTCATCAGTTATTCTGCTCCCCAAATAGTGTCTCATTTCCTAATCTAATTCCCTCAGCATCACCCGACTTAATTCAACTACATTCCATTATCCTCATTTTGCTTTTGTTGATGTTCATCTTATATCCTCCTTTCAAGACACTATCTATTCCGTTCAACTGCTCTTCCAGGTCCTTTGCTGTCTCTGAAAGAATTACAATGTCATCGGCGAACCTCAAATGTTTTATTTCTTCTCCATGGATTTTAACACCTACTCTGAACTTTTCTTTTGTCTCCTTTACTGCTTGCTCAATATACAGATTGAATAACATCAAAGAGAGGCTACAACCCTGTCTAGCTCCCTTCCCAACCACTGCTTCCCTTTCATTTCCCTCGACTCTTATAACTGCCATCTGGTTTCTGTACAAATTGTAAATAGCCTTTCGCTCTCTGTATTTTACCCCTGCCACCTTCAGAATTTGAAAGAGAGTATTCCAGTCAACATTGTCAAAAGCTTTCTCTAAGTCTACAAATGCTAGAAACGTAGGTTTACCTTTCCTTAATCTTTCTTCTAAGATAAGTTGTAGGGTCAGTAATGCCTCACGTGTTCCAATATTTCTACGGAATCCAAACTGATCTTCCCCATGGTCAGCTTCTACTAGTTTTTCCATTTGTCTGTAAAGAATTCGTGTTAGTATTTTGCAGCTGTGGATTATTAAACTGATAGTTCGGTAATTTTCACATCTGTCAAAAACTGCTTTCTTTGGGATTGGAATTATTATATTCCTCTTGAAGTCTGAGGGAATTTCGTCTGTCTCATATATCTGGCTCACCAGATGGTAGAGTTTTGTCAGGACTGGCTCTCCCAAGGCCATCAGTAGTTCTAATATAATGTTGTCTACTTCTGGGACCTTGTTTTGATTCAGGTCTTTCAGTGCTCTGTCAAACTCTTCATGCAGAATCATATCTCCCATTTCATCTTCATCTACATCCTCTTCCATTTCCGTTATATTGTCCTCAAGTACATCACCCTCTATATACTCCTTCCACCTTTCTGCTTTCCCTTCTTTGCTTAGAACTGGGTTTCCATCTGAGCTCTTGATATTCATACAAGTGGTTCTCTTTTCTCCAAAGGTCTCTTTAATTTTCCTGTAGGCAGTATCTATCTTACCCCTAGTGATATGCGCCTCTACATCCTTACATTTGTCCTCTAGCTATCGCTGCTTAGCCATCTTGCACTTCCTGTCAATCACATTTTTGAGACGTTTGTATTCCTTTTTGCGTGCTTCATTTACTGCATTTTTATATTTTCTCCTTTCATCAATTAAATTCAGTATTTCTTCTGTTACCCAAGGATTTCTAGCAGCCCTCGTCTTTTTACCTACTTGATCCTCTGCTGCCTTCACTACTTCATCCCTCAAAGCTATCCATTCTTCTTCTACTGTATTTCTTTCACCCATTTGTGACAGTTGTTCCATTATGCTCTCCCTGAAACTCTGTACAACCTCTGGTTTAATCAGTTTATCCAGGTCCCATCATCTTAAATTCCCACCTTTTTGCGGGTTCTGCAGTTTGTAATGAACAGATTGTGGTCAGAGTCCACATCTGCCCCTGGAAATGTCTTACAATTTAAAACCTGGTTCCTAAATATCTGTCTTACCATTATATAATCTATCTGATACCTTCTAGTATCTCCAGGCTTCTTCCATGTATACAACCTTCTTTTATGATTCTTGAACCAAGTGTTAGCTATGATTAAGTTGTGCTCTGTGCAAAATTCTACCAGACGTCTTCCTCTTTCATTCCTTACCCCCAATCCATTGTCACCTACTACATTTCCTTCTCTCCCTTTTCCTACTACCGAATTCCAGTCACCCATGACTATTAAATTTTTGTCTCCTTCACTACCTGAATAATTTCTTTTATCTCATCATACATTTCATCATCTGCAGAGCTAGTTGGCATATAAACTTGTACTACTGTAGTAGGTGTGGGCTTTGTGTCTATCTTGGCCACAATAATGCATTCACTATGCTGTTTGTAGTAGCTCACCCGCACTCCTATTTTTTTATTCGTTATTAAACCTACTCCTGCATTACCCCTATTTGATTTTGTATTTATAACCCTGTATTCACCTCACCAAAAGTCTTGTTCCTCCTGCCACCGAACTTCACTAATTCCCACTATATCTAACTTTAACCTATCCATTTCTCTTTTTAAATTTTCTAACCTACCTGCCCGATTAAGGGATCTGACATTCCACGCCCCGATCCGTAGAATGCCAGTTTTCTTTCTCCTGATAACAACGTCCTCTTGAGTAGTCCCCGCCCGGAGATCCACATGTGGGACTATTTTACCACCAGGAATATTTTAACCTAGAGGACGCCATCATCATTTAACCATGCAGTAAAGCTGCATGCCCTCGGGAAAAATTACAGCTGTAGTTTCCCCTCGCTTTCAGCCATTCGCAGTACCAGCACAGCAGGGCCGTTTTGGTTAGTGTTACAAGGCCAGATCAGTCAATCATACAGACTGTTGCCCCTGCAACTACTGAAAAGGCTACTGCCCTCTTCAGGAACCACAAGTTTGTCTGGCCTCTCAACAGATACCGCTCCGTTGTGGTTGCACCTACTGTACGGCCATCTGTATCGCTGAGGCACGCAAGCCTCCCCACTAACGGCAAGGTCCATGGTTCATGGTTCATGGGGGGGGGGGGGGGGGGTTGAACCATATAGTTTCATTTAATTAAAGCAGCTATACCTGGGATTCAGGTAGGATCTCCTGTTTCATTTGATTCTGAGGTACTATTCCAATACTGTTGGACATGTTCCACACCCAGGAGGATCAATTCAGCGTAAATTTCACATGAGAGCTGACCCCTCCTCTTGTGGCAGTTTATTGGAGCAACAAGTCATTCCATGTGACTGCAAAGGGCACACCATTCCCATTTTCTGGAATGGTTGCAAGGCAGATGCACGTAATTGCAGGCCTACATTACGGATAACAATCGGTTGAAGCATTAAAGAACACAGTTAACATTTGTGACACTCTTTGTGTACCAGATTTGTCTTCTCTAGGTCTCAACAAGAATTTGATGAAGGGTAATTGTCTGAAACTTTGCCGATAAAGGATTGGAGCAATAAATAAAATACTCGAAAGTGTCATTCATTGGTTCTCAGTAAATGGTCTAGCACTTCATTTACAAAGAAAAGGCATCTTATTTGGTTTTGTACAAGGAGAGACAAATCATCACTAATAATGAAGCATGATGGAAAAGAAACATGTGAAAACTGATTGTTAAAAATACCTGGGGGTACATAGTGATGAGAACCTGAATTATAAATCACATATTAAGGAACTTTTCAAACAACTGAGTGGTGTAGGTGTCGTGGCCCCAGACTGAATCAGCCCAGCAGGTTAACAATGAGGGTCGGTGTGCCGGCAAGTCTGGATGTGGTTTTTAGGCAATTTTCCACATCCCACAAGGTAAATACTGGGCTGGTCCCCATGTACCACCTCAGTTACACAACTTGCAGACATTTGAAAAACATTTGCACTAGTTCATGGCTTACACTAGACGCAGACAGCTAGGGTACATTACTTCTGTCCTGGGGGGTACGTGATGGCGACAGGAAGGGCATCTGGCAACCCTCTGACACCAACATTGCCAGCTCCATAGTATCAGGGTCGACCCCATGTTGAAGTGGAACAAAGGCCGAAGCAAATATTGAGAAGGCGACATACAAAAATGAACATATCTACTAATGCCATTTTTCACAGTCAACATGAAACTTATTTTGGGCATACATAAGAATGAAAATAGCATATTGCAGTGTGAATGCCTTTTACTTTTAGGCCAAAAGGCAGTTCATATCTGTAAATCAAATCTACAATAAAAACATTCCTTTAAAAAGCACATTTAAATATGGACATTTTCTCATTACATGAACCATGAGTGATTTTCAAAAGCAAAAATCTTCTGTTTTCTTTCAAAATAACTTACCTCTTACTGAATTATGCTTGTTATACCATATCATTTCACATATTTTTATAGTGTAGTATGTGATATCATAGAACAATATTGTAAATTGGCCACTGTAGCACTAATATTAGTTTTCACTCTTTTATTCAAATTTCAGGTTTTATTGTTACTTCACAATTATTTTAAATGTTTCAGATCACCATACCAGAATAAAATGATGTAACTGTGGCATTAACCATCTTTAGAAATATTCTTTGACATAAGTGTTACATTGAAACATGGAAACAAGAATAATTTTCTTAACAATCACAAGCAACATGGAAATATCATCAGTGATGGTTGTGTTCCAACTTAACTCCTAGTGATTTCTCCAGTCTTCTTAAAAAATAGTTTACTGTAAACCATCAACATCTTTTTTCTTGTTATCTTAAACTGGATGGCTGAAACGTACTTTGGCTTTTGTCCAAGGAAAGGGTTTTGTAATGGTTCATCTGCTCTATTACATCTAGCTGGGACTTCTAGAACACAGTTGCCTTAACATCAGTACGAGTGTTTCCCATAGCTTTGTACTTGTGTACGGAAATACATTTTATTTCACATATGTAATGTAGATCTTGAAGGCCCTTAGATAGGGATTTCATATCAGTCAGCAAGGTTTCTTAGCTCAGTCACTGATTGTAGATCTCGTTGTATTCCTCTTTTGTTACAATTGTTGGCCTTTTTCTGAGAAGTTTTCCTATTCTATCAAAAATGCAGTCAGTGGATAAGTAACTGTGTCCTTGTAATAATAATTATTAGTACTATGCAACATATTATGAAGGAGCACAGAAGCACAAACTGTTGCTCTGCATGAGAACAACAGTGTGACTGGAATGGAAATCACTCGACTGGATCTAATGGATTAGTTATCCTTCACACAAAATGTGTATGTGGACACACATGTATTTTCATAGGCTTGTATCTTGGCAAATGTTTGATTTCACTTACATTGTATGATTATTTAGGTTCTGCTTATCCTGTGTCTCATTTATTTTAAATTCCAGACATTTTTGCCTTTGCATATAAGCTCCTCATATGTGGCTGGGTCACACATATAAAATTTTGTTGAAGATTGAGACTGAAACAAAAAGCAACAAAGTTCAGTAAATAGTCAGCATGAACTAACGTTGTGCAGTGAGAACCCCAGAAAAACAGATGATAATAGCTCTCAGGTTACAATTGTCTTCCTCAACTTCCAGAAAACACTTGGTTGGGGGGCAGGGTGCATGTTAAATGCGTGCTACACCATCATTATTCTTTATGCCACTTTTGAGTTTTGGGTCATGACAAATGCTGAACATCTTGATGAGATCAGTCTCATTGACTGGGTGCACATTTGTCAAATATGGATTTCATGAGCTGGGGAACAGTCCATTGCTACTCGAAGCTCTGGATGTGCTTTTGCCTACCATACACTGACACAGTAATGGAACATTGTACGTCATAGCGGATGGGATTTTGAATTTATTGGCTGAACTGTGAAAATTGTAGGAGAAAAATAATTTTGAAGATGCACCATTTGTCAATAAGGGTTGAGGGGATTGGTTATTCAAGTGAAACAATCATTACTGAGTAACTGCTATGGAATATGCTGTACTGAGGCAAGCAGGGTTCTGTTTGGGTGGGCCCCAATCTCCCTACCTGGGACCAAATAGGCTTGTGATTATCTCACTGTATAAATTTCCAGAGGGATATTGGTTGACCTACCACCCCATCACCAAGTGAGATCAGCAAACATCGTTTATCAGTAAAAATGTGATAGTAACACAGTATCAGGAGAATTATTAAAGAATGTTGCACTACTCACAGAACAAAATGCAGGTTAGCACTGCTTAATTCCAGAGAATTTTCTGTTGCAGAGGGAAGGCATAATTTCTTTAACTTGAGCAAAGGTTGGACACAGATTTGAACTGTTGCCTCCTGACTCGCATTCATGTGTGTATCTTCTTCTGCTTCTACACAATGAGCACTGATCCAAAAGAATTGCTGGATGGTCTTGGATGGTTATTGAATCATTCAAGAGACATACTTGAGGTATAGGGACTTCTGAAATTAAGTTACACATCATCTCATGCTAAGACCATTACGCAACAGGCACGGCACACTGTTGGAAGAGTGTGCATGTTCCCGATTTCCTGCAGAGACAATTCTGCTGCAGTATGGACAACAGGTTCATCACATTGTGGGAGTGAAATGGCACTCCAAAGTTGAAGTACAAGGAACAGTATGGCTCTTGTTGGCAAAACATCTAAATTGCACACAAATTCACCATGAAATTCTGGCAGTGTATGGCCCAAATGAGGTGCAATGCAATGTAGCATCCAGTCGTAGTGAAACAATGCCAACAATTTGATGAAGACCATTCAGTCTTTCCAGCAAGCTGGTTGGATATCTGGCAGGAAAGAGATTTTCCATCACAGAGGAAATTCACACAGCAGTCCTCAAATTGTTCCATGACTGAGGGGCAGATTTATATTGTCAAGAAACTGAACAGTTGGTGGGATGTTACAATTGTTGTTTACAGATCTTGGTGACTGTAGTGAAAAGAAATATCTGCATCACTTTGAATTGTATTGCAGCATACAGTAAAAGTTACTCGGTGTGTCACAGTAACGGGTAACTTTCTTTTTGAAGTCTCATAGTTTCCTGCTGCTTCCACACCTTTCTTTGACAATCATCAGATGTCAGGTTACTCCTGGATGCATCGGTTAATGGAATCCTACCCCACTGATTGAGCACCCATTCTGTGTTTTCCAGTACCCATCTCCACAGACCAGTGCTTTGGGGGAGGGATGTTAGCGTCATATGTAATGGAGGCCACATTGATAATGTGGAGTCTTGGATTCTGTCTTGACCATAGTTGCCTGATATCCCAGTTTAAGTGGGATCATCCCAAATATCTGGTTGTAAACCCAACTCCCAACTGTACTTTGTTGGGATAGATAACAATCCTGGTTACATAAAAATGGACAACATTTTGTATGATGTTGCGGTCTTCATATCAATTTGTTCATTACTGACTTCAATGAGGGGCAGTCTTGTAAGAGTTACTGACTTTAAACTTCTGCTTTTATTAAGAGCGCTAAGTTGCCATACTAGACTCAATAGCCATTGTTTTCGAGTAGTGCAGCAGAGGTCAATCGTGACAGTGCTTTGTAATTCTCTGGTGGAAAAATTGAATAGGGTTGTGCAGTTTCCTTCCCCTGTGGCAGCCTTAGTCGTCTTGATGCCAATAAATGATGATCGTATCAAAAGAGAAGTTGTGACTAAGGAAGCTGGGATAATTTTTACTTCCCCCTTGTTTTGCCATATGCCTCCTTAAAATTCATTTTTTCACTTTCAACTAATTATTATTAACATATGTGAATATAATCTGTATTTTCATAAAAGAGAAAGGTTGGCCCTTAGTTTTAAAGAATTTAACAGCAGGTCGAATTTTGTGTATGTAATTGATTTTCTAATTTATATTGAGTATTCCTAGTTAGTACCTTTTATTATAGGGCAAAATCAGTCATTTTTATGTAACTTGAATTCCATAATTCTATTGTTGATTTATAAACAAATGTAAATCTTGTAATAATTGCAAACATTTGGAATATGAAATGCTAGTATTCGTATAGTATCTATTTGGCTCTAGTTGGAAACATGTTAGCAAAGCCAGCCCTTAATTAATTCTAAGGTAATTAACAGATATGACGAAAGTATTGCTTGCTAAACTATATATGTGCATTTCATGATTAAAAGAAATAATTCGGCCTAACTCTTGTAGTAGAAGAAACTGTTAAAAAGACAGAATTTTTAAATGCATTCAGTTAACCGAGTAAATTAAATTTTTATCGCAATTTCTGTAAATTTAACTTTGCTCATTGTGTAGTTTCAGTACCTAATATCGTGGTGATATATAAGGGTCGTGAGACAGTCAATCCATGGCCAAGTTTTAGACGAGGAAGCTGTGTTGGTTAGAACAACCACGATGCATCACCTTAACAGTGATGTAAGTGGTACATGAACAGGCCATGTGTTAAAGCAATGACAGTGTCTGTTCCATACGTACCCGATTATTCCGAAAGAAATGTGAATTATTTGGTTATGTTTTTATTGCTTGTAGATGTTCAACAGTATACTATTGTAGCAGTATGTGGATGTTTGCCTGGAAACTAGTAATGAGGCTTATGGGAAGTTCTGCACTGGCCATATATAACCGTGTATTATTGTGAGGCTGTGAAAAGTGAAAGTAAAAGACTGCGAAATGCAACTGTGCATCTGTCAGCTCCATCAATTACAGTAGACAGTACTGCACGTCCACCCCCTATGTTTTCAGGACGTATGTCGACACTGAGGACAACAAAGAAACAAAGTAGGCAAACCACAACAAAATGGCAGTTTACTTGCAGCACAGTATAAAATATGTTGAAAAATGAATTGACTTTGGAGAATGTGTCTACAGGACTTTCAAACCATTTTCCCTGGCAGTGAAACAGAGCTCATTTTCAGAATTTGTAGAAGTGATTTCTTGATATGAATTTCTTGTAGATGGGGATTTGATGATTGAAGAATGTGTGCAGTTAAAGAACTTTCTCAAGGAAGAAGAGAAGAACTTTTTAAGCTGAAATGTGATTAGTGGAAGAATTTTTTTCATTGTTATGAAAACTGTCAACTTCTTCAAACTTTTCCATTTTGCTTCAGATGACTTTTCAGCCTGATGATGAACACTTGGTGAGCTGAGAGGAACCTTTTCCCAGCAGCAACATTAGAGGCTGGAATAATAATGAAGATGGTTTAGTGATTTAAATGTCTCCAGTTTTGTTGCTTTCTTGATGAGGAAGAAGAGAAGATTCTATGAAGGAGATTGAAAAGTGAGCAAAAATCTCAATAAGGTAAAAAACAGTGGTTTGTAGCCTGTGTGTGGTTAGTCTTGGTTTTTAAAAAATATCCCGATTTAGTTCAGAAAAAGCTTGGTGACTGGTCTGTACTAATACAGCTGCCTTCTAAATGGGCAGTGCACAGCTCTTTTGCATTTTCTTGTGGGTGCCTATGAGCCAAAACTCTTATGCTGTAATCAGGTTGTTGACTCCAGGCTACCACTGGAAGATGGTTTGTCTCACAGTAGTGGTTCTCTGTTTGAATGATGTCACTGTGGTGTATGACAAATTGACAGGCAACTTACCATGCTGCCAACCTTCCTGCCATATACTGATAATGTGGATAAGCCTCAAATGATCCTACAGAGCATGTTTACAGGCAACGCACTGCACACAGTTGAAGATTTTAATGAATCTGTCTCACAGAGACCTCTGTTCAATAGAAGATTATGATAAATATTCTGGTTCACAAAGTATCTGATTCCATTCATTTTTCAGCTATGTTTTTCCAATAATTGCAAATCTGCTGTTCAAAAATGGAAGCCTTTAGGATTGATATTTTGTTTGTGATTTCTTTCTTTTTCTTTGATGTTTTGAGAATATTAATTATATTATAAATTTCATTTTTTTCAACTGTAAAATGGCATGTGTTTGACATTTTGGAATTATTTGGTTACGAAAATGCCTCATAGCACTTCTCTATCAAATAGAAACTGTTATAATTTTTCATAAACACCAGAACAGTTCCTGAAGTTAATATTGTAAAAATGTGCCTTTGATGCTTTGCACCAGTGAGTTGAGTTGTGCTATCTTTGTTAACTTTCTCAATAGTTTTAGTGAGGTTACTGAATGAGAATAGTTGTGTTGGACCTGATGTCACATGGAACCAAGTGCAGTTTTATCTGTTGGACTGAGTAATGTGAACTCAGTGTATATTACGAACTGTAATTTGTTTTTATAATTGTGCAACTCTGAAATCAGTGTCCATTTAAAAGTGACTCTTTTTAGCCAGTTTCCAAAGCTTTAAAAATGTGGTGTTAATTGTTGATTACATTTGGAGAATTGGGCTTGGCAAAAACAACAATGTTCTTTCATCTGCCAGTCAAGATATTAACTGAAACTATTCGACCTAGAGCCCACAATGAATTGTACTGCTAAATATATTTGGATGGTGAGCTGAGCCACAAAATACTTCAAATCATGTCAATGATTGTTGATACTGTTTTCTAGGTTATGCAACAAATGGCATTGGAACTCTATCCTGCCATGTCATATCCCAACGTTAAAGTTCTGACAAAGAAATGTTACAGCTTTAATTACATAATTTCAATAATTTCTTGTTGTTAGGAGTGAGTAACAGGGCTCTTAGAAGACACAGGAAATAATGCTTAGAGAGAAAAAATAAAGCTCTTGATATTAGCTGATGATATCAGAGGCAGGAAAGGACTTGGAAGGGATAAAAATCATACACTGTAGAAATTCCTACCTGGAATTTCCGTTGGTTGTTTTAAAAATGGTAAAATTCCACCAACCAACATGTTGCCCCCTGCCAGTGGTGTAATGTGATGCAGCATGGAGGGGCAGCTGGTGAGCACACCTCTCTCCTAGGATTTTTTGACTGTGGAACCATTACTAATCGGTCAAGCAGCTCCTCACAAGACTGAGTGCATTCTGTACCAGTCACCCCCCACCAAGGAAAAAATCATTGGCAGTACCAGCAACGGAACCCACGTCCGCCAAATGGCAGTTAGTTGAGGGGTACAGCTAAGGAGGCAGACAATGGAATAGATAGTGTGTTAAAGAGCAGTTCTAAGATGCACATAAGGCAAGGATAATGGAATGTAGTCAAGTTGAATCAGGAGATGCAGAGGGAATTACAAGGGATGATCAAAAGGTTTCCATTTGAAAGCTGTACAAGCAGGGGTCGAAAAGCTTTTACCCTAACAAATAAAGAATGACATTATGAAATTTCTATCAATTCATTTGTCTATATAATACCTGTGTACACTAATACACTTGAAGGCATGCTCAGATAACTTCTGCAAACCATTCAAATAAAAGGTCTTTGATTTCAAGTCCAATAAAGCATCAGTCACTGCATTATCATCCTTTACAGTATTTTTTTTAGGTGTGGGAAAAGGAAAAAGTCTGACACAGTCAGATCTAGAGAATATGGCAGGTGATCTAAGAATTCGAACCCACAGTCGTGCAGAGTTTCCAATGTTGCGAGGTCTTTGTGCACCGTTGCATTGTCCTGATGCTAAAGAGTTCAGTGAGCCAATTTTCCACACCTTGTTTTCCTTATCTCTTCTCTCAAATGGCACAGGAAGATGCAACAGTATAAAGCATTGATAGTTGCAACCTTTAGCAAGTAATCCACCATAATTACCCCTTTTGCACCACAGGAGACCAATGCCGTCACCGTACCAGCTAATTTTTGCAAGTGGATTGTTTTTATTTTTTGTGTATGTGTAGGATGTTTTCATTGCTGTGACTCTTCTTCTGTCTCAGGATCAAAGTGGTGAACCCACATTTTGTCCATTGTGACATACCTTGCCAGAAAGCCATCTTCATTCACTTCAAATTGGCAGATGATTTCTTCACAACACTGCACATGTTCCTGTATCTCATCTGCACTCGAGTCTTTGTGGACCCACCAAGATGAAACTTTCAGCATTCCCAAAATATCCACAACAGTGTCATGAGCACACCCATGGGAGATTCCAAATGTGGTTTCAATGTGCTGCAGTGACCCTGCAAAACTTTATCGTGAATTGTAGTTACTGTTTCATCAGTGGCAGGCTTTCCATTCCTTGGTGCTTCTCTCGCACTCATTCTTCTGTGTTTGAAGTCAGACGCCCAGTTTTTCACTGTTGCACAAGACGGAACATTTGGACATCATTCCCTTCAAATGAAGGTATTCAACCACTACACAGTCCTTGATTCTACCAATATTCACCACTTTGGTTACACCACAGTATACAATGCATCTTAGTGGCTACACTAATGAAGCTGGAGCTGCGACATTTGACTTGCATACCCATAAAAGTAGGTGGTTGTATTTGTGTGAGACATTACAGTAACTATCTGGGGCTAGAAACTGTTGAGCCACCCCTCATATGCCAATTGGGCAAAATTATGAAGAGAACTGAGGCAATCATCCTACCAGTGCACTAGGTTGAAGATGCCCATTTGGTAGAACACTGTGTCCTGCTTTGTCAAGAAGTCCGTCACTGCTTGCTGCACACCCTCTTGCAACAGGAGTCATTGATCCTTCAAGACCTTTCTAAGGGACCAAAGGCATGATAACCACACAGGTAGAGAGATCAGGACTCTAGGGTGGCTACTCGAGTGTCTCCCACTTTAGCTGGTGTCTGCAATATGGGGATGTGTATTATCCAACTTAATGCACCATTGCACAGTGGTGTTTTTCAACAGATGTGCTGCTTCATACACATTGTTCAATCTATGATGGATGCCTACCAGTGTTTGGCCTCCAGCAGCTGAGAAAAGAACAACAGTATGTGATCCTGTTTGGACGTATTTGGTAATAATGCTGCCGTAGCTCAAATTTGTACATGCACTTCAGAAAAGCACAAATGCCACACATTGCTTACATGTCAGTGCTGCTGTAACCACACTGGAGTCGTGCTATGTTGCTTTTACTCTGTGGCAACAACCTTGAATGGGAACTTTTTGATTGTCCATTACACGCGGTTTGTCCGGAAAATACGTATAAAAGTTGAATAATGTCTTTATGTTACAGGTTGCAGTCACCGCTGGGTGGGACTACTACTGTAATCAATCCCATCAACGCTCAGTTTGAGTCAGAGCACTCTGCATGAAGGTGGGAGTGTGTGGCAGCTTGTTGACAGTTACCCTTTTTCACCTGCCATCGGCATGGAGCTCTCTCTGATTGAGGAATAGTGCGTCAACATCAAGTTTCTTGCAAAGGTAGGCAAGAATAGCCATGAGATTTTTGAGGGTTTGAAACAGGTTTACAGAGACAATTCTCTGAGGAAACCAACCGTGATCAAGCGGTTAAAAAGATTCCGGGACGGCCAAGAAGAAGTGAACGATGACTCTTGCCCAGAATGCCCATCAACATCGAGTTCCGATGCAAATGTTGAACGAATTCGGGCTTGTGTTCTGAAAGACTGTAGATTGACAGTCACAATGATTGCTGACGAGCTGTCAATCCCCAAAACAATCGTTCACGAAATCCTGATACAAAAACTTGAAATGAAGAAATTGTGTGCGAAAATCGTACCAAAGCTCTTGAAGGCAGAACAGAAAGCAAAGAGGGTTGTGAGGATTGGTTGGAAGCAGAGGAATGAGGGGACTTTCTCAACTGAGTCATCACTGGAGACGAATCCTGTTTTTACAGATTCGATGTGGAGCTCAAATCTCAAAGCAAGGAATGGAAACTAGCAGGAGAACCGAGAACAAAAAAGTCGTGAAAATCAAGGTCCGATGTGAAGACAGTGTTGATTGTTTTCTTTGATTCTAGGAGCATTGTCCCTCCCAGCCAGAGAGTGAACAGAAATTTTTACGTTGAAGCTCTGACACGTCTCAGAGCTCATGTGGCCCGGGTTCGACCGGAGTTGGCGAAAGGGGGCAGGTGGATCCTTCATCACGACAATGTGCCCCTGCTCACATGTTGCTCATTGTGCCCAAGGGTTTGGCCCAAAGCTCAATAACCGTGACAGACCACCCACCTTTTTCACCTGATTTAGCCCCGTGTGACTTCTTCATGTTCCCGAAATGCAAAATGGTGCTTCGGGGGCGGCACTTGGGATATGTGGAAGCCATCAAGGCGGAAATGACACGGCAATTGAAGACTTTCAGCAATGTTATCAACAGTGGAAATTGCATTGGCAGAAGTGTATAACATCTCAGGGCGAGTATTTTGAAGGAGACCATATTGTAATACCTGAATAATTGTAAAATAAATTTATTATTCAACTTTTATACATATTTTCTGGACAAACTTCGTAGATTAGGAAATGAGACACTGAAGATAATAGAAGTGTTTTGTTATTTGGCTAACAAAATTATTGATGATGGCTGACACAGAGAGGATATAAAATGCAGGCTGGACTGTCTGATGGAAGGAATATCTGAAAAAGAGGAATATGTTAAGAGAGGATGTAAATTTAAATGTTAAGGGGTCTTTTCTGGAGGTGTAGCCTTGCTCCAAAACAAGATGTGAACAACAAGCAGTTCAAGCTAGAAAAGGACAGTATCTTTTGAAATGTGTTTCTAGAAAGAAATTTTGTGTATAAAATGTAAAGGTAAACTCTGTCCATTGGTACTGGCCGACCACCGTGTCATCCTCTGCCAATGACGTCCGGCACACCACTATCCTGCCTGGTCAGTTTTCTTGACCCCAAGCCCTGCTTGCTCGAGTAGCTTCTCAGCTGGCATCACAAGGGTGAATGGACACCATTTCAATCCTCTCACCCAGGAAAAATCCCTGGCAGTACCGGGGATCTGAACCTGTGCCCTCCCCATGATAGGCAGCAGCAGTGAACACTAAGTTACAGAGGTGGTCAATAAGTGGATGGATGACTGGGACTGGTACTAGATACCCTCTGCAATGCACCTAGAGGTGGCTTATGGAATAATTATGCAATTGCAGATCAAATTACTAAGGAGATGGTACTGAATGAAAGAAGGAACTGGTTGATAAGACATACCCTGATGCATAAAGGAATCATCAATTTGGTATTTGGGAGGAGAAACTGTTGAGGGGGAGCAAGGGGTGATACAGTAAGCAGGTTCAAATGGATGTAGGCTTGCATATGATAGACTATCATAGAGAGTTGCATCAAACCAGTCTTTGGACTCAAGACCACAACAAAAACAGTTGGCTATATGTAGGAATTTTCTGTGGTCAGGAAAGCAATGAGAAAGGATTTTCTGATAAAGAAAACTGCAAACACTATACATTAATGTGGTGTAAAATGTTTCTTGAGCTGTTTATGAAGCCAGAGAAATCCTATATTAGTTCTTTTGGCATGAAAAACCTGAAGAGGATGATTAAACTACCCCTACCTATGAGTTTTATGCAACTTGCAATGCCTACAAATGTCATGGGCTAGATTTTCATTTCTCTCACTCACTGCATGCAAATTACTAGTCCTACATAAAAAATGAACAGGATCTTAGGATCTTTTTGTGGGAAATTTAATGTAGTCTTTTTTTTTTGGGGGGGGGGGGGGAGATACATTTTTGCTAGAGGCCATAGTTTTTGAATTATTCAACAAAAAGTACAAAAATGGCATTCAAATGCATTTTTCTTGAATGACACAGAAACTGTGGTCTCCAACAAAAACTTATTCCAGTACAATATTTAATGTAGTTAATTTTCATACAAAAAGATCCTGTGCATTGTTTTTGTAGGACTAACAGTGTGCATGTAGGGAGGAGAGAAGATTAAAATCATGGGTGTGGTTCTTGAAATGTTGCAGGTTCCATAAAACTTTATGCCATGGGCAGCTGAATAGCCCTGTGTATGATCCAGAAGATTCAACAACATTCTTAACACACCTCATGGTCAAACTTGGCTGCTAATAGAAAATAGGTGGTTCATATTGGCTTTGTGTATTCCCATTATGTGACTGCAGTAAAGAAGAGGATGTGGGATGTTCTCTGTCAACTTTTATACCCACATTGGTATGCCAAAAGACATTAAAATATACAAGGCATGCCAGAAAAGTAAGTACCATTGTGGGAAAAGGACTCAAGAAAACATTTCTTCAGACCAAAATTTGCTTTTTGAAGAAATACTCTTTTTCTACATAACAGCCACCATTGTTCAGACATTTGTCATAGCGGTAAGCCAACTTTTCTATGCCCTCTTCATACAAAGATACCACCAGTGAAGACCTCCAATACTGATCACACTTTCTTACATCATCATTGGTGTTGAAGCACCTTCATCCTGCTTAATGATGAAGTAAAAGTGGTAGTTGGAAGATGTGAGATCAGCAGTGATTGGCACGTGGTCGAACTGTTCCCAATTCAATTGTTAGTAAGGTTTTCAGTGCCACCAACAGAAATGAAACGTGATGTCATGAAGCAACATAATGATTCGATTGAGAATTTCGCACCTTTTGTTTTGAATAGTGTGATGGAGTTCTCTCGGTGTTTTGCAGTATCATACCGCTTTCATGATTTCAGTTCGGAGAAGGAACTCAACATGCAGAATGCCTTGTAGGTCCTAGAATCCATTTCACCTGATTTTTTTGCACTGACAACTTCATTCCGATTTTTTTCTTTTTTTTGGGGGGGGGGGGGGGGGAGGAGGAGGAGGAGGATTGTCATACTGTGAGTTCCTTCACTCCATAGATTGTTGTTTTTATTTTGGAGTGCCATGAAAAAAACCCAAGTTTCATCACCAATCACGATACTATTTAAGAATTCATCTTCCTCATCACTGTATTCAGTGCTGAAATGTCAAGACCCTGCCAAGGCACATAATTTTGTAGGCATTTTTGGAACACAATTCACAAAAATTTAAGTAATTTATCACTGAGTCATAAATACATTCTTATTGTGAACCATCTGTTTTCATGAATGTTCTAATTCATTTTCTCACACATACCATCAGTGACAACAGAAGGCTGTCCAATACGTGCTTCACCATGAAAGTTGAACAAACAGTCTCATCCACTTTCTCACCATAAATATGTACAAGTTGATGAATTTCAGCTGGCTTAATGTTCTGTGTGTTGAAACACAACATAACATAGCACACTTCACAGTCACTGGGCTCAGAGGTTGTCTTAAACATTTTGAATGATCACTAACAAATAGAAATACAACAAAATCCCGCTCCAGTGTTGACTGTGGAAAGACAATGAACCAGAGAAATGTGTGAACCTACAACACAAGTGCTGCAGTGGCAGTAGAATGATTTGGTACTTACTTTCAGGATGCTCCTCATACTTTGAACTTCAATGGAAGTGCCCGTCACCTGTTAATGTAAATTTTTGCTTATGATGGAAACTACGTTTAAACAGTGTGTGTGGATAGCAAGGGGTGTTATTTAACAGTTGAACTATCTTTGGTTTGTTTATCTCTCTCTAGTCATGACAGGTAATGTGATTCAAGGACAGAGGTACTTTCTGACTTACCTTAGTCAAGCTCCAACTCTTCTGTCCTGTACAGCTACTTGCTTTTTATCCTGAGGTTGTTACTATCTGGCCTGCTTGGGCATGAAGCTACTCCTAAAAAATTGTATACATTGTGTAAAAAAAAAGAAAACTACATTTATAAAGAATTTGTGGGGTCAAATGTGTGCACCATGTTCCTGATATGGATCTGTTAAAGTTTTGATGTTAGTAATGCTCAAGAGATGGTGTGATTATTGGTATACGGGCATTTCTGAAAATATCGCCTGTCTACATTATGGCACAACTGGAATATGCTTGCTCAAAACAACCAAGTGTGAATAATGGCAGTACATTCAGCTGAACTGGTAACCCATTTTTCTGCAGTGCTTCATACACCAACATTGTCTCCCCGCATAAAGAAAGAAATTTAGAGGCAGTCACATAAAAAAGCTTCTTTTTCTCTCCTAAACACTCGAAAATTGTGTGTATGTAGTTTTTTTTGTTTTGTTTTAATACACCCTGTATATGAAAATAGCTGTTACCATTACCTACACTGCTTAAATGATGTTAATTTGCACACAGATTTCTGGTTGTTCTACTGGAAAGCTTACCAAGACATTTACAGTATAAAGCTGATACTCACTTGTAACTTAAAAATGTACACAGCTCAAAGGTAGTAAAACTGCAACTCTGTAGAATTACAATGTCTTTCATGCAGTACAACATTTTTAACCATGCAATTATAATATTCATGCAACTGATATTATTTAATGATGAGGCTTCTGGGATAATAAGCTGTGAAGTAATTAATCCATGCTGTACAGAAAAACAAAGCAGTCTGAACAGCCTCACTGTTAATATTTCTCGTATACGGAATAGGTAATGGGAACAAAGGAACCAACAAAGTTAAGAAGAACATTAGAATTTTTGTAAATTCATCTATCTTTTACAGAAAAGAACAGTAAATTTCAACCATAAATGTTTCGTAGGCACGTTACAACAGTAACAAACACTGCATTATAATTTTTGGCCATACATGATATATATTTTCACTGAAAATGTCTTTAGTAACAATGCACTACACTTGTTACAAGAAACATTGTGTCCTGTCTTATTAAGTGGTCTTTGTTTTACTTCTTTAATTATTTGGCACTTAAGTTCCATGGAACACTATTTAATGTGCAGCTATATATTTGATTATTTTTATTACTTAAAGGTTCATTTTATCATCAACTTACAGAAACAGTGATGTATGCCAATGGTCACTTGGTGGTTGTCTATTATCTACCTGCAGTCTGTCACTGCTACATAGTGTTGAAACCATAGGCTAGGTGGAAGACACACTGGACAAAAAATTGTTAGAACTACCTACCTACATACATGGGTGAAAAGCAGTTCTGCTGGTCTCAAAAAACTGTATTGTGCGCTTCTGTTCCAAATGACAACTTAAATGAAACTCCATATCTACAATAATTTCACCAGTAAGGTGGGCTACAAATAGGTTGTAATATTCTGACCTGAGTAGCTCTTCAGCAAGTAGAGCTACATGATATGTGCTACTGTTTTTATATGAACACTAACACTAGTCATGTTTACAATAGAAACAATAATTAGGTCCAATACATTTAAAATTGTATGCCTACAGCAAGCAACACTACAACCAGAACGTACTGCTTGTTGAAAATGAAAATTCATCAAAATATTTGTACACACTGAAATACCTTACATTCATTCTCTCTTGCTGCAATAATGCTATAACTCATAGCCAAAGGCAATTTTACATTGTTGAGGGGAACTAGAATAGCTAATAAATATAACTAAATAATATCTGTATTCATTTGAGTTTGTTTCACTAAGATCCAGATTATGTTGTCACAGTGGATACAGCAACTTATGTCCCCTTGTTCTCACATTAACCAATTACAGTTTTCAATTTTGGCCAATCGATACAAGACAGACTTATAACTCCTTCATGTTCATTGTTATTGGCAATAAATTTATTAGCTCTTATCATCTTTGATGACAAAACAAAACTCAAAGGTTACAAACTGTTTGTAAACAAGTCAATGCATTCTGTGCCCGCACTTAAACATCAAAACAAAACCTCTTTCAAATTTTGTTTACATTCATTGCTATTCATTTTGTTCTAAGGCTTGTGTGTAGTGCATCTGTAGGCCTTCTCAGTTTCAACATTAAAACTGTAACATTTAAGTATTCAGAGCATTTGCCTCAATTTGATCCCATAGATTGCCACTTTACTGATGTGGCATTTAATAAATTAAAAGGAGCATCTCTCTTGAAATACTTACAAACTGAATACTGTCGAACAACACGTATGTACATTTCGACACCAGTTATACAACTGAAAATATTGACAGATGCTCCTAAAATTTCTTTTGCAACCTGAATACTGAAACATGTTCTAGAAACTACCTTAAAATGTTAAAATTCTACAAGAGGCTCTACAGTAGAAGACATTCTATTTCATTTTTATATTAGGGCAGAAGCAAGATAAGGTACTTTCAGGGAACGACCAAAAAATGCAAGTAATTACCAATATCTTGCAGGTTCCAGTACTGACCATGGTCTTATCATCCAGTTAGAAACACTCACAGCAGAAGCACTTCCACTACAATGGTTGTGCCAAGTATGCTCCTAAACCCTGTTGTTCTCATTTACTTTTATGTGGTTTATATTGTTCATTAATAAACAATGGCATCCTAGCAGACACTGTAGAAATAAACTTGTTTGGACCAAGTACAGTATAACAGATGTTAACTCTTTATTAGTATTTCTGTCATAACAATAGAAGGTAAGTAAGGTTGCTCCACACCAAAATTAGAAAAATGTTTACTGCCAACACCGGTTGTTCTACTCCAAAATCAAACTAAATTGTCAGGTCTTCTGTGTGGTTCCTGCCAAGCAGAGTTCATTTATGTTGGGAGCATACATTTTACTGAATTTTATGAAGCAGTGCTTAAGAGACAAGTTTTATAGAACTTGTGATTCAGTGGAAAGCAAAGAGAAAACTATAAGTCAATGAAATGAGAAATTAGAATGTGTGAGAATCACTCCAATCAGGCCAGTGGCTATATAATCTAGGTGGTGCATGGAACTGGGTTCTCAAGGCTGAGAAGAGACAGCAAAATTAAGTGAAATGTTTATGTTCCTTTGAAAGATCTAGTGGCGCAAAGTAAGGATTACGTATGCCAATCAAGGACTATTTAAGACCATGACAGTTGGTCCTCTTGACTAGGGGCACAAGAGAACAAGCCACACACACTAGAAGAAAGGGAAAAAATACTGTGAACTGCCATGCCAGATAGACAAATGTGTAAATTCGTTATCAGAACAAGTAACAGGTATTGCTAACAGGAGTGTCTACATCCATCTCAAACCTTAGAGGAATTCTTGCCTCAGTGAGTAAAAAGTTCAAATGATTGCATTTGGAATTAATTATCTTTAAAGACATATTTTGCTCACTAACTGGGAGTTTTCGTTAGGTCAATACATGCCTAAGATGTCATTTTTCATGAGCAAACTGTGTTGATCATTAACTGCGTGAACAAAGAACAGCTCTCAAGCATACTAAACATCAATGACCCACTGCCTACTGCAATAATGAAGGTTTCTTTATGGACCACATTTTCATCACTTGGGAGAAGCAATCACTACTTTATAGTGGGCTGTAATGATTTCAAGTGTAATATCTCACTTCACCTCGTACAATTTATAACTTTGGCATTCTGCTGTTATTAGTGCATTGCTTAACAAATCAAAGAAGTAAACAACAGTTAGCCAAGATATGGGACCTGTTTTCCTTTCCGTTTTTTATAATACCTGCCACTCTGCTTGTGTCATGTTAATAGAAACTGACAATCATAGCACCCGCAATGGTTCAATTTTCACTTTCACAAAAAGAAAACCAGACTGTCTGTGGGTTCAGTGATCAGCAGGAGGCAAAACCTTGTTAGTGGTCTGGCTGCGAGACTCGAAAGCATTCTAACCCCCGTGCTTACATCACCGGGTTTTGAGAGAACTGTCGGGAGGTGGCAGTGTTCTGCTTGGCAGGTCCTGAAACACACAAAGTGTGGCAAAAATTATTATTGGGACAGTAATGCATTAAGTCACTAGAAACTGCTGTCAGGTAGAACCACTGTACTGAATGACAACCAAAAGCATTTCTATAAGTATTGCATATGAGTGCAGCTTATGGACACGAGTTCAGAATCCCTTTCTTATGTGCACGAATTTACACTAGATTATAGCGCAACAGCTGTAGGGACCTGGATTAAGTTTGTTCATTGTGGATGTTTATTCAGTGTAAATACAGAAAATTGCAACACACTCATTTCATTCTTTTCAACAGAACAACCAAAGGAAATAGAAAATCTAGATGAAGAAATTAATAAATTACACCACAAAATTCAATTCACTTCACTGTAGAAATGAAACACCAGATGACATTAACAAAGCCTTATATAGAAATGCTACAATTACCAGTGTTACCATACATAACCCTTCTTGCTATCCAGATCAATATAAAAAAGCGTTCTTCAGAAGAATGTTTAATCACATGCTTAAAGACCCAATGGATACAAGTGAAAGATAAAAAGAAACAAAAATTGTAAAATCAGCTGCCTCCAGTATGAATACAATCCTGCTGTAATACATAAATTAAACCAACCAATTTCTGGACAACCATCCCCAAACAGGAAGACCATTTTTGTAATAAGCTGACCTTCCTTATGGAAGATTTCATACCAAATTGCCAACCTCTTCAAGTTGTATTGTAAACGTGTTGCGCTTGGGGCACACAATACTCATTAAAGCCTGTATTATGGTAAGTTAACGGGCTTCACCTTACGAGAAAGGATATTTGTATAGATATTGACTGCGTGTACCTGAATGGAGGCAAATCAGACTTACACCCACTCTGTAATAACAATGATATGTCAAGCAAGTTCGAAATGCAACTACACGTCAGAACGGACAAAAAGCAACACAGAAGATGCTACCAATTTGTTAATAATACGGTCGCCAGCCTAATTAGGAATTAACTGAGTTTCTTTCCTGTACAAGTTGATGTACATTCATGCAAAACAACACGTAGTAACACTGCATAATATAGTGAATTTTAGAACCAGAAAAATCTATTGAACTGATAATTTCACTTTCTGTACTTATATGGATAATCCATATATACATAACACTACACTATAATGTTTACTACAAAATTTCGTACTGTCTATTGATCTGATTAAAATCGGGCATAGGTTACCCTAGAAATAGCAATTTCGAGCCACAAACAAAATGTCAATTTTAATAAAGATAAAACACTGATAAATTTTTGCTGGTCAAATCAATTTAGAACACTTCAGAATTCAAATTAATAAAAAAAAAAAAAAAAAAAGAAAAGGGATGGGGGGGGGCCTTGAAACTGTTATGATCACTGTATTAAAAAAAATTAATTACTGACACCATTATGTGCTCAAGATTTCCAATATATGAGTTACTACTCTTTTTATCTTATTTCCTACTCATTTAAATACCTTTAATATTGATTTAGTAATGAAGTTTAATTATTTCGAGACAGATATAAAGTTATCTTCCAAATTTGTCAGACCTTCATTATTCATTTACTGGTTCATTAACAAAACAATTGTTTAAACACCATTCTAACATAGTTAGGTCTGCAGGTAATTATTATTAACACAAACTTTAATTTTTCATCTCGGGACACTCGGATTGCACAACATTTGGAAAGGACCCTGTCTAGGTTAGTTGTGAGGATAATTAAATGATAGGAAAGTTGTGGTAAAATTTAAGTTGTTATGGAACAAAAGTAACACTGGTCCATACCAATACAGTACTAAAAGTTGTATCGATGCGGTGGTTGGCGGGCGGCGAGGCACAGAGCACACATACAACCACAGCTATGGCTCTTGATGTATCGGCACTTTATTTCTTCATAGCGTCGCAGTACTTTTCCATTTAGTGCCTATGGAATTTTGCCATGCTGTATAGGCGTTGGAACGGCATACCCGAGGCTCAATGAAACTACGTCTTCCAGGAGAGCCTCCTCGCTCCAGTACGTGTTGCTCAGACCAATGCCAAACTCCAACTACTACTGCTGAGACCGTTATGCCGTACAGTGCCCGTGCTCGCCTGCCATCCACCTTTTACCGCTCCCTTACAGACAGGGTATTCACCCGACATTTTGCATTCTACATATCCTAATACATTGCCTACGTATGGACCAGATGCACAATTACAATTTTAACATCTTACAACAGTCTCAACATTTGTTACACTTCAATTCTATTACAATATTGCTTGAAATTTGACATATACATTAATATTCACATTGAAAATTGATTACAGTTTTCTTAACACAATGGCATGAAACAAGAAAACAAATGAAATCAGAACATAAACTTGAGTAATTGAACGAAAAATCAGATGGAAAAAATATTATTTATATGTACAATAGTACAACGTCGTTGTTGTTGTTACAGTATGACATAAAAATAAGCTTCTTCACAACCAACAAAATACAGAATAATATCATCCACAGTACTGAAAGCACTAAGCAAGACTATCAAAAGTCAGGTATGTCCAAACTTCTTCAATTAACAAACTGGTAGAAGCACAGGGATGCACTCTGTATTAACATCCAGAACAAATCCGACTTTGCAGAATGACTTGCAGGGCAAGAATTGTGGCAAACAGTGCAGAAAAGAACCAGGCAAGAAATTTGACTTTCTTGAAGGAACTGAAATATCTTTCAACACAGATACAGCACCAGTCTACCTACTCAATGACAAATCTTGCTATCACAATTATGAAGACTACTATTAAAAAAAAAAAAAAAAAAAAAAAACCCTGCCCCCTCTCAATCTCTCTTTACATCTTACCTACATTGATATCACTATAAA
Organism: Schistocerca serialis cubense; assembly: GCF_023864345.2. Lineage (NCBI taxonomy): Eukaryota > Metazoa > Arthropoda > Insecta > Orthoptera > Acrididae > Schistocerca > Schistocerca serialis. The sequence continues at coordinate 903,596,070 of NC_064640.1, read as the reverse complement.
AAAAACTACCAGAAAATAAATCTTGCATGATATATCTAAGCCTTCTTCTCTTGTTTTTAAAAGTAAAGTTCATGTACATATCAAGGGCTGCAAATATTGGAACTTCACTCTATTTTTGGGCATTCATCTTCAGTTTTGATTAAAGTATTCACCCACACATTACTTTTATTATATGCAAACAAACACAATAAAATTGTCTCTGAGCAAAGTATGTAAGATCTTCATAACACGCATCAGTTGTACAGTGCATGCTGGATGCTGGCTAAGTTTAGTAATCGATTGTGTGTCTGAAGTAGTGATGGAAGGAATTGACACTGTGAATGCTGCATGCAGGGCTATGTGAGGGTCTTTTCTGAGCAGCACATTGCAAATCATCCCAGATATGCTCAATGTTCAAATCTGGGGAGTTTGGTGGCCACTGGAAGTGTTTAAATTTAGAAGAGTGTTCCAGGAGCCACTTTGTAGCAATTCTGGACATGTCAAGTGTATCATTATCCTGCTGGAATTGCCGAAGTCCATCGGAATCCCCGATGGACAGGATGCTTTTGTATGTGTCACCTTTCAGGGTCATACCTAGCCATATCACTCCAACTGCACGCCTCCTACACCATTACAGAGCCTCCACCAGCTTCAACTGTCCCCTACTGACATGCAGTGTCCATGGATTCAAGAGGATGTCTCCATGCCTGTACGTGTCCATCTGTGCGACACAGTTTGAAATGAGGCTCGTCCAACCAGGCAACATATTTCCAGTCATCAACAGTCCAATATCGGTGTTGATGGCCCCAGGTGAATCATAAAGCTTTGTGTCGTGCAGTCGTCAAGGGTACACAAGTGGACCTTCAGCTACAAAAGTTCATATCGATGATGGTTCACACTCAGACACTTGTTGATGGCCCAACATTTAAAGATTTGCAGAAGGGTTGCACTTCTGTCACTTTGAACGATTCTCTTCAGTTGTTGATCCTGTTTTTGCAGGATCTTTTTTCGGCTGCAACAATGTCGGAGATCTGATGTTTTACCAGATTCCTGATATTCACTGTATGCTCATACGGGAAAATAACCACTTCATTGTTACCTTGGAGATGCTTTGTCCCATTGCCCGTACCCCCACTATAACACCACATTCAAATTCACGTAAATCTTGATAAGATGCCATTGTAGCAGCACTAACCAATCTAACATCTGTGCCAGACACTTGTTGTCTTATATAGGCATTGCCAACTGCAGTGCCATATTCGGTATGTTTACATATCTCTGCATTTGAATATGCATGATTGTGCCAGTTTTGTTGGCAATTCACAGTATATACATATCCTGTGAGAAGATAATGATATATTACCAACTGCCGGCACAACCAATCCACATACTGTGATGGAAGAGGTACATGATAGTGAATGTGTTGTGTTTTTGTGTGGTTGATGGTATTCTGGGACCATTTTTTCCTCAGAAAAAAAAAACCGTTACTTTAATATGCTCAGGCTGTTACTGTGACTGGCTGACTCCTGAGACACAGTCTTTTTCCAGTAATATGGTGCACTGCCACATTGGGCTCAAACTGTTGCGGACCAGGTGTTACGAAGTATGCTGAATTGGCAGGGGTGGTCCTATTCCCTGGTGTTCTTCTAGGCCACCAGGCATTAGAAAGATGGGCTTGTTTCTATCAGCATATACCAAGGACAGAGTCTACCAAGCAGCTGTCAACCACATCAAAAATTTAATGAACAAAATCATTTCTGCCCTTGCCACAGGTGATGCAGACATAATGTGCTGAATGTGGATAGATCCTGATAACAGACTGGAAATGTGTGCACCAGTGGTGGTGGGCACAATGTTGAAATTGATTAACCTGCATAAAATCTTTGTGACACTATGTCACATAAGCCAAACATGGTGTGAATACCTTAGGTCTAATTAGTTTGGATGCTGTAACTTTTGAGACCCTCTGCCCATTGCAGGTTAAAAACCTTATTGTGCTGTCAGAGCCCTTGATATGTTCTCAGAAAGAGGCAAAACCACCACACATCTCAAGTCACCTACTGTCCAGTTTATGTGGTATTTGCTCCACTGACAACATGTACATTTTTATGCCTCAGTAGTCTTCTGCAAGGGACCCATTGCATGCAACTTGCCATCACAGTATTTGGCTGAAAACTGGTAGACATGGGTCTGCAGTGATCCCTGTTGTGTTTGAGACTGACTGTCAATGGAAACTTATAACGTTCATCTCTATGACAAACTACGAGTTAGGATCTTAATGTGGCCACTTTTATTATTATGTGGTACAACATTCCTTGTAGACAAGCTGGATAGTCTTCACTGATGCACCAACAAATTGGACAACTTAATTCGTTGGCACATCCAAAGACAATAGCTCTAATCTGTGGTTTCAATCCATTGTACTACACCGATTCCTTATAATCGACTGGCACATACACACCTCTTCAATGATGTGGCTTATGTCAGCAGTGAAGGCTCAGATAACTGGCAGGTATCAGTTCTACTCCATCTACAGCACTTCAAAGGGACCTCTGTGCTCTTTTAAGATGGTGACTAATATGTTGTCTGGTGACCTTATAAGGATGTTTACACAATTTTTAAAGTACACTCTAAGGAAAGAAGAAAGTTGCACCACACAGGAATTATCCAAAGGGTTGAAACGAGTAGATGTGATGTTCATGTGCAGAGAAACAAATGATTACAATTTCAGAACACTTGGATGAGTTATTCAACAGGAAGAGCATCACAAACTGAGGGAGTCATTAATGCATTGACAACCTGCAGCCCATACGCAGGCAGTAATTCGGTTTGATATTGGTTGATACAGTTGTTGGATGTACTCCTGGGAGATATCATGCCAAATTCTGTCTAAATTGTGGACTGGAGCACTGAAATCCCAATATGTTTGGAGGGCCCTGCCCATAGCACTCCATTCTCAATTGGGCATGGCAGGTCTCGGAAAGCATAAAGACGAGCAGTAGAAGCTCTTCTCATATGCAGGTAGGTATATCTGACTGAAATGTTATCTCAATGTCGTCTGCAATGAAGGGCAATAAAACGGGGTGTAGCACATTGTTGACATAGCACTGTGGATGAAAACTGAAGGGATCTTGCTACGAAACTAATGGCACCCCAGATGATTCCTCTTGATTATCGGGTCATCTCCAGGCACGTCTTCTGCCTGGAATCTCAATGATGGGAGTGGATTGAACTGAGACCAATGGCCAGCAAAGACATGTCTGGAGATGCTTTGGACTGCAGTGTGATACCAACCTGACTACTGCCTGATAACCAGGAGTGATTGACTGGGATTCCATTTGTATTTTGCAGAAGGACCTCTTTTTGGTTTTCATCTGTGGCTTTCTTACAGCATACAACAATGTTCTAAGTACCATTATGTTGCCTTTCATAGCAAGCCATCCTTGTGAGGAGTGGTGCCTTATATTGCCCCGGTGTATCGGGAGAGTGACTCACGCCTGTACAGTGACAGACGGTCTCAAACAGTTCAGTCGAGTACGTAGTTCTAATTTTCACCCACCAGAGTCAGGTAGTGCACAGACTTTCAAGAAACAGGTCAAGAGAATGTTTTTGGGAATTTTTCTGTTTATTTCTTGATGGCTCTTTTGTTTGTTTATGTTTGTACTGTTTTGTATAAGCTTATAGCAATGTGAATGAGGTCTATAGTAAATATGTAGATCATTGTTCTGCTGATGTACACTGTACAGTGGGGAGTTTAGTATCATAATATGTTAAGTAAGTTTATGCTGAAAGGAAAACCAATTCGAGTGTAAATGAAAATGGTTCATATTTTGTTAATAATGTAAAGTATCACAATGTTTAATATTTATTTTGTGAAAGTCATGAAAAGCGTGGACTAATGTGGGAGAATAATGTTTTTCTATTGGCCTTAAAGAAAACTGACCAGTCAGAAAGTAACATAGTATTCTTTGTGCATCTTTTCTCTTGGATATATAGAATGCTGACAGCGGTGTAAGGATTCAGAGCCCTGCCTTTAAATGGTATGGTCACATGTAGTATGAGATGCAAAGGAAGTTACAGTTTGCCAGTTTTTAAATGTGTAGCACAACTAAAAGTGTAGGCATATATATTCTGGTGTGTTTTTTAGAAAGTTCAGTTTTCTAAGTAACTTTACATATGAGAAAACACAGTAATTCCACGTGGCAGATTGGTGAGTAAAATCATGAGTGCATTGCACATTGATAATCTTAAATGGAAATGCTTGCCATACTATTAAGAACAATCCATGCTTAGTAGCTCTTCAGGTTTCGGGAAATATGTCAACATAAACTTTCTAACATAAATGAAAGGATCTGTGCATGACAATGTTAAGATTAGCACGGGCTTGGCAGTGAACGTCTACATTATCAGTGTTCATAATTTAAAAAGTTTTTCCAGTATTTCATTCAAAATTACGATTTTTTCCTGATGCGAGTTGCAGTACATTAGGTCTCTGCTCGGATTTCCTGCCAGCGAACTGCTGCAACCAGTTGACAGGTAGGTGCTGGTACAAAGGATCTGCGCCACCAAACTTGGCTTACATTTCAGCAATATAATGCCAGCATGTGCATTGTAAGAATTTCTAGAGCTTCTTTCATGCTTTCCAAACTCTACCTTGGGCAGCAAGGTCACTGAATTTCTTTCCAACTGAGAATGTTTGGAGCATTATGGGCTGGAGCCTCCAACTAGCTTGGGATTTTCACAATATACTACACCAACTGGACAGAATTTGCCACAATATCCCTCAGGAGAACTCTGTCAATCAATACCAAGCTGAATAATTGCTTGCATAAAAGCTGGAGGTGGAACAATGTGTTATTGACTTACTCAATTTGTGAAGCTCTTTCTGTGGAATAAATAATCCAGTTTTTCTGATAACGTAATGATTTGTTTGTTGGTCCTTGTACATCACTCCTACTGGTTTCCACCCCATTCAGAAAATTCCTTTGTAGAGCCTCTTTTATGTATTAGAGTGTACTAAATGCATCTGAACATTTGATGAATTGTCTCGGAAAGAAACAAGAGTTATAAACAAAATGCTTTTACCGGCCTTGGGTATGCACATTGATGAGAAGATAAACTGGAAGGACCATGTGGTGAGCTTAGCACTAAAACTAAATTCAGCATGTTTTTACTTAGAATAATTGCAAGAGTTTGTAGTAATGGCTGTACCTGATTAGTATATTTTGGCTATTTTCAGTCAATTGCGGCCTATGGGACACTATCCTGGGGAAAAACAAATTGTTATCTAAATGAGATTTTCAAATTACAAAAACGTGCTATTCAGATAATGACCCAGAGCCCACATCAAACACGTTGTAGGTTCCCTTTTTAAAGCATTGAAAATTTTAGCAATTCCATCATCATACATTCTGAAATGTCTGTTGGTGATCAAAAGAAATCAGGACAAAATGAAAACCAGTACCGATTACCATACACGGCAATGTACAGATCTCCCCTTATAAGCTGTAACAAGGACCCAAAGTCAGAAACATGTATGCAATCAAGGCATCAAACTTTTTTAATGCACTACCGAAACATATCAAAGAGCTGGAAAATTAGGATAAATTTAAAACTGTTATAAAGAACCACATGCTTGACAAATGTTATTACAGCATAGGTGAATAGCTCTGCGCAACTGTATAAGGATTTAATTTCATGTGACAAATGAAATTTCATCAAAGAATATGCCTGTCCAGCACATAATTCCTTGTGTTATAAGAACAGATAATTGTTGTATATTGTATTAAACATAAGATAGATTCATATTAATACCACACAAATGTGATCATTGGGATGTTGCTGTGGTCTACAGTCCTGAGACTGGTTTGATGCTACTCTATCCTGTGCAAGCTTCTTCATCTCCCAGTACCTACTGCAACCTACATCCTTATGAATCTGCTTAGTGTATTCATCTCTTGGACTCCCTCTACGATTTTTACCCTCCATGCTGCCCTCCTATACTAAATTGGTGATCCCTTGATGCCTCAGAACATGTCCTACCAAACGATCCCTTCTTCTAATCAAGTTGTGCCACAAATTTCTCTTCTCCCCAATCCTATTCAATACATCCTCACTAGTTATGTGATCTACCCATCAAATCTTCAGCATTCTTCTGTACTACCACATTTCAAAAGCCTCTATTCTCTTCTTATTCAAACTATTTATCGTCCATGTTTCACTTCCACACAAGGCTACACTCCATAAAAATACTTTCAGAGACGACTTCCTGACACTTAAATCTATACTCGATGTTAACAAATTTCTCTACTTCAGAAATGCTTTCCTTGCCATTGCCAGTCTACGTTTTATATCCTCTCTACTTTGACCTTCATCAGTTATTCTGCTCCCCAAATAGTGTCTCATTTCCTAATCTAATTCCCTCAGCATCACCCGACTTAATTCAACTACATTCCATTATCCTCATTTTGCTTTTGTTGATGTTCATCTTATATCCTCTTTTCAAGACACTATCTATTCCGTTCAACTGCTCTTCCAGGTCCTTTGCTGTCTCTGAAAGAATTACAATGTCATCGGCGAACCTCAAATGTTTTATTTCTTCTCCATGGATTTTATCACCTACTCTGAACTTTTCTTTTGTCTCCTTTACTGCTTGCTCAATATACAGATTGAATAACATCGGGGAGAGGCTACAACCCTGTCTCACTCCCTTCCCAACCACTGCTTCCCTTTCATGGCCCTCGAATCATAACTGCCATCTGGTTTCTGTACAAATTGTAAATAGCCTTTCGCTCTCTGTATTTTACCCCTGCCACCTTCAGAATTTGAAAGAGAGTATTCCAGTCAACATTGTCAAAAGCTTCCTCTAAGTCTACAAATGCTAGAAACGTAGGTTTACCTTTCCTTAATCTTTCTTCTAAGATAAGTTGTTGGGTCAGTAATGCCTCACGTGTTTCAATATTTCTACGGAATCCAAACTGATCTACCCCGAGGTCGGCTTCTACTAGTTTTTCCATTCATCTGTAAAGAATTTGCGTTAGTATTTTGCGGTCATGACTTATTAAAATGATAGTTCGGTAATTTTCAGATTTGTCAACACCTGCAATCTTTGGGATTGGAATTATTATATTCTTCTTGAAGTGTGAGGGTATTTCGCCTGTCTCATACATCTTGCTCATGAGATGATAGAGTTTTGTCAGGACTGGCTCTCCCAAGGCTGTCAGTAGTTCTAATGGAATGTTGTCTACTCCGGGGGCCTTGTTTCGACGCAGGTCTTTCACTGCTCTGTCAAACTCTTGACACAGTATCATATCCCCCATTTCATTTTCATCTACATCCTCTTCCATTTCCGTAATATTGTCCTCAAGTACATCGCCCTTGTATAGACCCTCTATATACTCCCTCCACCTTTCTGCTTTCCCCTCTTTGCTTAGAACTGGGTTTCCATCTGAGCTCTTGATATTCATACAAGTGGTTCTCTTTAATTTTCCTGTAGGCAGTATCTATCTTACCCCTAGTGAGATAAGCCTCTACATCCTTACATTTGTCCTCTAGCCATCCCTGCTTAGTCATTTTGCACTTCCTGTCGATCTCATTTTTGAGATATTTGTATTCCTTTTTGCCTACTTCATTTACTGTATTTTCTCCTTTCATCAATTAGGTTCAATATTTCTTCTGTTACCCAAGGATTTCTAGCAGCCCTCATCTTTTTACCTACTTTATCCCCTGCTGCCTTCACTATTTCATCCCTCAAAGCTACCCATTCTTCTTCTACTGTATTTCCTTCCCCATTCCTGTCAATTGTTCCCTTATGCTCTCCCTGAAACCCAGTACAACCTCTGGATTAGACAGTTTATCCAGGTCCCATCTTCTTAAATTCCCACCTTTTTGAAATTTCTTCAGTTTTAATCTACAATTCATAACCAACAGATTGTGGTCAGAGTCCACGTCTGCCCCTGGAAATGTCTTACAATTTAAAACCTTGTTCCTAAATCTCTGTCTTACCATTATATAATCTATCTGAAACCTGTCAGTACCTCCAGGCTTCTTCCATGTATACAACCTTCTTTTATGATTCTTGAACGAAGTGTTAGCTATGATGAAGTTACGCTCTGTGCAAAATTCTACCAGACGGCTACTTCTTTCATTTCTTCCCCCCAATCCATATTCACCTACTACATTTCCTTGTCTCCCTTTTCCTACTACCGAATTCCAGTCACCCATGACTATTAAATTTTCGTCTCCCTTCACTATCTGAATAATTTTCTTTTATCTCATCATACATTTCTTCAATTTCTTCGTCATCTGCAGAGCTAGTTGGCATATAAACTTGTACTACTGTGGTAGGCGTGGGCTTCGTGTCTATCTTTGCCACAATAATGCGTTCACTATGCTGTTTGTAGTAGCTTACCCCCACTCCTATTGTTTTATTCATTATTAAGCCTATTCCTGCGTTACCCCTATTTGATTTTGTATTTATAACCCTGTATTCGCCTGACCAAAAGTCTTGTTCCTCCTGCCGTCGAACTTCACTAATTCCCTCTATATCTAACTATAACCTATCCATTTCCCTTTTTAAAGTTTCTAACCTACCTACTCGATTAAGGGATCTGACATTCCACGCTCCAATCCGTAGAACGTCAGTTTTCTTTCTCCTGATAATGACGACCTCCTGAGTAGTCCCCACCCGGAGATCCGAATGGGGGACTATTTTACCTCCGGAATATTTTACCCAAGAGGACGCCATCATCATTTAACCATACAGTAAAGCTGCATGCCCTCGGGAAAATTACGGCCGTTGTTTCCTCTCACTTTCAGCCGTTCGCAGTACCAGCACAGCAAGGTCGTTTTGGTTAGTGTTACACGGCCAGATCAGTCAATCATCCAGAATGTTGCCCCTGCAACTACTGAAAAGGTTGCTGCCCCTCTTCAGGTACCACACGTTTGTCTGGCCTCTCAACAGATACCCCTCCGTTGTGGTTGCACCTACGGCACGAACGAAAAAATGGCTGACATCGAAATAAGTGTCCAAGGAATAGAAAAGCAACTGGAATCACTCAATAGAGGAAAGTCCACTGGACCTGACGGGATACCAATTCGATTCTACACAGAGTACGCGAAAGAACTTGCCCCCCTTCTAACAGCCGTGTACCGCAAGTCTCTAGAGGAACGGAGGGTTCCAAATGATTGGAAAAGAGCACAGATAGTCCCAGTCTTCAAGAAGGGTCGTCGAGCAGATGCGCAAAACTATAGACCTATATCTCTTACGTCGATCTCTTGTAGAATTTTAGAACATGTTTTTTGCTCGAGTATCATGTCGTTTTTGGAAACCCAGAATCTACTATGTAGGAATCAACATGGATTCCGGAAACAGCGATCGTGTGAGACCCAACTCGCTTTATTTGTTCATGAGACCCAGAAAATATTAGATACAGGCTCCCAGGTAGATGCTATTTTTCTTGACTTCCGGAAGGCGTTCGATACAGATCCGCACTGTCGCCTGATAAACAAAGTAAGAGCCTACGGAATATCAGACCAGCTGTGTGGCTGGATTGAAGAGTTTTTAGCAAACAGAACACAGCATGTTGTTATCAACGGAGAGACGTCTATAGACGTTAAAGTAACCTCTGGCGTGCCACAGGGGAGTGTTATGGGACCATTGCTTTTCACAATATATATAAATGACCTAGTAGATAGTGTCTGAAGTTCCATGCGGCTTTTCGCGGATGATGCTGTAGTATACAGAGAAGTTGCAGCATTAGAAAATTGTAGCGAAATGCAGGAAGATCTGCAGCGGATAGGCACTTGGTGCAGGGAGTGGCAACTGTCCCTTAACATAGACAAATGTAATGTATTGCAAATACATAGAAAGAAGGATCCTTTATTGTATGATTATATGATAGCGGAACAAACACTGGTAGCAGTTACTTCTGTAAAATATCTGGGAGTATGCGTGCGGAACGATTTGAAGTGGAATGATCATATAAAATTAATTGTTGGTAAGGCGGGTACCAGGTTGAGATTCATTGGGAGAGTGCTTAGAAAATGTAGTCCATCAACAAAGGAGGTGGCTTACAAAACACTCGTTCGACCTATACTTGAGTATTGCTCATCAGTGTGGAATCCGTACCAGATCGGTTTGACGGAGGAGATAGAGAAGATCCAAAGAAGAGCGGCGCGTTTCGTCACAGGGTTATTTGGTAACCGTGATAGTGTTACGGAGATGTTTAATAAACTCAAGTGGCAGACTCTGCAAGAGAGGCACTCTGCATCGCGGTGTAGCTTGCTGTCCAGGTTTCGAGAGGGTGCGTTTCTGGATGAGGTATCGAATATATTGCTTCCCCCTACTTATACCTCCCGAGGAGATCACGAATGTAAAATTAGAGAGATTAGAGCGCGCACGGAGGCTTTCAGACAGTCGTTCTTCCCGCGAACCATACGCGACTGGAACAGGAAAGGGAGGTAATGACAGTGGCACGAAAAGTGCCCTCCGCCACACACCGTTGGGTGGCTTGTGGAGTATAAATGTAGATGTAGATGTATCGCTGAGGCATGAGCCTCCCCACCGACGGCAAGGTCCATGGTTCATTGGGATGATGATAAATAAAAGTTGTAGCTGCGAGTGGATGAGTGTGTTATGCATTGCAAGGCAAAACACAGACAACTGAGCACGGTATAGCGAGAGCCAACGCTGCAGCACACTACTGGAACAGAAACCTTTCGTCATTTTCCACTATGGAAGTGTTTAGAGTACGTGAGCTAAAGTCCTAAACGAACATAGTGTGGACGTGTAAGCCCTCAGCCTTCGTGCACTAAATTCTTCTCGTATCAGTATCACAGCCTTCGCCATGGGCGTAATCGTGGAATGCAGTAAGGGGTTGGCTGTTCGACCACAAGAAACGGCAGCCTGCTCTGAGTTACAAGGGGGCTGCCCGCTTGCTGGCGGAAGTTCACGGCGATCATCAGCTGCACTGTTTTGCTGCTTTACCTACAACTCATCCTATTGTGGTCGTGACATTTCTTATACCTACTAAATGTTGCAACAATGTATTTGTATGATTTCAGCTGCTACACCTGCGACTCTTTGGCATCACGGTAATAGGGTACGGCATTTTTTCGCTTGTTTAAGTCCACAGTTTTATTTTTCGCTATCGATTTGTTGTAGTACCTTAGAACATATTCTGAGGTCAAACAGAATGACCTCAACGCCAGCCAGCATGTATTTCGAGAATACAGATCATGCAAAACCCAATTCACTTAATAAGCACAGTTGTGCTTGTGAGTGAAATGCGCTTCAGAAATCAGTAAACACCGTTTTCCCCCGTCTGCCTTGATCCGTGGCTTTCAGACTGTCGTTCGAGTCGGGTTGCACGTAATCGATGTTTTCGGAATCCGTGCTGCTTAGCAGGGAGGAGGTCATTCAGTCTGAGATACCTCGTTACGCCTGAGTTGAGAATTATAAATTTTCTGCTTGCACCAAGATTTCGTGCCACCGTGAAGACCAGCCTAGACTTCAGGGAGGCTCTAATGCCACTCTTGATTCCTTGTGGATGGCTTGGAAGTTAATGCTGATAATCTCTGAGAACTGTACAAAGTCGAACGTGTGCATACAAGGTGCGCTGATAAAAGGTAAAACATTTATTAACTGTCGGCTGCTACTTGGATAATCAGCACGTGGTGATTACCGACGCAAAAGGTAACACATAGTTTGACAGTAGACGTACAAAAAATATCTCGTGACCAAAGACGTAAGCGTAGCTATGGCGATTAGCGCGTTAAAAGTTTACACAAGTACAGATGGAAATTGTGCTCGAATATGTGATACAAATAAAGCAATATACTGAGTTTCTGATGCGAGTTGGGCGTTTTACTGCCCTGTAACTAGCAACACCAATTAAAATAAATCCTCCTCCCTCCTCCCCCCCCCCCCCATAAGCATAAAAAAGCAAATGTCGGGCTTAGTAGTCTAGCGATAATGAGCGTGCAGGAATAGTAGAAGTCGCGAGTTCGAATCTCGGTGCCTTTCTTTTCTGTATTTTTAAGAGTAGTGTGCCATGTTTTTGTCTAAATATACCACTTAATCTTTTATAACTGGAGCTACCATATGCTCTCAACCTAATAATGCTTTTTCTCTTTCTTCGATTCCGCTCCTCAATCGGAAAAAAAACGGAACGCTTGTTTTTCGTCTGTCTGTTGCAGATCCTTTGCTTCAGGAACGGGGGGATGTATCAAGTTGAAATTTGTCACATACTGAGGTTGCGTTCCCTTGACGGTGTAAAACATACAGACCTAGAGGGCATTTTCTGTTGACCTACACTTACCATAATTGGCAAGAAGCAAGGTTTTATGGTACACGTAAAGGAAAAGTCCGAAAACTGATAATTTGTAATTATATCAAACGAAAATTGTTATCGAACATCGAACTTGAAATTTCAACATCAGTAGTTATGCGTTCATGTTGGCTGGGTCGCAATACTAAACATCAAATATTGCGCAAGGAATGGCTGTATTGCGTTTGGGAATTTAGCCGTCACCAGATATCCAGATGCGATTACTGCATGTGCATAAGTGGTTCAAAGTTGCACGTGAAGCAGAAATACGCAGTCAGCCTCAGTTCAGAACTACTAATTACTTTAGTAATAATACTTAAATATCTTCAACATTTCGCGGCCCTGTCAACAACTGTATAAATATTAATTTTAATTATGAACAGCCTCAGTTGCACCGTTTATCTAGAATTTACCTATGTTTCAGTCGGGATAACCCATCCTTCTTCAGAATAACATTATCTACCGTTTGTCCATAGTGGGCATCGTCAAGTTAAAACTACAAATTCATAAATTATCGTCAGATCGTAAAACTTACGGTACCTGGCACTGACTCGGCCCCACGCGATGCGGCAGCCACGAGTGCTGTACTGGAACTCCACTATGGACAAACAGTAGACACTGTTATTCTGCAGAAGGTTGGGTTATCCCGTCTGAAACCTGCGTAAAGTCTAGGTAAGCGGTGCAACTGAGGCTGTTCATTATTAAAATAAAAATAATAATACTGGTCACCTGCTTCCTGCATGACTTTGTCACATTTATACTACACTCCTGGAAATGGAAAAAAGAACACATTGACACCGGTGTGTCAGACCCACCATACTTGCTCCGGACACTGCGAGAGGGCTGTACAAGCAATGATCACACGCACGGCACAACGGACACACCAGGAACCGCGGTGTTGGCCGTCGAATGGCGCTAGCTGCGCAGCATTTGTGCACCGCCGCCGTCAGTGTCAGCCAGTTTGCCGTGGCATACGGAGCTCCATCGCAGTCTTTAACACTGGTAGCATGCCGCGACAGCGTGGACGTGAACCGTATGTGCAGTTGACTGACTTTGAGCGAGGGCGTTTAGTGGGCATGCGGGAGGCCGGGTGGACGTACCGCCGAATTGCTCAACACGTGGGGCGTGAGGTCTCCACAGTACACCGATGTTGTCGCCAGTGGTCGGCGGAAGGTGCACGTGCCCGTCGACCTGGGACCGGACCGCAGCGACGCACGGATGCACGCCAAGACCGTAGGATCCTACGCAGTGCCGTAGGGGACCGCACCGCCACTTCCCAGCAAATTAGGGACACTGTTGCTCCTGGGGTATCGGCGAGGACCATTCGCAACCGTCTCCATGAAGCTGGGCTACGGTCCCGCACACCGTTAGGCCGTCTTCCGCTCACGCCCCAACATCGTGCAGCCCGCCTCCAGTGGTGTCGCGACAGGCGTGAATGGAGGGACGAATGGAGACGTGTCGTCTTCAGCGATGAGAGTCGCTTCTGCCTTGGTGCCAATGATGGTCGTATGTGTGTTTGGCGCCGTGCAGGTGAGCGCCACAGTCAGGACTGCATACGACCGAGGCACACAGGGCCAACACCCGGCATAATGGTGTGGGGAGCGATCTCCTACACTGGCCGTACACCACTGGTGATCGTCGAGGGGACACTGAATAGTGCACGGTACATCCAAACCGTCATCGAACCCATCGTTCTACCATTCTTAGACCGGCAAGGGAACTTGCTGTTCCAACAGGACAATGCACGTCCGCATGTATCCCGTGCCACCTAACGTGCTCTAGAAGGTGTAAGTCAACTACCCTGGCCAGCAAGATCTCCGGATCTGTCCCCCATTGAGCATGTTTGGGACTGGATGAAGCGTCGTCTCACGCGGTCTGCACGTCCAGCACGAACGCTGGTCCAACTGAGGCGCCAGGTGGAAATGGCATGGCAAGCCGTTCTACAGGACTACATCCAGCATCTCTACGATCGTCTCCATGGGAGAATAGCAGCCTGCATTGCTGCGAAAGGTGGATATACACTATACTAGTGCCGACATTGTGCATGCTCTGTTGCCTGTGTCTATGTGCCTGTGGTTCTGTCAGTGTGATCATGTGATGTATCTGACCCCAGGAATGTGTCAATAAAGTTTCCCCTTCCTGGGACAATGAATTCACGGTGTTCTTATTTCAATTTCCAGGAGTGTATTAAAATGAAAACATTCTCGAAAATCTCTTAATCCCTGGGATCGGTATCTTGCCAGGACCAATGTCGATAACATGTGAAAATAATCGAGATTCTCTATTCCCGGAACGTATGAAGTGTCTACATACATAATTAAGTTTGTACAACATCCTCACTGAGCGAGTCCATTTTTTCGTTTTTTTGTGTTATGCTATGTACCTTTTTTCCCTTTCGAAAATGTGTCTGAATGGCGCGTAAGATTTTGCAGTTCATGGATGACTGACATGCAATGATTCAAATCCATTACATTCTTATACCTTATCTTAATAACAATGCTGCAATGAGACTGAAAATTGAAACTTATTACAAGGTTGCCACAACTTTCCCCCAAGTGAAATTCCCTTTTTTCCAGACAAGTTTTTGCATTTTTCCCTGACAAATTTTGAGGTATCAAGTCTAAGTGCAGACCTAAGTTGTAAAAAAAAAAAAAAAAAAAAAAAAAATAATGTAATGACTTCTGTATTTCTGAACGTGCGAACAAAAATCCTAAGTACTAACATCAAAATGTGTAATGAACTGCTTTTAGAAGGAGAAAGGAAGCCCAATGTTAGATATGTTTCATTAACATCACTGATTTTATTTTCATAAAGCGAAACACATTTGGTGACAAAAATATGCGTTTTCTTGGAGTTGCGAGACACATTCCCGAAAGCAGTGAAGGTATTTTAAATAACCTCAGAAAAAAGTAGGCCTCTTGAAAGAAATGTACAAGGTGGGGAAGAGATGTGTCAACCAACACTGTAGGTGACTGCAAATAAAATGTTGCTTCTACTATGTTCGCAATTGTCGGTTATTACCCACTGCGTTATGTCTATGTGATTTTTTCCTTTCATAGTGTACAAACTGCCAGCGATTGTCACAATTTTTTTCTTATCGTCCTTACTTTCAAATATATAAACTACACTACTGGCCATTAAAACTGCTACACCACGAAGATGACGTGCTATAGATGCAAAATTTAACCGACAAGAAGAAGATGCTGTGATATGCAAATGATTAGCTTTTCAAAGGTTGGCGCCGGTGGCGACACCTACAACGTGCTGACATGGGGGAAGTTTCCAACCGATTTCTCATACACAAACACCAGTTGACCGGCGTTGTCTGGTGAAGCGTTGTTGTGATGCCTCGTGTAACGAGGAGAAATGCGTACCATCACGTTTCCGACTTTGATAAAGGCCGGATTATAGCTTATAGCGATGGCGGTTGCGGTTTATAGTATCGCGACATTGCTGCTCGCGTTGGTCGAGGTCCAATGACTGTTAGCAGAATATGGAACGGTGGGTTCAGGAGGATAATACGGAACGCCGTGCTGCATCCCAACGGCCTCATATCACTAGCAGTCGAGATGACAGGGATCTTATCCGCATGGCTGTAACGGATCGTGCAGCCACGTCTCGATCCCTGAGTCAACAGATGGGGACGTTTGCAAGACAACAACCATCTTGACGAACAGTTCGACGACGTTTGCAGCAGCATGCACCATCAGCTCGGAGACCATGGCTGCGGTTACCCTTGACGCTGCACCACAGGCAGTAGCGCCTGCGATGGTGTACTCAACGACCAACCTGGGTGCACGAATAGCAAAACGTCATTTTTTTGAATGAATGCAGGTTCTGTTTACAGCATCACGAAAGCGTGTATTCGTCATCGCCATACTGGTGTATCACCCAGCGTGATGGTATGGGGTGCCATTGGTTACACGTCTCGGTCACCTCTTGTTCGTATTGACGGCACTTTGAACAGTAGACGTTACATTTCAGATATGTTACGACCCGTGCCTCTACCCTTCATTCGATTCCTGCGAACCTACATTTCAGCAGGATAATGCACGACCGCATGTTACAGGCCTTTCTGGATACAGAAAATGTTCGACTGCTGCCCTGGCTAGCACATTCTCCAGATCTCTCACCAACTGAAAACGTCTGGTCAATGGTGGCCGAGCAACTGGCTCGTCACAATACGCCAGTCACTACTCTTGATGAACTGTGGTATCGTGTTGAAGCTGCATGGGCAGCTGTACCTGCACACGCCATCCAAGCTCTGTTTGACTCAATGCCCAGGCGTATCAAGGCCGTTATTACGGCCAGAGGTGGTTGTTCTGGGTACTGATTTCTCAAGATCTATGCAGCCAAATTGCGTGAAAATGTAATGACATGTCAGTTTTAGTATAATATAATTGTCCAATGAATAACCGTGTATCATCTGCATTTCTTCTTGGTTTAGCAATTTTAATGGCCAGTAGTGTACTTTCGAAGTGTCAAAATATACTAGAATAAATAAAATTTGTATCAAACGCCGCACTGTACAATGTACCTGCGGTGAGACAGTCACGATTCCCGAAATACATCGCCTGTGGCCGAGGAGGTGCACCACAGTCCTAGGTCCATGGTAGTACGCCACACACACACAGACCAAGTCAGAGGACAGAGCCCGCACGCTAGTGGGAAACTATGGGCTTTGGATTGGCAGGCCCGATCCATTAGAGATGGCCTGCAGTTTTGGCCCGTCACGGAAGCCCATTCACGTGTCACAGACACCACGTCGATGAAATGAGACCGCGGAGATCACCCACGCATCAGATAACTTGAGCAAATACTCTGAGAGTAGTCAGCAACTCACCGTAAGGATGATCGCTCAGGCACATAGAAAAGACGATCACACTCTATAACTAAATTTTTGGCCACAGCCTTTGTCAGAAAACGAAAGTGTAGACACAACTCATGCACACACGACTGCTGTCAACAAGCTCTGAGAATCACATCCAGACAGACGACTCCTCTCATCGGCCGCTGCTGCGCTAGCAGTGACTGCAAGCTGCGGGAAGGGCAGAGGCAAGGATGCGCCGGACGTACACGGCAACGAAGCATGGCATCTCACTGAACGAACAATTTCATGCTACTCAGACAAAACGAGATTTTTTCCAGAAGTCGTGGCAACCCTGTATTACTTTCTCAATATGTTTTGCCACAAGAAATTCCTATTATTGCAATGAGCCTCATGGCACATTTAAGGGGTGCTGTACCGCCGAAAATGACATTTTTACTTTTATTTAAATTATGAAAATATTAATGCTTCATTTGGTGTTTACTCTATTCGCATATTTACTATTATAAATAAATATTTGAATATAATCACGCACTGACATTTCTGAGAATTGCTGCACAAAGTGTTCCACATCATTCCTGATTCATGGAAGGTTGTCTCATCTGAGAACACACATCTCAGAGTTTGCATTTTCTAAGCATCCATACGCAGACTATAGTCTACGACACGACGCCTGTCGCTCAGGTCCGAGTCTCACAGGATGCGGTTGCCGGTGCGCACTGACCAGTTTTCGTCCAAAGCCCTGGGCGAGTTCGTTCGTTCGTTCGTTTGTTCAGAAGAGGAGGCCGACCGTGTCCGCCGGTCTTCCATTACAGCATTGAGGCTCACGTCCTGAAATTTCTCTCAAACGATTTTACAGAAACAATTCTGTACAAAAATTTTGTTCGTTTTATAGCTTTATATGTCAGCTTCACGATGACATGCCAACCATTTTATTAATGGCCAGAGTTATTGTAATATTTGCTTGCAAGGAAGACACCACGCAAAATTCGAAAAAGCATGCAGTGAAAAATTGGTGTCGGTATGATTTTGCGTCTGGTGGATATTACACAAGATGTTACTGTTTATGAAATTTGGCTGACATATTGAATTTTTCTTTATACTTGGTTTGGGGTCTCGAGAAAATTGATCTGACGATCGCGCGCGTTTGCGATCTCACGCGAGGCGGACACAGTGAGATATACACAAGATTTCTCATATATTTTTGAGATATCGGTAAATGATAGCATGTAATGGGGAAAGTATTTTATTGTATGGTTGTTACGCAAAACTTCATTGCCTACCCTGTTATCCAACTGACTACAGACTTTTTCGATGAAATAACGTAATTTTTAAGGGTGTATCGATAACTGGTGAAAGGAAAAATGCCATGGATTTTGAAACAACGTCCCTGAAGTCACTACTCATTTCTTTTTGTACCGTGGATGTGCTTTTTCATAGGCTACTGACCATATTTTCCTGAGTTCCCCACTTAATTGTTTGACAATCCTGTCGCAACTGCCTCTACATTTAGTGAGGTGACACTGGGCAAACTCCGCCGCGTTTTGGCAAAATGAGAAGTGTGTAGGGTTTACTCGAAATTCGCCATTCACGACGCTTCACCGAAAGTTACAAATGGTTAACAAAAATTCTAACCACAGCAGAGGTGACAGACCTTTTTGAATGATCACCTCGTGAGTCGGACGTCAAGACCGTCCTGGTGCCAGTACACAGAATATCGAGTACCAACTACAATAATTGTTACCCAGCTTGCCTCAGGGGATGGTAAAACACGATGGTGACACCTTTTCTAGTGGAATCAGATAGTGCATCGAGGACAGAGGAAGGCATACTGATAAGAGAGCTCATAATGCCAAATTCTTTATAAATTTGACTCCATATTGTCACCACAGAAATACAACCACATATCCTCTCAATCCATAAGGTTTCGTATGTGTGTGTGTGACATTGTATTTGCTACTAGTGAATGAGTTTCCCAAAATTTGAAATGGTTATGTGGAAGGTGATATTTAGCAAGTTATGCAGAGTTCTTCGTCTACATCCGAACAGTAGCGATCTCAGCGCTGTTCTTAAGTGAAACATGTCCTCAGTCCTTGCCTGTCACTTCCTGATACAGCTCTTAGCGAACTGCTGATTAACTGGTGCCGCGATTCCAAGACCAATTCCCAGAACGACGTGATCATGGCAGCAGTGTAAGTGCCTGTCGCCAAACCCAGATCCTCGTAAGGATGCCTTCTCTCCCTGCTG
Organism: Schistocerca serialis cubense; assembly: GCF_023864345.2. Taxonomy (NCBI): domain Eukaryota; kingdom Metazoa; phylum Arthropoda; class Insecta; order Orthoptera; family Acrididae; genus Schistocerca; species Schistocerca serialis. The sequence continues at coordinate 903,576,687 of NC_064640.1, read as the reverse complement.
CGCAACGAGCCAGCCGCGGTGGCCGAGAGGTTCTAGGCGCTTCAGTCCGGAACCACGTGGCTGCTACGGTCGCAGGTTTGAATCCTGCCTCGGGTATGGATGTGTGTGATGTCCGTAGGTTAGTTACGTTTAAGTAGTTCCAAGTTTAGGGGGACTGATAACATATGAGCTCAAGTCCCATAGTGCTATGAGCCATTTGAACCACTTTTTTTTCTGCACAACGAAATCACTGTAGTATTCTTCCGTTTTCCTGTGAACGAAGAAGACCCATGATGGCTTGCTGGATAATACATTCATCTTCACATAGCGGACCTACTACTGTGCTCTGGGCGGAACACACCCTTGCTATATTGCAGGTGTGTACATTTATGCTTAATCTTGGGGACTAAATAGACATTTCTGCTGCAGAAGAGAGAGGGAAAATTGTGAAATCGAAAAGACGTCCTCTCCAGGGTTTGGAATCTTTTCAAACTTTATCGGACGCAATACAGAGCTGCGAGTTCTACCACCCAGTTGGTGTGATTGCACCATAATGGGACGAGGGCTGCTTTGGTTTCAGTAATAGTCGGTTCCATCAGCCAACTTGATGGAGGTTTTGAGAGATTTGTCACACTGAATGATGCCCCTGGAGTCCAATTTCCAACCAACCCGAATAACATATTTTGAAATCTATGTTTTATTCAACTGTAGTTACGTCATTCTACATAAAAAATAGAAGTAATGCAATAAATTCATTGAAGTTATCAGAGGTGAACTTTCGTAAGCGAGCAAATTGTCGTAGAAGTCATCAAAGTTGAATAAGGTTTTTTTAAATTTATTCTCTGTTTATCCTCTTCGTGGAAGTTAAAAATAGCATTTTTTTTGTTCGTTACTAACCACAAACCAACAGGACCTTTTTCAGTCGTTCTGAATTTTTGTATTTGAGATTTTTAATTTGAATTAGCCTACCATTAAACAAGTGTAAAAAAACATTTCATAGCTTGTTGGGTACTCAGTAAGCAAACAGAGTGGACATAGGAAGAGGAGTAAAGAACAGGGACATGAGAGATGGGATGATTGAGTGGAACAAAGGGAAGAGACTAATGTCACAAGGAAGAGAGAAACAACATTTCAAAATCCGATCAAAGAAGAAGAAAAAAGCTTGTTTTTCAGCTACAGACGAGAGGGCGCTCTTGTAGAATGTTATGACGAACTCAGACTAAACACCAGCAGTCAGTGGAACCACTGATCCAATTTCCTTAACCTGAGTTCTTAAGGCAAGATAGTTTCAATGTTCGCAAATGTGGTCGAGATGTGCAAATGTAAGATAGACTCAGGAACGCTCAGGACCACCCCATCTGGCCTGGCTCCCCGTTCTAGAAACATAGACCTCATGAAATTAGGTGATCACATTCAGCCACAAGATTTTCTGTACAATCCTAGACAACCCACACCTCCTTATACACCGACCTAGCATCCACAAACAAACTTCGTCACCTTTGGAAGATCGACGAAGAACTGCAATGCTTCGACTCTATGGGCTGTAAGTGGACATACGAACAAAACTTGGTAGAGGACTAAAAAAATCGATGAAGTCAACCTCCTGAGGAAATTGTGGTCAACTTTGACCGTGTCACGACGTGTGCTGGTAACGTATAAGCAACTGAAAAACAAATTGGGCCTGTGCGACAGTCCTGAGTGTGAGTTTTGTGTGAAAGGTATGGCTGCGATGGTCTCCTGAAGGACATACATAGACTCCCCTGTCTCAAGAATATTTGTGATTTTGTACAGTATTATATATATAAAGAATATTGTATCTCAGTATAGATTTCACAGAATATTTTGGTTAGTACAGTGCGTCATGAATGCCTTTGTAAATGGCGAACGAATAAATAAAGATATCGGTATCAACTGCTGTGACTCACCTCACGGGTTGTCCAACAGCAACGGCTGGGGGCCAGACGTGGCGTTTTGGCCCGTGCTGGACAGCCCTGAGTCGTCTCTGCCTATGGTGCTCAAGTACTCCTCGTTCTCTTCGCGAACTGCAACACAGGAGCACAAGCAAATAGCATCAGTACGCTGTATGTAGTGGACGTAAGCAAACACTGCTAGAGAGCATATTTTTACAAGGCAAAAGTGCTATTAGGCCGCCTCAAAAGACACTACCTGCTGCCTTTGCGGGTGGAACATAGAAAATGAAACACTTGTACATTCGATAAAATTTACATTTTTACATTTCAAGACGGGTACAATTATCGAACATGGTTGTAATGACGAAGGTACGAGCACAAGTACATCTACACTCAGCAAACACCCTGAGGTGCATGGCAGAGGATACGTCCCACCGTACTAGTTATTAGGGATACTTCCCACTCATCTGCGGAAGGAGCACTTGCATAGTGACTGTTTAAATGCATCTGTGCGTGCTTTAGGTACTCTAATCTTGTCTTCACCATCTCTGTGGGAGGGGCACGCAGGCGGTCGTAATATATTCCTGGAGTCATCACTTGAAACCAGTTCTTGAAACTCTGTAAATAGGATTTCTCGGGATAGTTTGATAGATGTCACGTATAATTTTGGGATCTGTATTGCAGAAGTCTGAGCTGCGGGAGGGCGCAGTGGAGCAGACAGCGTTTAGCTCTGGTAGAGACAGGCAGTCACAGTTCAGCAGTGTTTGAGTAAGGATGCAGACATTGTTGTGTTACAATGAGGAAGCAGTGGCAATAATATGTTTCAATTTGTACAATCAATACGTGAAGCAGGAAGTGTAATGGAATGTCCAAGGTAGAGATAATAATGACGTTACTTTTCCTTTTACTATAACTGCGTCATCGAACGAAGTTGGTTATTGAAATGAAAGTTGCTAGATTTGCGGGATAGGAAAGAGTGTTCTTTGTATGTTAAGAAGTACATTAAATTTAAAATATGCCCTTAGCACCTTTTCACAGTATACAAAAAACAGGAGTGTGGTCATTTATGCGCATATTTCATTTTCTTACCAACCTTTGTCTTATAATTCTTTTTAATGGCTCATACAACCAGGAGTATTCGATAAACAGTTCTATCTTCAGTTAACGGAGAACTCATTGTACCTTTCTAGTGTCTCTGTGTGCTTTAGTGGCGCGCAAGACAGAGCAGTATTGCAATACGTTATCCAGATTTGCGCAGAATAGAGGTAAGGAGAAAAATTATGTTTTTTTTTATTTATTCAATCAGGGCCAACTTATGTTATTCAGAGACAGTTTTTGTGATTCATTTTGCAAAACCAATTACTCTAGGTTTCATGTCAAAGTTAATTATTCAGACAGTTTACACTGTTCAAAATTCTTGCGGTCAGATTACTAACGTTTACAATATGAAAGCTCCCCTTTTCATTAGGACAATTAATTGTTATTATAATGCAGCTTTGCCTTCTCATTGCGACAGTTGATTTATTATTACAGCTCAGAGCTTACAATCAGAAACAGTACGTCAGTTGCTATATTTTTATTCATTCAGGTAACTTTCAAGTTTATGTCTTGTAACCTCCCCCTCACTTATCGACCTTAATGACAGTGAAAAATGAAACCGCGTGTACCTAATGGGAATTTTGGAAAATCAATCGTCACCGAAGTTAATCTGTCGGTAAAGAGGGAGGAAAGGGTTACATCTAAATGAAAGGAAAAATGCAGGTGAAACTGGTGGAAATTAATTTTGAAATAGGGATAAAGTTAATAAAGAAAGTAAATGTGCGGCCGTTACGTTAACAATCAACTAGCAGTAATTAGATATTTGAGATTTGGGGGAAATTACGGTCGCCAGTCCTATGGACAATTACTATAATAACTGAAAAAGAAAGGTTATTACACATATAATTAGCACTAGAAGCGTGGCAACTGAAGGTTGACACGTGTAGTGTGAAAACTGAAAGTTTGTCAGAAGTAATAAATTTCGCTACACTTAATTTAGCAAAAGAATTAATGAAACCGGAAAATCGAAAGTTAATTTAGTGACTGAAGTTAATAGTGAGCTTCCTTTCTGAAGCACATCAAAATACAGTTAGTCTTGGACTACCTCAACAATCATTTCTAAAGCTACTTGAATCTACGCAATTTAGAAAGAAGAGATTTAACTTTGAACTTTAATTAAACGATTCTGAACAATTAACAATAGTAAAATTTAGTACGTACCAAGCTGAGCTGCAGTCACAGGTAAGCTAAAATATGGTAACAAAACTCGCACTCTTAATTTGTGCTTGTGTAATCTAACTATTGTAGCCAGCTATGAATACTGAAATTGAACTTTGAAATTAAAGCAGTGAAATGGAATTATGCTGGCGTTTGAATTTCAACGACACTCGGGTTCATTTCGGAAAAGGAAGGGACCCTGCTTGGCAATGCAATTGGGACAATGAGCAACAAAGGTTCATGCTAAGTTGCTGTAATTTTGCGAGGCAAATGGAACAATTCGAAAAGCTGAGGTCTGCCATACAGTTCTGAAACTTTACGTGCTTTTAGTCTTTCTTGTTGGTTGATTGAAGGTTTGAAGCCGTCGATCGAGGAGGTGGCGACAGTCACTCATTGTCGGCCGTCGCTGTTGCAGAAGCTGGATGTTGGCGCGCCTTCTTCTCGACACGGTCACCAGGCGAAACGGGCTCTTGATGTGCGCCAGCTAATGCTTCCCGTCCGCGACACCATGTCAGAAACTATCATCGCGAGTCGAGCGCAATTACATGCTGCCAAACCCCGAAAGCGCGGCAACTCGCGGGGGCGTCACACAACACACCTGCTCCACTCGCTACTCCAGCCAGACTCCCACAGCTCTGCCCGCGCTCCACGCGGCAGAGTTAACACTACCAAAGATCCTACACGCTTTGAGTCTTCACACGACCTATCGATGTAATCGTTCGATAGCAGTTTTCCCTAGGCAAGACCAAGCGTAAAAATACAAATAATATTTACGAAACAAACCAATTATACATCGACATAAATGCATAAATATATATACACAAATATTAAAACAATTACAATATGTACAGACACAGAAATGTCATATATTCAGGTAACAAAAATAAGGAAAACAAATTATAGTACAACAGATGGAAATAGGAGGATATGCATTTCCGGCGTTACAGTCTACCTGGAAGAGTCAGCCAGTTCAATTTCATCAACACCTCTATGACGCTTTCCCACGAACCGAAGAAACCTGTGACCATTCGTGTTGTCCTTCTCTGTGTATGTTCAGTATCATCTGTTACAGGTCCCACACACTTAAGCAATATTCTAGAATAGGTCGTACTAGTAATTTATAAGCAATCTCCTTTGTAGACAGACTGAACTTCCCCAGTATGATACCTGCCCTGCCCACGACTGGGTCTCTGTCATCGTTCCATTTCATATCGCCCCAAAGTGTTACACCCAGGCATTTGTATGAATTGGCAGATTCCATCAGTGTCTCACTGTTGTTATAGTCACAGGTTACTACGCTTTTTTCGTTTTGTGGAGAGCGCAGATTTGCATTTCTGAAGATTTAAAGCAAGTTGATAATCTTTGCACCACTTTGAAATCTTATCAACATCTGAATATTTATGCACTTGCTCTCAGATAGCACTTCATCATAGATAACTGCATCATGTGCAAAAAGCCTGATTTTACTATTGATATTGTCTGCAACGTCATTAACATACAAAATGAACACCAAGGGTCCCAACATATTTCTCTAGGGCACACTCTAACTTAATTCTACGTCTGACTATGACATCCATGGTAACATATTGTGTCCTCACTACCAAAAATTCTTAAGCCCAGTCACAAATTTCACTCTATCTCCCCCCAATACGATCAAACTTTTGACGATAAGCGTAGGTGTGGTACTGAGTCAAATGCTTTTCGGAAATCAAGAAATGCTGCATCTACCTGATTGCATTGATCCAAAGCTTTCAGCATGTTATGTGAGAGTTGGATTTCACATGATCGATGTTTTCGAAATCCATGCTGGTTTGCATTGAGATGCATCACGATTTTGGTACGTATTTTGTTTTTCCAAGAAAACAGTCTATTGGCACACAGTCAACACGGTGAAACACAACTAGCTGTTCAACCACAACAAGTGCTGAGCACTACTGCAAGGGACTTTCGTCTAATTCCGTATGTCTAGATTTCCAGAAGGCTTTTGACGCCGTACCTCACAAGCGGCTTGCAGTGAGATTGCGCGCTTATGGAATATCGTCTCAGTCATGTGACTAGATTCGTCATTGTGGATCACTTTGTAACGGAACTGAAATGATGGTGGGCTGACAGTAATTTGGAGCCCGCGCGTCGGAAACGGGCGCGCTGGTGTGAGACTGCCAGGGAGTGCACCCTGATGCCATCTATTGGCGAAACTGGGAATTAGCGCTGTCTCAGACAATGCGTTAAGCTATCGGAGTCAAATGTATTCTTTTTCTTGGTAATTATAAGCTATTACTGTATGATTTAATGTTATAAAGCGCTAGTAGTAAATTATTATGACTGGTATGAACTCCAGGGTAATAAATATAAATATTCTTAAATACTAAATGATTTCGGTGAAAAGGTGGTAGGGGAACGCCCCCACTCTTGGTGATACGAGCGTAGCTAGAGGTAGCTGGAGACACAGGGACTGAACAATGGATTGGCCTGGGGAGTGTTGACGTGACAGGACGTGCGGAACTGTGCTCACGCAAAAGTGATTGTGCAACAGCGAAGAGGCGAATACCGTCGCCGTTTGTGGAGTGGAACGTGACGAATGGTTGTCGAAGCCGTCTCTATGCCACTGGGGCTGATTGTAAGAGTTCCTGCTCCCAGATTTTATGGCGGACGTGCAGTAGCTTATACGAGTGCTACAGCTCGTAGTTCCAGCCGCCATTAAGTGCATGAGGCGTGAAGAGCTGCGTTAGCCACCTGCATCTCACCACCAGCACCGACACGTCTACCCAAGGCAAGACTGCTTGCAATTGTTAAGTCGAACTTTGTATACATGTAAAAGGAGAATACCTGTTTTCTTTTATGCAAGTGCTGAGGACAGAATATAGTAATGAGTAAAATTACGAGGCATGTTGTTCATTGTAAAGTGTAGTAACCTGAAACATAGTGTAGTGAAATCAGACTGAGGCCACCATCGCCTCTTTCATTTACAATTCTTTTGGTTGTAGAATAATTTAGCGTATAAGAATGTTGAAAAGAGCAATGGTCACACCAGAATGAGTCGCCTATTTTTAGTTACTTAAATTTTTCTGAGTAACCTTTCAAGTAAAGTCACTTAACTTAATATCCAAAATCATTAAATAAGTTGAAGGATAGAATTTTGTTAACCTAAGTTGCATAAATTGTCTTGGTGGTAATTACCATAACAACTCACAGAAATTGAGAGAGTATTTGCTTTGTAGAATCACCTAGAATGATCAGAAATAGTAATATTCAGAATTAAGAGTAAAATTCAACTCAAGCCGTTTCACTTTGAAACGAGCCAAAAAATTGATTTATTCTTTTGCTCCTTCAGAGCTGGCGACCGTAGTTATAAGTATTTTCAGGAGAATTCGACGGTAAGTCTGCTGCTCTCGTCGTGCTGATAGGATTATCCACAGCTGCTAGCAGTGGTGATTGGATACATAAGCTCACTACCAAGTTAAGTGGGTCAGGTAGGCAGTGTTACCGTGTGAACTGTAGGGCACTGTAGGCCGTGGATCGAACCCGTTCAATCATCACAGCTCTTTGGGAAATAGTCCGGTTAGGAGTGTACTAATCCAATAGGTAAATACTGGCGAGTAACGGTCAAAAATGTATACGCAAGTGAATTTAGCAAGGCCCATGTAGCACCTAGTTAATGTGGTGTAATGGCGAGGGTAGGAGTGGAGTAAAAGTGAGCTGAGCTTGTGGCAGCTGTGCTGTCTTCAAAGATTAATAACGTGAATTCACTACTACCTCTTACCATTAGGGCTGAGCTATTTACGGTTAAAATACGTAGCAGTAAGCGCAAAGGCGTGACAGCTACAAGTCCGTATTGGCTTTTTACATACGGAAGTAGGAAGCGGGTCATTCCGTCAGTGGAGGGGTTAAAACAACTGAGTCAGTTGAGAACATACCCCATTTACTGATGGAAAGATATGGCGGTTCGGTCGCAACTTCTACTACCCTTCTTGTAGAGGTGTGTGACCTGAGCCTTTTTCCAACAACGGGGCACGGTTTTTTGTTCGAGGGATCAACGATAGATTGCAATTAGCTCCTTCTTCTAACTCCACCGCAAATTCAGTATAGAATCTGACAGTCATTCCATCGGGCCATGCAGCTTTGTTCAATTTTAACGATTTCAGCTGTTTCTCAACACCGCTGACGCTAATAACTACTTCATCCATCTTTTCAGTGGTACGAAGATTAAGCTGGAGCAATTCTCTTGGATTTTCCTCAGTAAAGGAACATTTGAAAACTTTAATGTTGGTCGGAGTACAAGTGTTTCTGAACAAAGAGTACGCCGAACTATGGGCCTCTGCAGCTGACGACCCGTGCATTGGCCAGTGTTAACACCATGACATAGGCAACTACGACTGAAATGCCCACGTGACCATCGGCACTGGACGCATTGGCATAGCGTTGCACGGTCTGATTAGTCCCGATAGCGTTTTCTTCGTGCCAATGGAAGTGCAACAATCCTTCCTCATCCAGGGGGACAGCTCTTTGACACCCATACTGTGGTACGAAGACAAGCTCCATTATGCTCTGGGGAACATTCACGTGGGCATCCACGGATCCAGTAGAGCTCGTGCAGGGCACCATGACGGCCATGAAGCATCGTACACCCCTTCGTGGTGGTCATGTTTCCAGACAGCAGTGGCATTTTTCAACGTCACAGGCCAGAAATATGGCGGAGTAGTTCGAAGAAAACAGTGTCGAGTTCCATTTGATGTGTTGACCCCCAACCTGATCTGAACCCAATCGAAAACATCTGGCATGTGGTTGAACGTGGGGTCAGAGCTCACCGCGTCCTTCCCTGGAATTTGGTGACTTGGGCGTCTCCAGCGGCCTACGAAGGCCTCACTGCTTCCATGCCGCGATGCGTCGCCGCTTTTATCCGTGCCAAAGGTGGACATACCGGCTATTAGGTAGGTGAAACATGCCTGCGTGTATCTGGTATATGAATTCACAGACCGATCCTGAAAATCCTCGGCATGGAGTGTGTAGTGCAACACGAATTTTTGTCAGGAAACTAACAACTTGGGGAAACGACGTATGGTTATTTCACGAACAATGATGTGAGTGTACATACCGCCAATGCGCCTTTGACGCCATTACGGCAGGTTTTCTCTAATGGAAACTATCGTCGTCCATAGACCTCCTTTTACTTTTGTTGATTTTCAGCTTAAAACCTCTTTTACGCTGCTGTTCCAAGTCCTTTGCCGCCTGCCAGAATTGTAACCTCATCATCAGACCTTCAAGTTTTCTCCCTGATTTCTGACCCTATTTCCTCATTCTCCTTCGTTTCTGTTACAGATTGCTCAATATACAGACTCTAATGTTCTGAACTGTAAGAAAAGTAAAAAGTATGAATTTCCAGGTAGTAATTATAGTCCAGTTTGACTCCTCAAAACTCTTGCATACCCATCTAACAGACGAAATTTTTTCGCTTGGGTCATCGCATGTAATCAGCAATGTGTCACAGGTACGTAAATCTACCTTGTTTCGTCTCATTATACTTATTGACTCTTATATCCTTTTCCCACTTTCTTACACCTCTTATCTTAATGAACTACACGGAATGCGTGGATTCTGTAAATCGCTACATTTATCCTTAATCACGCCCATGGATACACCTCTATGCTATCCACTGCCGAATTCTCATCATACTCTTCGGCCCTCGTCTTAAATTTTATCAATGAAAGCTTATATGCCTTGTTTTAAGACGAAATAAGATTTATATAACTGGTTTGATTTTCCAAAATTTTAGAACACGTTCAAAGTGGATGCTGTTTATGTTTCTCAGTACTGTACATATTTAGAAGACCCAAAAAGTGTGCAAACAATGCCTCTGGGATGTCAAAGTACAGCTCGTTGTTGGAGCGCTACATCGATAAAAATACATCGCTGATTCCTTGCGAGGAAATAAACGATCACTTATTCGAAAGTATAGATTCTATCAGCATATTGCAACTTGTCGTAAACGCGTTCTAGTTCACAGTTACTAGAAACAAACAACGAATTCCTGCAGTTCTCGGAGGCACGCTGACACTGTGACAAACAGCTTTCTTTAAGATAATGATACCACCTACTGGGATCATACAGATACCGGAACAAGGGAAGCACTGATTAGCACACGTTGTAAAATGTATGCTACAATAAGGCAAAGCGAGTTTGATTCCCTGAGATGGAAAGAAATAAAGCCTTGTATGGAGCATACGTGGTACATAACGACTGAGGACGCTAGCTGTCAACGCAATTTACGGCTTTCCTTGGACTGAGTGTTTGGATTTTTTCCCATTCGAGCGCCACAACAGCAGATAGATCCGAGGGTAATTCCAGTAACGGCTGTTACGTGAACACGACACGTCTGTTTATAGTTGCGTCCTTGACCGGTTTATCCCTAGATAAAGCCCGATATTTGCTCCTAGTAATTCAAGTAGTGTCCAAGAGTGCAATGTAAATTCGACAACGAAAAATAATAGGAATTTTAGGACATGAGTGAATGACTGTCAAAAGTATCCACAACTAACTACGAACAGCTTGGAAAACAATTTTTATCTGTAATTATTCGGTAACGGTAACTAGCAAGGGGAGAGGCCGATAAGTGGGTCGCCTGTATTGATCAACTTTCTGTAAGGACGTTCTGTAATGAAAGTAGAGGAAAACGTGTTTCGGCTTTTTGTTACACACGATTTTTTTAAGAAAATCGATGTCAAAGTTGATGACGGAAAATCGTATTTTCAGTCCTTTAAAACGAAACATCTTCTAAGCGCATACATTTTTTATCAGTATAATATGGGATACAAAGTTAATAATGTTCGAGTTATTAACGTTTTTGTGTTCGCGTGCTGTAAGTTGGGCACCTCTGATTCGGCGATTTGGTATTAGATTGCTGGACGGTGTTCGATTTTTGGCTGTAGCTTTTTTAGCTGTATCTGATAATAATCTGATAACTGGAATACTTTTCTTTCCCCTTCCTGAAGTAAAACATCGGGAGATGTGATTAATTATTAAATAAGTATATGTGATACAGACTGTAAAAATAAATCTAAAGAATATTATTGTTAATCGTAGATGATCATCTATTCGAGGGCCTTTTTGCAATGAATGAGATGAAACTTAGCGTAAGGACAGGCAAAACATACATACTTATGGCACCATGCGCAAAACACGCACAGGATCTCGCCACATTGACATATTTTCCGGTACACTGTTCTTGGAATACTTATCCGAGTCACGTTGCTAAACAGAGACGTGTCAGATATCGATTTAGATGCGTGCAAAGCGTCTATAAACATATCTAGAAAGATAGGCGCGGACAACTAGTTATGGACGGAGGCATGAATTTTGATAGCATACGTCCTATCCTATAATTCTCTGCTCTATTGTGATGTGATGTGATGTCGCAAGATTTTCAAGTCGTGCTCCTAAATTCTTTACTTGTCCGAAAACGTTGCTGTCACACGGTTGACAAAGAAAGGTACATTCCGGTGGCGTCAACTTCAAGATGCATGTCTGTTGAGCATTGTCGTCTCGTAGCGCGTCATGTATCCCGAAGTACTGGGTGATCAAAAAGTCAGTATAAAACCCCATGTCATTCCAAGCATGTGTGTCAATTTGTACCTCTCTATCTACATTATTCCGTGATTTATTCAGTTTTCAAATCTATACTGACTTTTTGATCACCCGGTAAATCAGCTGTCACATTATGTGCGCTCGATTATTAATTACACCTGCCGATGTTTTACTTAAAAAGAGGAAATAAAGGTACTTCCAATTATGAGAATATTATCAGATTCACCGAAAAAGTATCGTACTAAAAAAAAACACGACCAAGAAGTGAACATGGTCCAGCAGTCTGATAGTTTAATGTCTCGACCGATGATTTCGCTCTGCTAGATATCTACAATGACGGATGCACAAGTTACAATACAATAATGCTAATAACTCCGTCGTTATTAACTTTGGACCCCATATCATACTAATAACAAATGATAGTTTTTAGTCGGTCTTTATATATAAAGCGTGGAAAATACGATTTTTCCGCCGTTAACTATGACCTAGATTTTGTTTCAAAAACTTGAGAGCGTCTAGCAAAAAGGACGAAACACCTGTTTCTCTGTTTTTCAATACAGAACAACGTCCTTCAAAACTTGATCAAAATTGGCGACCCACATGGCAGACCCCTCCCCATGTACGTAAGTCCATGTGTGGCACAGACTTCATTTTCTTCACTGAAAATATGTTTCAGAAGTTTTAAGCATATCATCCCTCAGTGAAAGAGAGGAATGAGGGCGAAATGCGGAAAAGTATTACACGACTGCGCCGAAAACCTGTGTCCTAGGACTTCATAGCCTCGAGCGTAAAGCAAAGGCGTACGGCCAGATGGCTGTAGCGGAATTTTCTCGCGTGCCGTGACGGTTCCACAGACTAGCTTGTGCCGCTAACCCCCGGGCTTAAATAAGAGTCTCTGCTTTCTCTGTTATTAACAAACAGCTCTCAAATAGATTTCTCTGTTTGCAGCCGGGCCGAATGTTTACTGAGGTCCCTGCCTCTCGCACAGCGGCGTGCCGATTCTTGTAAATATTACGGCTGCCGGTTTTAATTTTTCCGTAAATATTACCCCCCTCCGAATCTTTGTGCCTGGACCGCTCGCTTGACGTGTTTCCAGAAACCGCCTACAAGCACGGTGCGCGGAGGGGAGAACGCGCGGGCGGAATTATAATCATCACCGCCTTAACTTCTCCTCCAACTCTAGCACCCTCTCCTCTAGTTCACTTCGTTTCCTCTAGCAACTGGCTCAACGTTCTAGGCAAGCCTAAAGAGACTGCCTGTACTACGCTTGTCTGTCCTTTTAGGGTGTGCGAGGGTGGTTTGATAATTCTGGTAACAAAGCAAGAAAAAAAATGTAGACGAAACAAACAGCTCACCTAACTTCTCAACGAAGTCTCTTTTGAGGTATATACACTTTATTCAGCAGTCCTCCAGCTTTTTCGTGCCATCGGAAAAATAGGTTCTGTCGAACTCTGCAGAATACCCGTTGACTGCAACCATCACATCTTCATTTGATGAACATTTCTTCCCAGAAACACAAGGTTTCAAGTTGGGGAACAGGAGAAAGTCGCTTGAGGCTAAATCTGGTGAAAGCGGTTGATGAGGAATCAATTCATGCACCTCCGCCACTGTTATCGCTGATGTGTGGTATGATGCATTATCCAGGTAAAGAGCACTTTTTTGCGTGTCAGTCCTGTTCTTTTTTCAGCCAACGAAAGTTTCACACGATCAACAATGAAGCATAATAGCGTACCTTTCCCATTTTCCAGGTAATCTATGAGGATCATTCCTTGCGGGTCCCAAAAGAACAGTTGTCATCACCTTCTCAGACGACAAAATAGTCTTCGCCTTCTCCAGTGCACCCGATATAGTGTGTCGGCTTTAATCAGTGACGTCATAGTTTACTTGCAAGTATTAATGTCTTTATTTTCGAGCCAATGATAACAATCGTTTTTCTTCTGTGGCGAGGCGTCATCATTGTAAACTGGAATAAATAAAAGGTTTTTAAAAGACAGGGCTAGACATTGTGGATGATTTCTGTCATTTGTATTAATGAAAATCGTTTGTTCATTCCTATTCATTCGGTAGCTACTCTAATTCTTAGGGAGTTTGACATATTTTGGAACAATTTTTTTTTCACTCTGCAGAGTTTTTACTTTTTGATATTCGTTTGTAGGTATGGATTTATCTATTCCTGTGAGTATGGAAGACTAGAAGCAGTTCTGCATTACGGAATGCAAATTTTACTGTTGTTGCTTTTTTCCGCCTTCACTAGCAATAGTATTATTACGATATTTTTTAGCCGATACTAATACTATCGAAGGCGGAAAGGCCGACATTCGAAACCTTTGTAGCCCCTACTTCATTCGACCTATATAGGTCGGTGAAGAATAGGAAACTAGGATTCAAAGAAGCAATATACTTAATATTATGTTCGAAATATGGATGTACGTGATATGTTTTCTCCATCCCGCACTCCTTTGTTTCTCAACATTGGTCTTTGCTGTTAAATCTGTTCAATACATCATCTGTGGTAACTTCTGACGTCATTGGTCAAAGCTGGACTGCTTGTATCCCATTACTTAGTAATCCCAATTTCACTAGCGTTTGTCCATTGCCTAAAGGCAAATATACGACACATTAACTCATTTGTAAAGTAATCAGACGTCTGAAGCTGTGTTATATGTGTGAGTTCAGTTCTTTAAGGAATTGGAGGTGGTCAGGATGACTGGTTAATAATATGTAGTACGCTGTGGTTTCACTTGTTGTTTGGACTCTGATGTGTAATAATGGATCCAGGTTTCATCGACAGTGACAAGTCGATGACAAAAATCTTGCGGACTGCGATTAAACACATTAAACAACCAGTCATTGTGCTGAAATATTGTGCCGGATACGCTTTTGGTCGACTGTGAGCAAACGCCATATCCATCTGTCACATTGATTTTTCATAGCCAATTCTCCGTGCAGGATATTATGCACTCGTTCATTTGAGATGCCTACAGCCTCAGTAGTCAAACGAATTTTTATTCGACGTCTTGCATTACCATACCACAGGTTTTGGCGATGGGTTCATTAATACAAAAGTGAATGATATTCGCAGATAGTGCAGCATCGGTGTGAATTACATCCAATTATGTTTTGATCTATGCAGCACTTCAGTCCTTGAAATGAAAATGTTTAACAACAGTACGAAACTCGGTGTTCTCCATTTTCAATCGCAGTCGACACACTGACTATTTGAGACGGTTGTCAACGATTAACTGTGCACTGAACAATGTTGAAAGCATTTATACGATCCTTGGAGTAATCAAGCTTACCAACGATGAAGGTGCAACGAAAATGTTCCATTCCTTCATAGAAATTCACCAGACTTACCGAACAACCCTAGTATTGCTAGGCGGTATGGAATCGTTATGGTACTACATAGGGTTTGCGAAGAATATTGCAAGAAGGGCATTTCGTTTTGTATTATCCTGGAAAAAGAGTGTGTCACGGATGTGATACGTGCTATGGTGTGGCAATCATTAGAAAAGGGCGGTTTTCTTTGTGGTGAAACCTTTTCACAAAATTTCAAAGACAATTTTCTGTTGCGAATTTGAAAATATTTTGTACATATGGAGAAACTGGAACACTCTTTCTTAAATTCTGATGGCAGCATGGGTTAAACCCATGGAGCGAAGGGCTATTAACAAATAGTACAGAAACCAGTCGGCAGCTATAAGAGTCGAAGGCCCTAAAGGGAACCAGTGATTGATATAGGGTTGTAGTCTGATCCCAATGTTATTTAATCTGGACACTGAGGAAGCCAAAGAAACTCTTCCATGTTTTCTGATGACACTGTAATTCTATCAGACACAGCAAAGTACTTCGAAGAGCAGATGAACGGAACGGACAGTGTCTTGAAAGGAAGATATAAGACGAACATCAACAAAAGCAAAACGAGGATAATGGAATATAATCGAGTTGAATCAAGTGCCGCTGAGATAATTAGATTTGGAAATGAGACACTGTAGTAGATGAGTTTTGCTATTTGGGCAGCAAAGTAAGTCACGATGTTTAAAGTAGAGAGGATATAAAATGGCAAGGAAAGCGTTTCTGAAGAAGAGAAATTTGTTATCATCCAGTGTAGATTTAAGTGTCAGTAAGCCTTTTCTGAAAGTATTTGTATGGAGTATTGCCATATATGGATGTGAAACATGGACGATGAACAGTAGACAAGAAGAGAATAGAAGCTTTTGAACCGTGGTGCTGCAGAAGAGTGCTGAAAACAATGGTTCTGAGCACTATGGGACTTAACCTCAGATGTTATCACTCCCCTAGGACTTAGAACTACTTAAACCTAACTAACCTAAGGACATCCATGCCCGAGGCAGGATTCGAACCTGCGACCGTAGCGGTCACGCGGTTCCAAACTGAAGCGCCTGGAACCACACGGCCACTCCGGCCGGCAAGAGTGCTGAAGATTAGATGGTTAGGTCACGTAACCAATGAGGAGGTACTGTGTGGAAAATAAAGTTGTGGCACAACCTGACTAGAAGAAATGATCACTAATTTAGTACTGGTGAGAAGTGTTGGGGATCCAAATCGTAGATGGAGATTGAGAAGGGTGAGAGTTATTCGGGGACGCGGAGGCTTGCACTGGATACGTTAGCACGGAGAGCTGCATCAGACGACTCTTCGGATTGAAGACCACAAGAAAAAATATTTTGAAACTGAACTTTTGGTTCATGAAATGGCGTGCAAATTCGCTTACCATGTACTTAAATGAAAACAACACAAAGTGGTACTACAAATAATGTTTGTAGTAAGCACATCCGATGTTTGTCATAGAGTGAACAAAAACTCTCAAATACGTAATTTCCCTCCATTGGTTCACGACAAATCTAGACAAATAAATCTTTGAATAATATTCTCATTGTCTTTCGACAAGATATCACAGAACTTTTTTTTTGCAAGTTTCGTTTCTATTCATCCCATTTCAACGAGTGTGTGTGTGTGTGTGTGTGTGTGTGTGTGTGTGTGTGTGTTAGGTGGATTGTTTGAATCTCCATTCAAATGTCAAATAAAAACGTAAAAAAACTTTGTTTTCAACAAGCGCTTTGACGAGGTAACAGCGTATAACACACAGAAGAGTATGGATTTAAGATATAAACCTGATGAAACAGATTAAAATTCAACATCGCCGACGTGCACTAAAAACAAAGTTAGTTGTGAAAATATTATTACGCACAATACTGTAGATGACGAAATTTGTTGGCACTGGCACTGATTTGACCATAAAACAGACACAGTCAATCTCGTTAATGGATGGTGTTTCAAGTGGAAATTGCGAATATTTAGAGACAGAACGTCAGGCATGTTATTGAGCAAAGATGATGTGTCAATAGTGACAGCAGCTGTTACAACGTCCCATTACACCTCATGTCGGCACTACAGTTACAGCACTCTGTGAATTGGATTTTTTCTTTTTACTTTGGTCTTCGGCTGTCACTGTTTGGTATGTAAATGCCGGGTGGTTAAATTAAAGAGCCGCTGTTCGCGGGCAGATGTCCAATGTGGGCTGTGATTATTGTATAGCACCTAAATTCGTAGATATTTTAAAGCCCTACTGCGAGACCGATTAATGATAGAAAAATAACTAGTTCCAATTTTGACCACCAGGTGAAAATGAGGCGCTGTGAATGCAAGAAAGACATATAGCAGTGATTTCACATTTAATGAATTTGGAACGGCATATAGACAGATAACGTCAAACGACAGAGATGGGCGAACAAATGAGGAAAGCCGTTTACACGAATTGTTCAGTATGAGCACCGGAGACGTCGGCGAGATGCTGCATACGTGGAACGACGTGATCAACAGTTGCTCGCAGCAGATCCCGTGGAATCTGAGCAACGTGTTTCTGTATACTAGGCTTCATATCAGGTAGAGATCGAATATGTCCTTGGAAAACTCATCCTTTAGACATCTCCATAGCCATAAGTCACAGATTCAGATGAGGTGATCTTGCAGGCCATCCTTCTGGAGATAACACGTCCGTGGAAGGTTGCATTAAGCAGAACTTTCACTGGGAGAACGACATGTGGTGTTGGCCCATCTTACATGAAAACTGTGGTTTCCACACAGTTTCACTCTTCCGATGCAGGAATCACCTGCTCTACAAGGTGGTCTCGATAGCGTTCACACGTAACAGGCCATCTAGGTTTCTCTCTTCAAAGAAGAATGGACCCAGAGTAAACATGCTTGTGAGCCCACGTTCACACACGACGAGGGCAGTGACTCTTCATGCACAACACGCGGGTTAACAGTACCCCAAATTTGGTAGTTGTGTGGATTCCCTGCTGTCTGTAGTATAAGATTTGCTTCGTCACATCATAGTATATTGCCCAGCCACAAGTCGTCAATTTCTATCCGTGCCAGAAACTGAAGCGCAAATTCAGAATGCCGTGGACCATGTTACTTCACCATCGGGATCTTGTACGCGTTCCAGTGTAAAACAGATCGCAAAACTTCCCGTACAGTTGAGCAGGGGATGGACAATTCTCTTGACACTGCCCGTACACTAGCCGCGGCATGGGCTGCATAGTCAAACGGCTCTGAGCACATCTGAGGTCATCAGTCCCCTAGAACATAGGTGTAAGTAGTTCTAACTAACCTAAGGACATCACACACATTCATGCCCGAGGCAGGATTTGAACCTGCGACCGTAGCAGTCGCGCGTATCCGGGCTGAAGCGCCTAGAACCGCTCGGATACCGGTGCCGGCTCCACGCATGGATCTGACGTGCATTTGTACAACGGTCGTTCAATGAGTAACGCAACACATTTTTTTCTGAAAGGTTGTTTTCATTAAGGACTACAATATACCAGATTATTCCCCACTATTTTGGCCACAAAAATCTATTTTTCAACAGTATCTCCGTTCGAAGCGACGGCTTGAATGCCCGAATGGTACCACTCTACTGGTCGACGCCGGAGCCAACGTCTCGCTGCATCAATAACTTCCCCATCATCCACGTACTGCTTCCAGCCAAGCGAATTCTTCATTGGGGCAAAGAGCTGGAAGTTGGAAGGTGCGAGATGCCGGCTATAGGGTGCATCAGGATAAACAGACCAATGAAGTTTTGTGGGCCCCTCTTGGATGCACAGACTTGTGTGAGGCCTTGGGTTATCACGGAGACAGAGAAGTTCGTTCGCATTTCTGTGGCGACGAACACGCTAAAGTCGTTTCCTGAGGGTAGTACAATACACTTCAGAGTTGATCATCGTGCCACGAGGGAGGACATCGAACAGAGCAACCCCCTCGGAGTCCCAGAAGACAGTCGCCAAGACTTTACCAGCTGAGAGTGCAGCCTGGAACGTTTACTTCGGAGGAAAGGTGGTGCGACGCCACTACATGGATTGCCGTTTTGTTTTCGGTAGGAATTGATAAGCCGGCCGCTGTGGCCGAGCGGTTCTAGGCGCTTCGGTCCAGAACCGCGCTGCTGCTACGGTCGCAGGTTCGTATCCTGCCTCGGGAATGGATGTGTGCGATGTCCTTAGGTTAGTTAGAACTACTTAAACCTAAGTCTATGGGACTGGTGACCTCAGACGTTAGGTCCCATAGTGCTTAGTACCATTTTTTTCGGAAGTGTGTTTATTACCTGCGATGTTGTTCGAGAAAACCTTGTCACGATCAGCCTCATAACGCGCAAGCAATTCCGCACAGGTGGTCCTCCGTTACTCTTATTGTCGTTTGTTCGGCGGTGAGAAACGCAGAGGGCACACACCGTCGAGCACCCTATCTGGAGGACGAGTGGGTCAGAACTACCAACAGAGACGTCCAATCGAGCAGTGAGGTGATTCGTTGTGATCCATCTGTCACCTCGAATGAGAGTGTCCGCATGTTCCAACATTGCAGGAATCACAGCCGAGTGCGAGAGGTCGGATCGGTTTGCGCGACCTTGTTGCGATGATAACGAACGCCTCGCCCAACGACTCACCGTGCTTTTGTTCACTGCCAGGTCTCCGTAGACATCCTCCAAGCGCCTACGAATATCTGCGATGCTCTGGTTTTGCGCCAAAAGAATCTCAGTGACAGCTCTCTGCTTGCAACGCACCGCCATTACAGATGCCATTTTTAAGGCTACCTGCAGTGCCGCCACCTATCGGAACTTCATGAAACTATAACGGCTGAAGCGGGAATATTCCACAACTTCGCATTTCTTATACGATACTGGCTGAGGAAAGAAGTGTGTTACATTACTTATTGAACGCCCCTTGGAACATCTCCGAATGTCCTTCAATCACCATTTACTTCGTCTTCCACAAAACCTTTTCCTTTGTATTTTCCATTCATTGATGAGTTGTAATAACTACTATCTCTTGCCTGCTTGTAATGTGCCCTAGATATTAAATCTTCCTTTTCTTTATAGTGACCAATAGTTCTTTTTGCTCTTTCATCCAATGGAAGACTGCTTCGACTCAAGTTTTCAACGGCCAAGGTAAGGGGCGATGATACAGATACATTTCAAAAGCATTAAATTTTTTTTCTAGACATTGGCCAAGGGTCCAAGTTTCGCATCCATAGAGAGATGTGGAGAACACGTGGCAGCGAATCGTTCTCATTCTCAGTTGTTAACCAAGATCCGACCTTACGAATAGTTTTTTCATACTAACGAACAATCTATCTTGCTCTATTCTAGATCTGATCCCTTTCTTACAGTCACATTGCTCATACATCATAGTGCCCAAATTCTTCTAGGAGGAAACACCGAACAACTAATTTACATTTGTTGACGAGATCGCCTGTATTCTTCTCTGAGAGAGGACTACCGTATTTTACGGACTATAAGACGCATATTTTTATTCGAGAAACTGCCTCCAAAATTCAGGTGCGTCTTATACTCGAAATGAATATAAAAATGTCCAGTGTTTGATTTAAAATTCCCACCAGTCTTAAAAATGGCCACATATTCGATGCCGCGGGACACCTGGCAGCATTAGACAAAACTCCTGTGACATTAGATGTGTCGGGTAACAGAAATTTTGCCATGAAAGGTATTAAAACAAGTGGACATGAAAAAAAAATGAACTACACTGCTGTCCATGCGGTACTAAACTTAATCCAGTGACCACTTTCAAGCCCAAAACAATGCCAAAACTTTCTGAAATACTGCCAGGTGTTGATGCTGTTCACATACATGACAATGGTTGGATGGACGAGGCTGGTATGAAATTGTGGACTGACAGTGTGTGAGAGAAGAGTGGTCTTCTTGTACTAGATCAGTTTAGCGGTCATCTGAAAAACTTTGAGACAGAGAAACACAGTGTTTGCTGTTATTGCGGGAGGACTTACTTCACTATTGCAATCTCTTGATGTCTCGATAACTATACCATTAAAAGAGGGTAGGAGAGAAGGATGGGACAAATGGATGATGGATGAAACCTAACATGAATTCAGGCCGAAGGTAGCTTTAAAACGGCCTACATTAAATAAAGTGTGTCGGTGCATAAAACAGTCGTGGTCTAGAGTGACAGGAGGCATCACTGTTAAATCTTTTAGAAGTGCGGCGTAAGTTATGCTCTCGATGGCAGTTGAAAACCATTTCATATATGGTCAGGACGACGACGATGAAGATGAAGAAGTAAGTTCAGAAGACTATTTTCAGGGATTTTAAAGGTCAGTTCGGTTTGATAAACCAAACCTTTTTTTTTGTCCAGATTTGCAATCTAATAATAAAAATTGTAAAAATGTTCTTTTCTTAAAATTGCTTAAATGTTAAGGTGTGTCTTATAGTCCGTAGGGTACAACTTGAAAGTGTTGTTAAACAGGCCAAACTGGTCCCTGCAGTGGACATTGTCTATTACGTACTTCATTTGTATAGCCACAGTGTCCGTAGTTGCTTTACAATTCTTGAGGGTATTTTTCATCTGTCGTTGCAACTACAGAAATGTGTGATTTTCTTTCAGACGCGTTTCGCTTTGTTAAGGTAAAGCGACATCACTGTTGATGATTTTCGTTTGATTTCTCGCTTACATCGCGAAATGCCATCTGCTAGCAAATTGTCGTTTTTCTGCGTTAGAAAGTGATAGTTTTGGTCTAATATTTAGTTGTTGTGCAGCACTACGAATTTTTTTATGTTTTCACAACACATTTTTATGCACACCACCTACTGTATTCTGTTTATGCATAAAAGTTTGTTGTGAAAACATAAGAAATGCACAGTGCTGCAGAACAACTGAATATTAGACCAAAATTATCAGTATCTAACTTAGAATAAGGACGATGTGCTAGTAGACGGCATTTTCCGATTTAAGCGAAAATCACCACCATTGTTGATGCTTTACCTCAATAAAGCGAAACGCGTCGGGTGAAAAAAATCACGCATTTATGTAGTTCCAATGACGGAACAAAATCACCCCCACGAATTTTCTATTATGTGTTGATGCGGAGGTAGATCATTTGCGACGACAAGCGCCGTCTGCGAACCTAATATTGTTAATTACTTTTTTCGTTTATAATTATGTATGACAATGAGAAATGCATGCTTGGACATAAATAAGGATGCCAGCCAAGCATGCCGATTGCGCTGTTGTATTTGCACAGGTGCCGTACGTCGTCGATGTCCCCAGTTCGTTGCAAGTGTTAGCCGTGGTCACAACAGTGCATTTTGACGTAGCTGACTGAATTCGAACGATGGCAAACTGTTGGTGCGTGCTTTTGTAACCATGCCAGCGGAAATGCCTGGCAGAGGGTTCATCGAATTACCTTCACAATAATTCTCTATAATTCCAGTCCTAAACAGCGCGCGGAAGGAACGAACACCCGTATCTGTCCGTGCGAGCTCTGATTTCCCTCATTCTATTATGTTGATCGTTTCTCCCTGCGTAGGTAGGCGTCAACAAAATATTTTCGCATTCGGAGAGGAAAGTTGGTGAATGAAATTTCGTGAGAACATCCCGCCGCAACCAGGAACGCCATTATTGTAATGACGTCCGCCCTAAGTCCCGTACTCCATTAATCCTGTCCGGTAAGGATTCCAAACCGCGCAGCAGTATTCCAAAAGAGGGCGGACAAGCATACTGTAGGCAGTCTCTCTACTACACCTGTTGCATCTTCTAAGTTTTGTGCCAATAAAACGCAGTCTTTGGTTTGCCTTCCCCACAACATTTTCTATGTGTTCTTTCCAATTTAATTGGTTCGTAATTGTATTTGCTAGGTATTTTGTTGAATTTTAGGCCTTTAGATTTGATTGATTTATCGCGTAACCGAAGTTTAACGGATTCCTTTTAGCACTCATGTGCATGACCTCGCACTTTTCATTATTTGCCAATTTTCGCACCACACAGATAATTTTTCTAAATCGTTCTCCAATTTTTTTGTTTTTCTGAAGATTTTGCTAGGTAATAAACGACAGCATGAGTGCAAACAAGCTAAGACGTCTGCTCAGATTGTCTCCTAAATCGTTTATGTGGAAAAGGTACAGCCGAGGGCCTATAACACTTACCTTGAGGAACGCCAGAAATCACTTCTGTTTGATCGATGATTTTCCGTCAGTTACTATGAGCTGTGACGTCTCTGACAGTAGACCGCGAATCCAGTTGCATAACAAACGATATTCCATAAACACGCAATTTCACTACAAGCCGCTTGTGACGTATGGCGTCAAAAGCCTACTTGGAAATCTAGAACTACGGAATCAGTTTGAAATCCCTTACAATAGCGCTCAGCACTTGGTGTTTGAAGAGCTGGTTGTGTTTCATACGAAAAATGTCTAAATCCGTGTTGACAATGTGCCAATCGACCCTTTTCTGGGAAGTAATTCATGTTGTTCGAACACAATACACATTCCAAAATGCTGCTGCATATCGACGTTAATACAAGGACCTGTAATTTAGTGCACTACTCCTACTGCCTTTCTTTAGTATTGATCTGACCTGTGCAACTTTCCAGTCTTTGAGTACAGACATTACATCGAGAGAGTGGTTGTATGTGATTGGTAAGTATGGAACTATTATATTAGCATACTCTGAAAGGAACGTGAGTGGAACACAATTTGCTTCGCTAAAACGAGGATATCTGATGTTCTTACATAGGCAGCTGTTCTCGATTCGACTACTGGAGTATTTACTTCGTCTTCTTTGGTGAATGAATTTGGGAAGGCTGTGTTCAGTAACCCTACTTTAACAGCACTGTCATCGATTGTATTTCCATTGATAGTGCGCAGAGAAGGCACTGATTCTGTCTTACAGCTAGCATACTTTACATACGAGGAGAATCTCTTTGGCTTTTCTGAGAGGTTTCGAGACGAAGTTTCATTATGGGAACTACTGAAAGCATCTCGCATAATGACGATAAATAAGAGGACTATAGTCACGAAAGCCACTGCAGAACTGAATGTCGCACTTGCGAACACCATCAGCATCAAAACAACACGAAGGGCGGTCCAGAAACAATGAATAACAGGGTGGGATGGAATTCCAAAACCACTTACCCATGAAGCGCAAAAGGAAATCGTGGCACATAGCTTCTGAGGTCATCAGTCCCCTAGAACTTAAACCTAACTAACCTATGGATATCCATGCCCGAAGCAGGATTCGAACCTGCCACCGTAGCGGTCGCGCGGTTCCAGACTGTAGCGCCTAGAACCGATGGGACACTCCGACCGGCTAGGCACATAGGTCATAAAAGCTGAACTATGAAGTAACGGGGAAAAAGTCCTCGGGTCGAATGAATCTCGTTTAATAATGATATACTAAAAAGTACAACCAAATCAGCATCCACTGCAACGTGGATAGTAGCCCGAGAAGATTTGTTTCTACTTTTTAGACATTACTGCAGACTCTAGAAAATTCGAAGGTCAGGGGACCGTTACAATCGAGTTTGCACAATTCGAAGTTCAAAGGATCTAAGAAAAAGTTCGAACAATTAATTCTATTTAACTCGACTTTATTCTAGATGAAATCAGCAAAAATCGAAATAAAATTTTGATTTTTTTTTACTATTGTATTCCCAGTTTTCTTACATGTTATTTGCTTTAGTATTTGAAACGGAAGGCACACACAAATGTTCGAAAATACATAAATTCAGCTTCATTCATTTTTCAATGCTGAACAAACTGTCACGAGTGGATGCATTTTGTGAACTAAATTTCTTATAAAAGACCTTATGTCTTTGGAGTTAGCGTGTCACTCCTTATTTGTATCTGAAACTTCGGTTCCCAGACTAACCGTTAATGATTTAGCGTTCCGTTAAGCTATAACCTCCGACAAATACCTTTTGTACACTGCATCGAGTAAGGCAATTCCATAAGCTTTCAGCAAGAGGGGGGGACTCGCCTCGCCCGGTCTGCTTGCTCCCGCCTTTTAATACTTATCAGCAACATTATCTTTCCGCTCGATAATCGTTTGCAGCATGAATGGTGGAATCCCGAAACAATTCGTTGCCTGCTACTTCTTGTTGCATTCCACAGCGTCGAAACTCGTTTCTGTTTTACGAAAGTCGAAAGCTTCCTGGAAGTTATTCTGACATGAAAACGTCTACTTTCTCCTTGGTCGAAGTTTCTTGTGTGACAAAATAGCGTCAGATTTGAATCACTAATAACTACGAGACCGACAGTGCGCAAACAAAGATTAAGTCCACGCCGTCTGTACGTGGTTGTCGCTTGTTGCCTGTGTTGTCATCGTACCAGTGTAGGCATATGCGCGTCATTGTTACAAATCATCTTTGTGTAAAGTTATAAACTGGTGTAGCTGTAAGCTAGGATACTGATTTGGGTGTCATTGCGATGAACAGCTTAGGGAGCGCCGGAATAGAAAATAAAAATATTCGCCGGAATATAAGCGAAAATCTATATTGAGTTTAAACCTATGACACAAAGGAAGAGTTCGTCTCACAGGACTTGTAAATATGCTCTAAATTACAGAAAACGCGAGAAAAGCCCTCCCAGAAGCCTAAAAAGTGCAGCGCTGAGAGAAGGCGACAGCTCCCGCAGAGTCGGAAAAAAAGGAAGAAACGGCGCGACGCGATAACGTACTCAAAGGCTATATCGTACACCAGCCACTGAAAGTCCTAAATTCTGAGTAACCGTGTGACCACTGTATTACAGATATTGATAATTAAATTACATATTAATATGAAACATATGTTACGATTTTATCCCGACGTTTTCACAAAAAATCTACGGCGCAGACCTGAACTGCACACACAGGCATTTATTTGCAACTGATTAACATGCTGTGGTATTTCGTGCATTGTAAAAAACAGACGCCTGTCACAAGGTGCTGAATGACAGTATAATTACCTGAACAACTGATGAAACAAATAGAATTATCCGGTGTAAGCTAGGCGTTGACTTGTAATTATAGAATGTCTGCGGGTCGTTCTGCTATGACAGTCGCCTCGATTAGTGAAGAAGTTTCTTCGGTTTTCTCGAGGCATTTGGGAACAGGTTGAAACAAATGATTAACAAGTGTCGACTGCATACAGTCGCAGAGGCTGATTTCAAATGTTTTGATAACTGTAAAGCACCTACAGCCACGCAATAAAACTTCAGCTGGGTAAGGGGACAGCTAGCAGTCGGAGGTACACACTTCCCCCTCACAGCGATCTAATGTCGCCGGCTAGAGTCCGCCACTCAGCGTCCGATGTAAACACAGCCGACAACAGGCAGTGCTGTACTGTACTGTGACACGACTACCAGATCGAGTTGAGAGCAGGAAACGGCCGGGGTCCCCGGTGGTCTAGTGGTAAGGGGTCTGGAACGTTCCAGCGCCTCGCCTGGGGCTATTCGCCGGGCCGGGGTTCTATCCCCGGCCGGCGCTGGAATGTTCAGACTTCCGAACACTAGCCTCCACCTCTGCCCTGGCATGTGGCGAATGCCGGGCACCCCCATGGGGTCCGTGCTTCGGATCCCACGTGGAGCTCACTCCCCCACTACAAACTAAACCTGATTATGCTGCTGCAAACATTTTAATACGCACTCTTTCTTCAACAGACCAGATCTACATATATTTTCGAGGTACTTTCTACATAATATATCTCACTGTCAAAAGAAACTCCATAGTATCATGAATATTTGTACGATTACAACAATGAAATAAAATCTTTACTAAAAAAAACTAAATGTTTTATTTTCGTTTTTGTGCTAAATGCTGCTAAGATAAATATCAAAACAGCTTCTATTTTCTTGTAGTTAACAATCAGTAATTAGCAAAATTAGTTTGACTGCAATACTGATACATATATTACATATTTACTTAGCACATTCTCAGTGCTGAAACAGGATAAATTATTTCAATGTCAAAATAAATTCAAAATATTATATCAATACCATGACAAGTGAATAGTGAAAGAAAAAAATATTTTCAGGTGTCTCAGTCTGCCTTTTCTTTTTAGTATCCTAATTGATTATATGATAATAAATACATTCTTTATCAGAAATCGTTTCGTAACAGTTCACACTTAATGCCTTTTATAAACGTATATTGTCACTAATTGTATTTTCTAAACGAACACACGCCTTTTTTTTCAAATTATTCAAGTGTCAAAGTGAGATTATGATAGGACACAGGTCACTAATGAGATAAACTCTTTCTTTGTATGAAGGAGGATAATTCTCCTGGTCTTATGTGAGCTGAATGCTAAATTACACCGATGACATTTAACGTTTAAAAAACGAATTTCTTGACGACTTTACTGACAGGGCTACATGTTTCATATAATATTTCTGTTGGTAGTTACATGACAACCTCTCAGGCTCAGCTTTATATGAAAGTATCTTGCAGGTCAGAAAAAAAAATTATGTTACTACCTCTACAGATTCAGTTGGTCTATTATAATAGATTATAATTATTATAATATAATAATTATTGTCGTACTATTGTATCTTTGACGTTGCACTGCAAGAGAGAGACTGCTACTATGGCTGCTTTATTTTGCTACTAAATTCCGTGCCATATCTCCATTCTAAATGCTAAAAGGCGTGGATAAAACTTTTAGCAATACTATTTTCCTATTCTTCACATCGCTGCTAGGTGTCGCTACTAGTCCCTCACACAGTCAGTCGTCTATAGCGCAGGGCTTCGCTACCAGAGGGCTGTACCGGAACTCGCGGCGACTCACTCTGCCGGGATTTGCTGCTTCACTCCTGAACGTCTACGCCAGCTGAAATAACCGCTAAATCCTCAAACTAAACGAGAAACGTATTAGCACCAAAGGCAAATCGTGGTCAGTGCGAATACTGCCAAACCACCACTATGATAACTCCTAGCTGAAAATACTGGTACAAACTATTTACAGAGGAATGGAGCACCTTACAGAAGCTGATCTAGAGGAAAATCAATTTGGAGGGAACAGAACCCATATTGATAACATCTTTTGACATCTTTTGACAATGTTGACCAGAATATACAGTTTGAATTTAAGATGCTACCAGGAAAAAATTACAGCGAGCGAAATATTACTTAGAACTCCACCAGAAACGAGACAGCAGCTGTACGAGTTGAAGGACATAAAAGAAAGGAAATACGTGAGAAGTGAGTGAGACAGCGTTCTAGTCCATTCCCTGATGTTATTCATTCTATATACAGGGTGTTTCACAAGTCGTGCTTCACACTACTCGGGGCTGTACAGGGGACGTAACTGATCAAGTTTTACATAGGAATCTACTTTTGAAAACGTCATCTAGCGACGCCACAGAGCGTCAAAGTTATAGGCACCGGCGCCTGTGTATGTATACAGGGGGATCACACGAAGATGTTGCAAACTTTCTAAGATGATGCAGATGGATAAATGTATAAATTTGAGATTATGTCCTGGTACCGGAAAATTATAAGAGAAAACCTTTCTGTTACCTCTGACAATATATACCGTTATCGTTGTTGCTAAGATGTAGGACAGGAAACTTTCAGACGCGGTGGTGTGGAGCGGGGGCGGTGGTGTGGAACGAAAGAAGAAAACAATGTGCAGTACACATAGGCTTTAAAATGCATACATCATGAACCATGAGCACTTGTTCATCTTCGCTAGCGTGAAACGAATCTCCACTATTGAACAAGCGCTTATAGCTCCAGGAGCATGCAGTTTAGAGTCCATGTTTACTGCACATTTTTTCTTGTTTTGGTCTATACTGCCGTCTCTGAAAGTTGCCTACCCTACAATCCTAGCAACAACAGTACAAGTACTTGTATTCCACTGTCAGAGGTAGGATAACGATTTTCACTTACAACTTTCGACACGTTTGTTTCCGGTACAGGGGCCCTTACCTCAAATCGATACATTTGTCTGTTTCCATCATCCTAGGAAGTTTGTAACACAATCCCGGATCATCCTGTATATACATACATTTACCGGAGTTGGCGCCTGTAACGTCGTTGGGTGACGTTTGCAGGCACGAGTTTCTATGTAAAACTGCAAGCTCTAGAAATGTGTAACGTGAGTTATGAAACACCTTGTATAAAGACAGCAACATACAAAAAGGACGAGGAATTCGGGAAATTAATCAAAGGTGAAGAAAAAGAAATAAAAGTTGTTCCCTAATTGAACTCTCACTTTGCAGTGGAGTGTGGACTGATTTGAAATTTCCTGGCATTTATTCGCCCTGAAGAGGATCGCTGAAAAGATGGTCGAAATGTCGGTATTTTCAGTGTTTTATAATGATATGGCCTTGTACCCAAAATGATTTTCTTCAAGTTCTTTGTAGGAACTATATCGCTTCTCTCCGATATTTTGAGAATGATACACTTATTTTTTCCTAAAACCTAGCAACTGAAATAGTGCTTGAAATGATATAAATGGTACATATGCTTTATGGTATGGATACAGAAACGGTACTTGGCTTTAACGATAACAATATACAGGGAAATTCAGTAATGTTTCTGCAAAGTGCCATAACACCGAAATCCTGAAATATAATCGGATATTTCGAATGTGGCACGACACCAGCTGTACAGTTTACTGGACTGATACTGAGTTTTTGCGAAATTCTAGCACTTTTAGAGGGAACTAAGCGACAATATTTTTAATTGGAACCCACGTACGGAAACGTATACTTTCCGTGCTACAGCCGTTTGAATACATGCTTGCTAGGTGGCTATACAACAGGGTAGTCATCGTGGGTGGCGGAGGGGGTGCGGGGAGGTGCTTACGTCGGATGTCATTTACCGTCTGTGCCACGACTCTTGACATGGCTCGTGCGTCACTCACGTGTCTGTCAGTATTAGAGCAACATTGCGGAGTGCACTTTTGCCGAATACACCGACACGATCCTTCTGTATGGCGAAGCTCGTCGCCTCTATCAAGCTCGTTCTCCGCAGCGTCCGACTTCATGGCATACGCTTTTCTCCACAACTGCGCAACGACTCTGAGAAAATGATGCGTTCACCGTCAGCAGGGGTGACTGTAGTGCTTCAAAGATACGCAGCGCACCCGAGTTGGAGAACGCCGTATTGTAAAGAACAGTGTTTCTGAAAACTTATTAAGTTTCCTTTTAATGAGTGGAATTGTGGAACTACTGATGTACTGGGTCATACCTAATAACTTGTGTGTACAAGTGGTCGCGTTACTAACATGTTTTCAAATGGCTGTGGCGAGGAAACGGTGCGTTACAGGAGATGGGTTCCAATTCAGAATACGAGTAATATGTACCCTGTCCCCCTCTACACTAGAAGTCTGTAACGGGGATTTCGGAACATCCTACATGTTTACGGTATATTGTACAGTTGTTGTCCCACCATAATTTAAATTTTGTCTGCAGTATAAAACCCAGGGGGCGTCTTGGCTACGGCGGCTCTGACGCCCACGAGAACAACTGTAGGTAGAGAGCGCTACACAGCTACTTTGATGGACATTTTCCTCTAATGCTGCCAGATGTCTCTACTTTTAGAGGTATCTTGACCCGCCCCGCACCAGCCTTAAGCGGAAAGCCAAATGGTTCAAATGACTCTGAGCACTATGGGACTCAACTGCTGAGGTTATCAGTCCCCTAGAACTTAGAACTAGTTAAACCTAACTAACCTAAGGACATCACAAACATCCATGCCCGAAGCAGGATTCGAACCCGCGACCGTAGCGGTCTTGCGGTTCCAGACTGCAGCGCCTTTAACCGCACGGCCACTTCGGAAGGCGGAAAGCCAAATATCCCAACTTCTGGCCACTGCTAACATTCTGAAATAGGGGTACTATCCGATCAGAAGTATCCAGACACCTAGTAGTGGACTTCAATATGCGACATGCCCACCTTTTGTCTTTACGAGGGGCTAAACTCTGCTGGGAACGCTTTCAGTGTCGACGATATTTTACGCACCACACATGGTGAGAGTTTCATCTGTGTGTACGTACCAGGCAATACACTGGCGAGCAAGATCGCCGCCCCTCTCCCCAATTTTGGAGCAATATGGGCAGCTCCTTCCAACCAGGTCGGGATTTTGACGATGTAACGAATCAATTGAACTGAATATGGTACGACATCCGTCAGGAGGACATCCACCAACTTTATCAATCAGGATCAAGCCGAATAGCTGCTTGCTTAAGGGCCAGAGGTGGACCAATGCGTTATGACTTTCTCCTGAATGAATCACCCAATTTTCCTGCAATTGTTATCATTTGTTTGCCTCTACACGTACATCACATCTACCGATTTCCTTCACACTAGGGTAATTTCTTGGTGGTACGGTTTAGACTGTAAATATACAGGGTGTATCAAAAAGAATCAACCGATTAAAAAAAAAGTAACTATTATGTTATTCGACATATGTGCGTGAATAGCGTACTGCTGCAAAGGGCAAACCCTTGGGCTTTACATGGTTACCGCTTGGCAGCAACACTGTCCGCCCACTTCAGTCCTAGTAAAACTGGTGTCGCGACGACAGAAAGCGTTTTGTGTTCTGTATTTTGCGCAGTGTGGGCAGTAACAAGTGTTCCGTGTGACTTTCGTACAAGGTACGGTGCGGATCCTCCTACAGCACCGAGCATTAGACGATGGCATCGACGATTAAGAGAAACAGAATGTTTGCGGAAAGGCGAATCGCCGGGCCGTCCCCGAGTCCCTGACACAGGCGTCGAACGCAACCGCCACAGTTTCACGAGGGGTCCGCAGATATCCGTTCGCCGTGCAGCTCGACAGCTCAGGACGCCCCCGATGTCCGTCTGGCGTGTATGCGTCGACGTCTATGCATCAAATAATATTAAATTCAGCTACTGCGAGCTCTTCGTGAGGGTGATAACACCTTGTGAAGTTCCGTAATTTCACTCTTGGCAAGGCGGAGGAGGGCTGTTTTCTCCCACAGTTAGTGTTTAGTGACGAGGCAACATTCCATTTATATGGAAAGGCGAACTGTCATAATGTGACAATATGAGGTACGGGACCACCACATGAAGTTGTACAACATAAAATAGACTCTCCTAAATTTAATGTGTTTTGTGCAGTTTAACGGAAAAAGTGTATGATTCATTTTTCTTTGCCGGAAACACTGTTATAGGAAGCATGCATCTCCATATGCTTGAAAACTTTCTTTTCCCACAGTATTATTAGTATTATTACACTGTCCAGTCGTAGTTATCTGACCACGTGTTACAATCCCGAATAAATGCCTTTTGCAGCATGAGACGTACAGGAATAGAGTCATTGAGGTAATGACAGTGATAAGAAGCCATTCCGACTCCAGTACTTGCCCAGCTGCGATAGAATTTTATCGATTGAGGATCCGTGGAACAAACTACTCGATCGAGGTGGCCTCTCAGATTCTCGATTGGATTTAAAGCCGGGAAATTTGGCGGTCAGGGCAGTACGGTAAATTCATCCTAGAGCTTTCAGAACCACGCACATACTCTGCGAGCTATGTTACACGTGCATCTAAGGGTGGATATGGTCCCCGAGGATAGGTACGTACTTGGGTTGATCCATTGTGCCTTTCAGAATGACGAGATCAACCAGGGAGTGCCGCGAAAACATTGCCTACATCATAACGCTCCCTCAGGGTTGCAGGGCGTTTGCTTTCAGACGTTACACGCCAATGGAAATCTGTCCGATGGAGCATAAAATTTGATTAATATGGAGAGGCCACCTGTAGCACTCAGTGGACTTTCAGTTGAGGTACCGGCGTGCAAATGCAAGCTTTCAACGCCAATGAAGAGCAGTCAGCATGGGTGCAGGGACCAGGTGCCTACTGCGGAAGCCCATACGTTGTTGAGGAAACATTGGTGGCAGCCCTTGGTTCGCCTGGGCGGTCAGCTGCACAAAAGTTTCACTTCTATTCGCCAGCACACATATCTGCAGCTATCGTTCACCTGTGTCGCCTACTGCCCGTAGTGCAACACAGTTGCCTCGGAGCCGGATTAGAATACCGAGATTTTGCCACGCACTATTTACTTTACATACAGTGGCATGTGAAAAGATTACAGATCTTGCCATTTCGGAAATGCTTCCACCCCTGGGAAGAAAGCCAACGATTATGCCCTGTTGGTCGTCACATAAATCGCCCTTTTTACGCATTATGACAACGATTTCACTGTTTCCAGCCTCCCACCTCCCCCCCCCCCCCCCCCCCACCATTCATCACCTACTAATGCTATCACCTGGCGTCTATGAGTTATTACACGTTGATCTCGAAAATAGGAGTTGGTCATATTAATATGACTGGACCTATTATTATTGTTATTGTTATTTCTATTTTTCTCAGACCTTAGGTCTGGTTAAAAATGGAAAGTGACGCGGACCTTCATCAAGCGCGACTTCCTTTTAACTGTACGGTATATGTTACATTGTATTTAGGAACTTTCGGGTTATTGAACACGTATCAATAATTACGGATTTCTGTAGTTGTATATATACGTTTGGATGTAGCTGTATTGCGTTGATGTACTGGTGGATATTGTGTGGTATGACTCCTGTAGTTGATAGTATAATCGGTATAATGTCAACTTTATCCTGATGCCACATGTCCTTGATTTCCTCAGCCAGTTGGATGTATTTTTCAATTTTTTCTCCTGTTTTCTTCTGTATATTTGTTGTATTGGGTATGGATATTTCGATTAGTTGTGTTAATTTCTTCTTTTTATTGGTGAGTATGATGTCAGGTTTGTTATGTGGTGGTGTTTTATCTGTTATAATGGTTCTGTTCCAGTATAATTTGTATTCATCATTCTCCAGTACATTTTGTGGTACATACTTGTACGTGGGAACGTGTTGTTTTATTAGTTTATGTTGTATGGCAAGTAGTTGAATTCTGTATTTGCTAGTATTGTACATCCACTTGTTATGTGATCTACTGTTTCTATTTGTTGTTTGCAAAGTCTGCATTTATGTGTTGTGGCATTGGGATCTTTAATAATATGCTTGCTGTAATATCTGGTGTTTATGGTTTGATCCTGTATTGCAATCATGAATCCTTCCGTCTCACTGTATATATTGCCTTTTCTTAGCCATGTGTTGGATGCATCTTGATCGATGTGTGGCTGTGTCAGATGATACGGGTGCTTGCCATGTTGTGTTTTCTTCTTCCAATTTACTTTCTTCGTATCTGTTGATGTTATGTGATCTAAAGGGTTGTAGAAGTGGTTATGAAATTGCAGTGGTGTAGCTGATGTATTTATATGAGTGATTGCTTTGTGTATTTTGCTAGTTTCTGCTCGTTCTATAAAGAATTTTCTTGAATTCTCTACCTGTCCATAATGTAGGTTTTTTATGTCGATGAATCCCCTTCCTCCTTCCTTTCTGCTTAATGTGAATCTTTCTGTTGCTGAATGTATGCGATATATTCTATATTTGTGGCATTGTGATCGTGTAAGTGTATTGAGTGCTTCTAGGTCTGTGTTACTCCATTTCACTACTCCAAATGAGTAGGTCAATATTGGCATAGCATAAGTATTTATAGCTTTTGTCTTGTTTCTTGCTGTCAATTCTGTTTTCAGTATTTTTGTTAGTCTTTGTCTATATTTTTCTTTTAGTTCTTCTTTAATATTTGTATTATCTATTCCTATTTTTTATCTGTATCCTAGATATTTTTAGGGAACTGTTTTTTCCATCGCTTCTATGGAGTCACTGTGGTTATTCAATATGTAATCTTCTTGTTTAGTGTGTTTTCCCTTGACTATACTATTTTTCTTACATTTGTCTGTTCCAGAAACCATATTTATATCATTGCTGAATACTTCTGTTATCTTTAGTAATTGGTTGAGTTGTTGATTGGTTGCTGCCAGTAGTTTTAGAGCATCCATGTATAGCAAATGTGTGATTTTGTGTGGGTATGTTCCAGTAATATTATATCCATAATTTGTATTATTTAGCATGTTGGATAGTGGATTCAGAGCAAGACAGAACCAGAAAGGACTTAATGAGTCTCCTTGGTATATTCCACGCTTAATCTGTATTGACTGTGGTGTGATATTATCTGAATTTGTTTGGATATTAAGTGTGGTTTTCCAGTTTTTCATTACTATGTTTAGGAACTGTATCAATTCAGGATCTACTTTGTATATTTCCAATATCTGTAGTAACCATGAGTGGGGTACACTATCAAAAGCTTTTTGGTAATCAATGTACGCATAGTGTAGTGACCTTTGTTTGGTTTTAGCTTGATATGTCATCTCTGTATCTATTATCAGTTGCTCTTTACATCCTTGTGCTCCTTTGCAGCAGCCTTTTTGTACTTCATTTATAATTTTGTTCTGTGTTGTATGTGTCATTAATTTCTGTGTAATGACTGAAGTTAATATTTTGTAAATTGTTGGTAGGCATGTTATGGGGCGATATTTAGCTGGGTTTGCTGTGTCTGCTTGATATTTAGGTTTTAGATAGGTTATTCCATGTGTAAGTGTATCAGGGAATGTGTATGGGTCTGCAATGTAACTGTTAAATAATTTAGTTAGATGTGATTGTGTTGAGGTGAACTTCTTTAGCCAGAAATTTGCTATTTTATCATTTCCAGGGGCTTTCCAATTGTGTGTAGAATTAATTGCTCGGGTGACTTCATGTTGCAAAATTATCACTTCAGGCATTTGTGGTATCATCTTGTATGTGTCTGTTTCTGCTTGTATCCACCGTGCATGCCTGTTATGTTGTACGGGGTTTGACCATATTTTGCTCCAGAAGTGTTCCATGTCTGTTATGTTTGGTGGATTGTCTATTTTAATTTGTGTGTTATCTATTGTTTGCTAAAATCTCTTTTGGTTTGTGTTGATTGTTTGGTTTTGTTTCCTTCTATTTTCACTTTTTTTGTATCTTCTA
Source organism: Schistocerca serialis cubense (assembly GCF_023864345.2). Taxonomy (NCBI): domain Eukaryota; kingdom Metazoa; phylum Arthropoda; class Insecta; order Orthoptera; family Acrididae; genus Schistocerca; species Schistocerca serialis. The sequence continues at coordinate 903,540,777 of NC_064640.1, read as the reverse complement.
AGTCATTTGGCCAATGCTTGTAATTTCTGCTTCTTTTCATCTAATTGCTCTATTGCTTCTTGTTGTGAGATTTTACCTAACCTTTTTCGTTATTTCATTTCTTATAAATTGTGTTAGCTGTCCGACGTATTTTCTCAGTTTTTCTATTTTGATCTGTAGCCTGTGTTGCCATGCTGGTTTTGTGGGTTTCTTCTGTGTGTTGGTTGGTTCTGATCTCTGCCTAGTGTGTATATTTAGTGTAGTGAGTGCTCCTATATAAACCAGTAGTTGTAACTCTTCCATAGTTGTGTTTTCATTTATTTTGTTGTGTATGATTGTGTTGATAGTTTTTATTGTTGTTTCGACTTGTGGGTTGTTTGGTGGTCTATGCAAGATTGGTCTAATGTCTGTATTTGTGTCTTTGTATTCTATATATGTTAGCTGAAATTTTTCTTCTATATCTAACATCTGTGTCACTTCGTGTTCTATTTGTGCTTGTTCTGGTGGCTGTCTTAAGATTTCGTTTTCCTCTGATTGTTTAATTGACGCGTTTTGTTCTTTGTTTGTTTTCTCTTGGATGTTTGAGTCCATTAGTGTATTTTCTTCTTCTTCTAATTGCACATTATTTTGTTCCAGTATTTGTTGTTTGATGTTTTCCAATTCTGACTGGGGTATCCTGTTATTTTTGATTATTACACGGATCTGATCAGCTTGTCGTTGCTATGTTAAAAATTTTAATTCTAGGTATCTGGTAATAAATGTTGTGCATACTTGTGGTCTGTATCCAGTTGTGTTGGTTCCTAGGTTTGTTGCTTGGTAATAACAGAACATGAGATGTCGATTAACTTCATCTGACCATCTCATCCTCTGTCTTTGTTTTCCTTCTAGGGTGGTTGCAGGAAGCATATCCTGCAAAACACTTCTATTTGGATTTAAATCATTTTCCAGTTGGCTAGCAGTGTCGTTACCATTGTGGGTGGGCATAGGGTTCAAGCGTCGTCCCCGACCATGACGGCGCTTGTCCGAGGCTCCTTTATTTCTGTCCACACTAAAAGGGGGTTTAGACCTATTAGTGGTTTGTTCTTTTTGTCATCTTTTACGACTGGCAGAACATACCAGAGGCCTATTCTTTTCCCGGGCCTCCACGGGATTTATTATTATTATTATTATTATTATTATTATTATTGAAACTTCCTGGCAGATTATAACTGGGTGCCGGACCGAGACTCGAACACGGGACCTACCATCTGAGCCACCCAAGCACGACTCACGCCCCGTCCTCACAGCTTTGCCAGTACCTCGTCTCCTACCTTCCAAACTTTACAGAAGCTCTCCTGCGAACTTATTATTATTATTTTTATTATTATTATTATTTCGTTGTTGTTCAGTTGTCTAAATGTGTGTGTGTAGCGTTGCCAGGTTACTTGCTACAGTAAAATTTTCTTTGCCGTTGCTAGAGTCGTCTTTCAAGTTTGCAGGGGCCACCGCTAGTTGGCGCTATTGGACTGCGACATTACTGCTCCTTCAAAATGTGCCGTTTGTTACTCTTAAAACTAACAAGGAGAGCTCCCCAGCGGTGGGATCGACTTTTTGAAACCAAATAAGCGGTAGTGTAACTTAAGATCCCCCGTATCAGACCCTGCATCCAGGTGGGCCTCCGTTTGCAAGTAACTGACGGAAAAGATTTCGGAATTTTGCGTGATGCTACATAGCGTTAAGGAAGTCGTATTCCATAGTCTGGTTACGTGTCATAATGGTTAGAGTAGAAGCTTAACCATGCCTCGTCAGGTGCAGTAATTTTTTTATTTTTAAATCTTTATCGAAATGACTTTGATGCCTATTTTTGCTCAATTTATTGGTTTAAATGTAATTTCTTTCGTTGTATTCCTTTGTCACATCGTTTTAATCACTGTATGAACTTTTCCATTTGTTTAATTTTTCTTTATATCATTCTTCTTCCAATCGGAATTTTTGTGAATGTGTATTTTATTATACCTATCTGTTTGACTATTCAATTATTAACAAACTCCGATATATTAATTAGAAAACAAAAGACGAAATAATCTATTTATATTTACTGTTCATTAGTGTGAAAAATGTATTTTACATTACATTTGGATGGTAATCGACATACAAATATTTAAAACATAACCTAAATTCTTTGTGCACTATGAAAATAATAGTGTAGATGAAGATTTAAATGAGAGAAGGTTTTATAAATAAAATAAAATTCAAGCAGTGTGAGAAATCGATATAATGAACACAATAAGATAGACGGAAATACAGGAGAAATTAAATCGTAATTATACATGAAGATAATTAAAAGGTCACGAACAAATATTTCCAGTGGAGAAGGGATGATGAGAAGAAAAATTAGACCAAATGAAGAAGTTCATATCACTATTGAATCACGTGACCGACGAGTGTAAATAAAAAAAATTATATTTATATTAATTGAATGAAAATGATTATCAATGTCACTTCGATAAGAACCTAAAATAGATTTCTTTCTCTGGTGAGATTTGAACCCACAACCTCATGCATGTGAAGCTAGTTAGTATACTTTCCATTACCCTCACAACCAACTTATGTCATTCGGCTTTCTTCATGCTATGGAGTCTCACTCAAAATTCCGAATTTCTTTTTTCGTCAGTTCCTCGCAAACGTCGACCCACCAGGATGAATGGCTACAATGTGTGATACTTGGGTGCTTAACTTACATAACCGTATAGATGATTTCAAAAAGTTGATCTTACTGCTGGAGAAATCTCCTTGTAAGACATAACGAAAGAGGGCCGCCGTTTCATTAATCTACTGATACGGTGGAAACACACATTTAGTAGTGTAGGCATAGTAACACAAACGGTCTGAAACCTGCAACGAGGAAAGACCTCGTACTTAGTCCAAAGGAAAATCTACAGAATTACTAGAAAAGCTATAGCCAATGCACCAAGTCCCCGGCAGTCATTTAGTCCGCGGCGACTGCTGAGAACCTTCAGACCAGTCATTAGGTTTCGCACTCGACTACTTCGACGTTACACGTTCGGTGTCCTACTCTATGGAGCTGAGTCATGGACTGTATTAGGCATTTCAAATGCGGTCGTATCGAAAAATATTAAGGATACCATCGACAGATATAGTCAAAAATATGGCGGTACGAAGACGCAGAAATTCTCTACAGCGTCCAGAGAGCAAAACTCGATTGTTTTGGTAGCGCAATTCGGCAACACTAAATAAAACCTGTTGAAATTAATAATTCAAGGAAACATTAATGGCCGGCCAGTGTTGACGAGCGGTTCTAGGCGCTTCAGTCTGGAACCGCGCGACCGCTACGGTCGCAGGTTCGAATCCTGCCTCGGGCATGGGTGTGTGTGATGTCCTTACGTTAGTTAGGTTTAAGTAGTTCTAAGTTGTAGGGGACTCATGACCTCAGCAGTTAAGCCCCATTGTGCTCAGAGCCACTTCAACCATTTTTTTTGAAAGATTAATGGCATACGTGATCCACGACGCACAGAATTATCCTGGCTAAATAACTCAAACCAGCAGTTTGGGGTCAGCACTGAATCAATGTTCTGAAAAACCATGGACGGACAACAGATCATGCTACCGATCGGCAGTGTTATTGGAGGACGAGGCACTTGGAGAGGAAGAATGACAATACAGACAATGCTTAAAAATTACATAAATGCTCACCATTAAATCTAATATTCCACTCATATAATCGCGCTAGCTGCAAATAAAATTAATCTGCAACTGCCATACAGTTAAAATTTTTTGAACCTAGTGCTGTTAACAGCATTCATGTCAACACTTATTTTGATCAATGTACGTATTTTCTCAGACATCCACTGTACGAGGGCGTACTGAAAAGTAATGTCGACAGATGTTTTATGTGAAAACTCGCAACGCTTTTTACATAAAACAAACTTCATTAACATTCTACATCTGTATTCTTCACGTCTATAAATTTATTTCTCAACACACTCACTCTGGAAACCAACACAATTTCCCCAACTACATACTATTTTGTTGATACCGTCACAGTATAATGTTTGACTATGTTAACAGAGCCACAATCTTACCTCTGCTTGCACCGTTTGAAACAATTGAAGTCCTCGAAGGTTTACTTAGTTTTGCACAAAGACGAAAATCGAGACTCTGTGTAGGATGATCGACGGCAGTGAACCAAGGACGTCGGATTGCTGCAGATGCCGCAGCGCTCGTGTGTAGCTTGGCACTGCCATGCTTAAGGAGAGTGTGCTCCACATGCAGACGAAGTCTTCGAATTCGTGCTTTTAGTTTTGTGAGCTCTTTCTCACCCACCAACATAGTCACGTCGTACACCGCTATGTTACGAAAAATCGGAGCCCTCTAACAGCAGAGGGCTGCAGATATCCATAGTAAAGATGTAGAATGTTACTGACTTTATCAAATAAAACAGACCGAGTCATTATCTTCTCAGCACGCCGTCGTGTTATACGCACAAAAATCAGAACAGTTGTTCGCGAGCAAAGTATGCTGTATTTTTAAGTGAAGATCTTTGTAATGTACATCTGCAGTAAACGTTATGCTGGTGATTTATGGTGACAATTCGTATTTATATTTACAATGAAAAGAGATTGACCAGTGGCCAACAGGCAACTAAAATGCAAGTTGCCAGATTGATATTAACTGCAATACCGCCCACGGTGCCACGGTAAGTAGGTGGTTTGGTTTCCCGATACATGCCTGTTTTCCGAAAGTTTAAAGAGCAATTTCAAGATTTTCGACATTACGTCGCAAGTATGACGAATTATGAGAAAGACTGCACTGTGTAAGGGAAGCTACTAGATGTCCCATAACCATGGCATTAGTTCAGGGATTCAGCTGTGCGAAGGGATTTTGAAAGTGACTGAAGTTTTTTAGAAAATTGATAATAAATCTATTCCCGACAAATGAATCCGGGTGATTAGTTACGACGAAGTTCGAAACAACTGAAGCAACTGTACAGCATTGCATATTGATAACTGAATCACGGAAGACTAGCTTTTCTACCAGAGGAAAGTCGAAATAATTGTGAAATATTTTTTTCTGGACCGAGAAATGTCATAACTGGGTTGTCATTTAAAACTGCAGTGCTAGACTTGGAAATGGCTGCAAATTAAGCTATGAAAACAGTGTTCTCCGAGACATCTATTTCCCGTTGTAAATTTCATTTCAAGCAATGTCTCTGGAAGACATACAAGAACTGGAATTAGTGGAGAAATACGGGGATGAAGAAATAGTTCGATTGTCTTGCCGCATGTATGCTGCAGAGCACATCTTCCGCCAGACTGCCTTGATGATGCATGGATGGTAACAGCGTAGCAAATGCCCAGTGGCGAAAAGATCATGAATTCGTAGACTATATAGTAAGTCAATAGATGGAAAATCCTATTACACCATCTGAAATGTGGAATTGGTGAAGACAGACAGTCGACTGAAATTATTTCGAAATAAATTCACTCATAACTTGGCTTCAGTTGCGTTAGGTAATACCTCGATACCTAACACAACAGTATCACAGTTATCTGCGTTCAGAGAGTTTATTTCGAAGTGATTTTGGTCAGCTTCCTGCCGTCATCAATTCGATGCACAGGACCATGAATGCTGTCGAAGTTTGGCATAGCAAACGATACTCAATAAGGCAAAGGTATCTTAACCTACAATTTCTGATCAATACGCTGAAGGAGAATGCTATGAACTCAATATTTGAAATAAAAAAAAAATAATCCGTTGGTCACCCTCTTCAGTGAAACAGGTAAAAGATACATATGTGTTGAGAAAGAGTTAAAAGATATTTTAAGAATACATAGTCACTCGGTGGATTTAAGAAGTTTAAAATTTACGTCGTTCCTACCAAAAGTAGGTACTGGGAAATGAAGCTTGCACAGGATAGAGTAGCATGGAGAGCTGCATCAAACCAGTCTCAGGACTGTAGACCACAACAACTACCAAAAGTTCGTAAAATAAGACAGGAAGTAATGTTGTAGAATGGAAAAGGTAAAAAAATGTATACATATATATTTTAAAACACGGCTATGCACTATGTGCATAGAGAGCCTTAAGCCTAGATAAATGTGGAGGGGCGTTCTTATTACAAAACGACAGGCAGAGCCTTCCCATTGTCGCGGCTTCCTTTGCAGGTCGGAGAACCCGCAACTAAAATGTATGTGGTCAGGAACACCGCGTTGACTCACGGGTCGCCAAGTCCACGGCCGCAGAAGCCCATGACACCCAACAAGAGGCGGCGAGGCATCTCGTACAGTAGTTATTTGAGAGTGAATTTATTCCTCCCTCCTCATGAGACGTCATCAAACTGATCTTCCTGCTTCTGGAGTGTCTACAACGAGTATGAGGGAATCCCGAAACGTTACATCTTATTTTTGTTCTGCTCTCCGTTCCACACCTTCAAGGACCCACTTCTTTTCTGTGGTACTCGAACACTTGTACTTCTTCGATGTCATTTTCGCGACAGATTTATGTACCGTGCTTATGCTTTATTGAGAAAACATGGGAATTTTTCGAAGTGTATAGGGGTGAAACGATCATCTTAATAACCTATAAAACAATTCCAGATATCGAGTATTACGTACCGGTGACATTTCATTACAAAATGTTTACGGGGTTATCTGTTACGACAGTCGCTTCCGTTAACGGAATATACCGAACACAGGAGGTTTCTTCGATAAATAGAAGTTCTTACATGGATCTTGAAAAGCACAATCGAATTACAGAGGTTCAAATAGTGAGACTCGACTGCGTGCAACTGTATAGGCAGATTTTAGGTCCCTGCAAATAATTGTAACGCAACTAAGGACATTATAGTGACAGAAACGTCAGACGGGTAAATAAGTCGTACGCAAGTGGACATCCAGCGGACGCAGGTAAACACTTCCTGTTATACCATGCGACTGCTGCCTCGGTGTAAACACGGAGGACAGCAGGAAGTGCTCTACGTCCACTAGCTGGACTCCAGAGCAGGAAACAGCCGGGGTCCTCGGTGGTCTAGTGGTAAGGGGTCTGGAACGTTCCAGCGCATCGGCTGGGGCTATTCGCCCCAGCCGGGCCGGGGTTCTATCCCCGGCCGGCGCTGGAATTTTCAGATTTCCGAACACTAGCCTCCACCTCTGCCCTGGCATGTGGCGCATGCCGGGCACCCCCGTGGGGTCCGTGCTTCGGATCCCACGTGGAGCTCACTCCCACACTACAAACTAAACCTGATTATCTTCACCAGATTTCATCTACGTATATTTTAAGGTACTTAATATATCTCACTATCGAAACAAACTGCATGGTATCATTAATATTTGTAGGATTACAACTATAAAATAAAAACCTTACAAAAAATAAATAAAAGATTTTGTTTTCCTTCGTGTACTGAATACTGCTGAGGTAAATACCCAAACATCTGCCATTTTCTTGTAGTTAACAGTCAATATTCGAAAAAAATGTTTATCATACTGATTCATATATTACATACTGTATTTCACACATTATCAGTGCTGCAACAGCAATAATTATTTCAAAGTCACAAGAAAATGCAAAATATTATATTAATAGCAAATCACAAGCCTACAAGGTGTTCTTTTTAGTATCATGATTGACTATGTGATAAATAAATCCTGTATAAGAAATCGTTTCGTAACAGTTGACAATACCTTTTAAAAATACTTTTCACTAATTGCATTTTCAAAAACGAACACAGACCTTATTTTTTCTCAAATTATTCTAGCGTCAAAATGAGTTGTTTGATATGACACAGGTCACTAATCAGATAAACTCTTTTTTTTGTATGAAAAACGATATTTCTCGTGGTTTTATGTGAAATGAATGTTGATTCAAACAGATAACACTTAACATTAATAAGAGGAATTTCTTGGCGATTTTACTAACACGTCCATATATTTCGTATAATATTTCGATTAATAGTTATATGACAACCTCTCTGCCTCTACTTTTTGTAAAAGTATCTTGTGGATCAGAAAAGAAATTATATTACTACCTCTACAGGTTAAGTCTAGTTGAATGAAAGAGATTGTAAAGGCCGTAGCCGAAGATGTAGAATGTTACATTCTCTGCAAGGCGTTTGCCATCAGTAATGAGCGAAACTGTAAAATAAGAAAAAAGCATAACAAACGTCTATTATTACTGTACTATTATATCACTATCTTTGCATTGCAAGAGACATACTTACAGTTCCCCTTGCTGTTCAAAATTCTTTAACCCACAATACCGTGCGATTACTTTGGTACCATTTAATGTAACAGTAGCCCCGACACCTCACTGCGCAGAGGAAATTGAACCTACATTTCGTATTTTTGTTAATGAGAGAGAGAGACTGTCTGCTAGTATGGCTGTTTCTTTTGCTAGTAAATTCCGAGCCACATATCCATTTTTAATGCTCAAAAGTGTGGACAAAACTTTTAGTAATACTAAATTACAAAGACTGAATGATGAATGTAACATGCTGCGTACATTAATGTCGCTGGAGATGTAGTTTGCATTATATGTTACGAGAACAGAATTATTTTGTAACGTGTGAAATACACAAAAATACGGTAACAGACAAACCGAGCAGTGATGCCGTAGTCTGTTTTGTAATAATAGTGTAAAGGAAGAAATAAACAGCAACTAGACATTTAAGTCACTCAATTTTCGTGGCCATTTTGCGGTTCATCACTTTGCTACTAGGTATCGTTACTAGTCCCTCACACACTCAGTTATCACTTCGCTGCTAGGTGTCGCTACTAGTCCCTCATACACTCAGTTGTCTATAGTGCAGGGCTTCGCTACCAGATGGCTCTGTCAACACCGGCGAGGACTCACTCTGTCGGCGTTTGCTGCTTCACTCCTCAACATCTATGCTAGCTGACGTGACTGCTAAATATTCAAACGAAAAAAATAACACCAATACCAAATAAGGCAGATAGTGATAAGTGCGAATACTACCGAACCATCACTTTCATACGTCCTGGCTGAAAATACTGATCCAAAATATTTACAGAGGAATGCAACACATTGGAGAAGACGAGCTAGAGGAAAATCGATTTTAAGAGAATACACTAGCCGCTAGAGATCAGTTGAAGAAATTCAACCTATATTTATAATATATATAGATGTAGAAAATAACTTTTGACAGTTTTGACCAGAATATACAGTTTTAATTTAAGATGTAACCAGGGATAAAATACAGTGAGCGGCATGTTATCTAGAGCTCTGCCAGAAATCAGACAGCAGTTGTAAGACTTAAAAGGAAGGTGGTAGTTGATAGTTGAGAAGAGAGAGAGAGAGAGAGAGAGAGAGAGAGAGAGAGAGAGAGAGAGAGAGAGAGAGAGAATGAGTGAGAGAGTGTTCTAGTCCCTTCTTCTATGTTATTCACTTTGCATACAGAATGTTTCACACGTCGTGCTACACACTTATCGAGTCTGTAGAGGGGACCTAGCTGATGAAGTTTTACATAGGAATCGATGTCTGGAAACGTCATCCAGCGACACTACAGAGTATATAAGTTACAGGCGTTGGAGTCTGTAAAATATGTGTATACAGGGAGATCCAATGAAGATGTTAGCAATTTTCTATGATGATGGATAAATGTATCAATTTGAGGTTATGTCCCTATAACGCAAAATTAGAAGAGAAGACATTCCTGTTACGTGTGACAGTACGTACCGGTAGTGTTGTAGCTAAGATGTAGGGCAGAAACTTTCAGAGGTGGTAGTATGGACCGAAAGAAGAAAACAGTGTCCAGTGCACATGGGCTGTAAAATGCGTACCTTAAGAGCTGTGAGGAACTGTTCATCTTCGCTAGCATAAAACATATCTCCACTATTGAACAAGTGCTCATAGCTCCTGAGGTATGCATTTTGTAGCCCATGTTTACCGGACATTTTTTCTTACTTTGATCCATACTACCGCCTTTGAAAGTTAGCAACAACAGTATCAGTACTTGTATTCCACAGTCAGATTTATGATAACGATTTTCCCTTGTAACTTTCGACTCATTCGTTTCCGGTACTGAGGCCATTACCTCAAATTGATACATGATCACGGCATCACACTCTACTTACATACATTTGCCGGAGCTGGCGCCTGTATTTTTATGCTCTGTAGCCTCGTTAGATGACGTTTGCAGGCATGAGTTACTAGGTAAAATTGCAAGCTCTAGAAATGTTAAACACCTTGTATAAAGAAAGCAACATACGAAACGAACGAGATATTCGGGAAATTAATCGAAGATAAGAGAGAAGAAATAGAAATAGTTTCCAAATCGAACTTTCATTTCGCTGCTGCTGATTTGAAATTTCGTGGCATTTATTCGATCTGAAGAGGATCGTTCAAACGGTGGTCGAAATGTCATTATTTTAGTTGTTTCACTGTTTTATAATGACATGGCCTAGTACCCAAAATGATTTTCAAGTTATTTATAGGAATGCTATCGCTTCTCACCCATATTTTCAGTATGATACTAGTAATTTTTGCTACACCTAGCAACTTTAATAGTGCTTGAAATGATGAAAATAGTACCTAATACTTTTTGATATGGAGACAGAAACGGTGCTTGGTTTTGATGATAACAATATACAGGAAAATTCAGCTATGTTTCTGCGAAGTTGCATAACGCCGAATTCCTGAAACACATCCGTATATTTCGAATGCGGTACAACAGCTGTAGGTAGGAGACGCGGTACTGGCAGAAGTAAAGCTGTGTGGGCGAGGCGTGAGTCTTGCTTGGGTAGCTCAGATGGTAGAGCACTCGCCCACGAAAGGCAAAGATCCCGAGTTCGAGTCTCGGTCGCGCACACAGTTTTAATCTGCCAAGAAGTTTCATATCAGCGCACACTCAGCTGCAGAGTGAACTAATTCTGGAAAGAGCTGTATAGTTACTGGAGAGATACATGATGTTCCAAAATTCCCGTTAAAAACTTCTAGGGAACTGAGTGACGATATTTTGAACTGGAACCCATGTATGGAAACGTATATCCGTGCTACAGCCGTATAAATGCATCTTCGCTAATGTGGTATGCAACAGGGTAATCATCACTGGAGGGGGGTTAGTTACATCGGATCGTATGATGTCATTTCACGGCTGTCCTACCTCTCTGAACTGGTTCGAGTCTCGTTCATGTGTCTGTGAGTGTTAGAGCAACATTGCTGAGTACACTTTTGCCCAATTCACCGACACGAGTATTGTGTGTGGCCAAGCTCACAGTGCTGGAAGCGCTGCTGGTCGCCTTTATCAAGATCGTTGTCCACAACGTCTGACTCCTCCCCACACGCTTTTCGTTACCATCGCGCAACGTCTTCGAGAAAGGATGTCTTCACCGTCAGCAGGTGCGACTGTGGTGCCCCGAGGAGTCGCAGCGCACGCGAATTGGAAAATATATTTATATGGACATGGTGTCTGTTCTTTCGGACATGTCCGAAAGGACACTACGAATGTAGTGATGGATATACAAGGTGAGAATGTGGGTCTCGCGGGAGGCGTGCGCGAGATAGTCCCTGCAGTCGCACTATCCTCTGTGCCCTCGGTGGCTCAGATGGATAGAGCGACTGCCATATAAGCAGGAGATCTCTGGTTCGAGATCCCGTCGGGGCACACATTTTCACCTGTCGTCGTTGATATATATCAACGCCCGTCAGCAGCTGAAGGTATTAATACCATTCTAATTTCGAACTGGAAAAGGTCCTCCTGTAAAAACAGTATCTCTGAAGACCGTTTTTTTTTTTGTTTTTTGGTTATTAACGAGCGAAACTGTAGAATAGATGTACTGGGTCACATCTACTCTGAATTGCCAAAGAAACTGGTATAATAATGCGTATTCAAACACAGAGATATTTAAACAGACTTATTATGGTGCCGCGGCCGGCAACGCCTGTGTAAGACATGTGCCTGACGCAGTTGTTAGATCGGTTACTGCTGCTACAGTGGCAGGTTATCAAGATTTAAATGACTTTGAACGTGGTATTATACTCGGCGCAAGACCGATGAGACACAGCATTTCCGAGGTAGCGATGAAGTGGGGATTGTTCTGTACGACCATTTCACGAGGGCTCCGCGAATATCAGCAATCCAGTAAAACAACAAATCTCCGACATCGCTGCGACCGGAAAAAGATCCTTCAAGAATGGGGACTGAAGAGAATCGTTCAGCGTGGTGAAAGTGCAGCCCTTCCGCAAATTACAGAAAATTTCAATGCTTGACCATCAACCAGTGTCAGCATGCGAACCATTCAACGAAACATCATCTATATGGGCTTTCAGAACCGAAGGCCCACTCGTGTACCCTTGCTCACTGCACAGCACAAAGCTTTACGCCTCATTTGGGCCCATTGGTACGAACATTGGACTGTTGATGACTGGAAACATATTGCCTGGTTGGACGAGTCTCACTTCAAAATGTATATGGAGTATGGACGTGTATGGGTATGAAGACAACATCATGAATCCGTGGATCCTGCATGTCAGCTGGGGACTGTTAAAGCTGGTGGAGGCTCACGTCGTATGGCGTGTTTTTTGAGTGATGTGGGACCCCTGATACGTCTAGATACAGCTCTGACTGGTGACACGTGCGTAAGCATCCTGTCTTATCACCTGCATCCATTCATGTCCGTTGTGCATTCCGACGGAAGTCGGTAATTCCAGCAGGACAATGCGACGCCGCACACAACCACAATTGCTACAGAGTGGCTGCAGGAACACTCTTCCGAGGTCAAACACTTCCGCTGGCCACCGAACTCCCCAAACACCCTGTACGTTTCCAGTAAATTGTATAGCATTATCGAGCATATCTGGGATGCCTTGCAACGTGTGGATCATAGGAGACCTCTACTCCCTCGTAATCTTACGGACTTATGGGCAGCTCTGCAGGTTTCATGGTGTCAGTTCCCTCCTGCGCCACTTCAGCCATTAGTAGAGTCCATGCCACGGCGTGTTGAGGCACTTCTGCGTGCTCGTGGTGGCCATAAACGATATTTCTTTGGCTCTTCAGTGTAACAAATTACTTGTCAAAGTGACAGCGTTACCAATATGTTTTCAAATGGTTCTAGTATACGGTACGTCTCCGGAGACGGGTTACAATTTAAAATACGAATATTATGTCCCCTGTACAAGTTCTAGCAGTTAGTGATGGGAATTTCAGAACATCCTGTACGTTTCCAGTAAATTGTATAGCCGTTGTCGTATTACAATTGGTATCTGCGAATACATTCCATAATTCGTGACAGATAGTGAGGCGCGACTGCAGACGTCCGCAGTGTTTACCCAGGGTCGTCTTGGCTGCGGCAGCTCTGACGGCCACGAGAATAACCGGAGGCAGAGAGCGCAGCACGGCTAGTTTGAAGGCCACTTTCAACTAGTGTTGCCAGAGGTGTGTCTTTTTAGAGATACTACGACTCGCCCCACGTAAGCTTTAAGCGGAAAGCCAAATGCTCCAACTTCTGGCCTCTGCTAACATTTCGAAATACACTATCCTATCAGTAAGTGTACAGGCACCTATTAGTGGACATTAATATGCAGTGTGTCCACCCTTTGTCTCTATGGCGGCTTGAACTCTGCTCGGGACACTAAGTGAGGTGCCTGCCGACAATTTATGCACCACACACGGAGATAGTATCTACGTGTTTGTTTTTGAACATGCCAGGCAATACAGTGCTCAGCAAGATTGCCATGTCTCTCACAAATTTTGAACGTTTGGAGCACAATGGGCAGGTTCTTTAAACCAGGTCGCGATTTTGACGATGGAACGAACCAACTGAACTGAATTTGGTACGATATCCGTCAGGAGGTCATCCACTAACTTTTTCAGTCAATGTGAAACCGAATAACTGCCCGCGTAAAGGCCAAATGGACCAACACGTTATCGACTTATCAATTTGTGAAGCTCTTTCTCTTGAATTAATCATCTAGTTTTTATGCAACTGTAATCATTCATTTGCTCCTACACGTACATCACGTGTATCGATTTCCATCGCACTGGGGTAATTCCTCCGGGATACGTTTATTTTCCTTAGTGTGTAAATATATTTGGAGCGTGTCATTCAAAAACGTTTGAAACGAAATAGAGGGGAACTGGTTTTTGTTAGGAGAACAGAATGAATTACATTCGCGGATCATATGGTGTTATTGGCAGAGAGCGAGAAAAGTATAACTGAGATGTTGAAAGAATTAAACAAGAGACGTGAGTAAATTGGAATGGGAAATAATAAGAAAAAGGCAAAGTGTCCGGTGGTAAGTGCAAGAAAAGTAAGAACAACTATAATGTTAGGCAGGAAGATACAGAACAATTTAGTGTTTTTAGATAACTGCCGGCCGGAGTGGCCATGCAGTTCTAGGCGCTTCAGTGTGGAACCGCGTGACCGCTACGGTCGCAGGTTCGAATCCTGCCTCGGGCATGGATGTGTGTGATGTCCTTAGTTTAGTTAGGTTTAAGTAGTTCTAGGTTCTAGGGGACTGATGACCACAGATGTTAAGTCCCACAGTGCTCAGAGCCATTTGAACCATTTAGATAACTGCGACGCGCTATTATGGACGACATTGGAAGTAATAAGGAGGTGAAAACACGTATAGCAATTGCCAACGAGACGTTTGATAACAGGAGGCTTTCATGTGGGTGCGCTGATAGGGGATAAAATAGGCAGGCACAGTGAGAAATTAGGTGGTGTTAAGTGGGAGAACAGAGAGAAATTTTAAAGGTAGCAGGATGAGGAAACACAATTGGCATGGACACTGAATGAGAAGAGATTGTTTATTGATGGTACGGAGGAAATAGTGAATAGAAAAAGAAGAAGAAGACGCAGAACATACTTGGTGGTGGACTGCGTAAGTACAGAAAATAGTTGTGAGAAAACAAGAGGGAAACAAATGATGGGACTGCATGGAGGGGCACATGTGAAGACCTGCACTAGGGCAGAACACTCATTATGATGATGGTGTTGGTGGTGGTGGTGGTGGTGGTGGTGGTGGTGGTGGTGGTGTAGAGGAGGAGACTTATTTAGGACATTTTGCAAGACGCCCATTTTCTTGTAATCCAAATTTAAACAAAAAATAGGCAGCTTATAATTTGTACTCTACAAACGACCGTGAATTGCATGGCAGATGGAACTTGCCATTATATCAGTTATCAGGACTTATTCCCACTCCACTGGTGTATGCAGCGTGCGAAATGTGACTGCTTAAAAGCCTCTGTGCGTGCTGTGTTTTGTCTAATCTGGTCTTCATGCTTCCTACAGTTACGATACGTAGGCGGTTTCAGTACATTCCTACATTCATCATGTAACGTCGGTTCTAGAAATTTTCTAAGTAGGTCTCCTCGCGATACATTGCTCTTCCAGGGGATAGTCTGTGTCTATCATCAACTGTCTGTTCGTTCAGTTCTCTGAACACCTTCGTGATATTCTCCTATGGGTCAAACAAACCTGTGAGCATTTTTGCTGCCCTTCTCTCTATAAGTTCAATATCCCCTGTTCGTCCTATCTGGTACGGGTCCCATGAGTCTGATCAATGTTCCAGGATGTGTCGCACGATTATTTTGTAGCCAGTCTCCACTGTAGACTGATTGCAATTCCAGTATTGTACCAATGAACCGCACGTGCTTTACCTACAAATGTCCTTATGTGATAGTTCCATTTCATACCCCTACATATTTATACACTCAAGTATTTACATGAGTTAACAAATTCCAGCTGTAGCCATCGGATTCTACGTAGTCTCATTTTGTGAAATGTTGATTTTGTTGATACCGTCACAGTAGAATATTTGACTGTGCTAACAGAGCCTCAACCTCACATCTGCTTGCACGGCTTCGAACTATAGAAGTCCTCGGATGTGTTCCGTAAGTAAGCAGATGAAAATCGGATGGGACCAAGTCGGGGCAGTGTGGAGGTGAATCGATGACAGTGAACGAACGGCATCGGAGTGCTGCAGACGTCGCAGCGCTCGGCTGTAGTTTGGCGTCGTAATGCTGAAGAGGAGGGCGTTCCACGTGCGGACCAACTCTTCCAGTTCGTGCTTTCAGTTTTCTGAGCTGTTTCTCACGCACCGACACAGTTGCATCACACACCGCTATGTTACACGGTACAAATCTGATCCCTCTAGCAGCAGAGGGCTGCAGATATGTTGAATAAAGATGTAAAATGTTACTAACGTTTTCTAACTGGAGAGCTCAAGAGTTTTCAAATAAAACATTTCAAGTAATTACTTCTCAGCACGCTCTCGTGTTATATGCACAAAATTAAGAAACTGTTTCCGAGCAAAGTATGCTATCCTTCTAATTGAACATCTTTGTAACGTACATCAGAAGTAAACCTTATGGTGGTGAAATTTCGGATTTATATTTACATTGAAAAACAATTAATCTGTGGCCAATACACAATTAAAATGTCAGTAGCCAGGTGGATGTTAACTGCAATACCGCCCACATTGCCATGGTAAGTGGAAGACTTTGTTTTCCGACACATGTCACCATGTAACAGTCGCTCATGGCGATACATTAAAGAGTTCTCTGTCTCCATGTCAGAGAGCCAGTACCCGGCATAACTCAAACGAAATAAAGACGCAATTTCTGTCTGCCACATTTGAAGATGAGTCTGTAAAGGCTACACTCCTTGTTAACGGAATTAAAAATATTTCGAAGAGTGAGTTGTTGCAGTTTTCCGTATTTATATTCAATACACTAGTCACAGGTTATAGATCATCCTCGGTGGATATGCTTAATCTGTTGTGATACTATTTGAATTGTTGAGTGCGTGATGTGTCCCTCCGAGATTAATTTTGCCTGGGCTTTAAGCGACTCACCGGTCAGCATTTACAGAGCTGCCAACTACATCTCACACTGGGAATATTATTAGGCTCAGTTTGAACCGCAGCTAAGGGAAGCGAACGCAGATCGAACGTGCATTCGCAGTCATTCCCTCTAATGACTACCATTCGCCTATATTCAACATTTAAGGATTCCTCCGGAAATATTCCAAGTAGACTTTCTCTGGATATTTTACGTCAATTTCCAAGCGCCTGCCAGTTCAATTTCATCAGAAACCCTGTGACACTCTCCAACGGGTCAAACAAACCTGTGACCATTCGTACTGCCCTTCTCTATATACATTCAGTATCGCCTGGGAGTCGTATCTGATTATGATCCAAGGATCTCGAGCAATATTGGGGGATGGGTCGCACGAGTGATTTCTAAGCAATTTCTTTTGTACACAGATTGTATTTTCCTAGAATTATACCAACGAATGACAGCCTGCCACCGTCTTTCCCTAAGACTGCGTCTATGTGACGGTTCCATTTCAAATCTCTACTAATTCTTACACCCAGGTGTTCATGTGGGTTGAGCGATTGCGAATTTGACTCGCTGATATTATAGTCGTAGGATAAGGTTATTTCTTTTTGTGAACCGAGCAATTTTACATTTCGGGAACTTTTAAACCAAGTTGCCAGTCTTTGCACTACACTGGAATCTTATCAGAGCGTGGCTTCTTTCAGACAGTACTTCATTACAGACAACTGCATCATTTGCGGAAAGTGTTAAGTTTCAAATAGACCGCGTAACCACCACCCCTTCTCCCCTCCAAATTGCTATCTGAAGACTGGAAGTCCCATATGTAAACCACCTTCAGAAATTCGTTTACATTCCGTATCAGTTAACGCGTTAAATACTTGACCTGAAGAAGCATAGCCGTTTGCAGTTGAAGAGGCTCTGTTTTAAGAGAAGCTAGTTTTTCGAAAACATCTCGATGTTTATGTAATGAACTAGGTGTTGTGCAATGCTATAATTTTCAGGTACATTCAGCGATATGTGGGGATACTGTCAGACAAATGTGTTGCGGATAGAGTGAGTAGTAAAGAAGTAATAAATTAAAAATTCATGCCTGATGCTGACGCCTTACTGCATGAACAGCTAAAATGTAGGAGCGATAAGAGTATTTTTCCTTTCATCATTCTGTCAGGGATGTCAGCGGAAAAAAAGTTTCGGAAAGTTTCGAAATTATGTGTGAAGTTTGTTGGAAGTCACAAATGCACGGTGAATATAATCTGTATAATTTTCGCGCCATGTAACTATGCTGCCTTAGACAAGTACGCAGTTTCTAACTTTCAACGCCCGACTTATTGCGTTAAACCTATGCCTTTAAATGAAGGACGGAAGGGGGATTGTATTTAATGTGCCATCGATGTCGAGGTCGTTAGAGACGGAACAGGAGATGGCACTGTGTCAAGGAAGGGTAGAGGAAGTCAGCCGTGCCCTTTCAAAGGAACCATCCCGGCATTTACTTGGAGTGATTTAGGAAAATTACGGAAAACATAAATCAGCGTGGCCAGACGCGGATTTAAACCGTCGTCCTCCCCAATGGGAGTTTCTTCTCTGGATCGTGGGATTCCGGGTTCGATTCCCGGCAGGGTTGAGGACTTTCTCCGGCCGGGGACTAGGTGTGTGTGTTGTCCTTATCATTTCGTCATCATTCGTGAAGGTGGCGAGATTGGACTGTATAAAGATTAGGGCTTTGAACAGGCGCTGAGAACGGCGCAGTTGAGCGCCCAACAAACCAACCATCATCATCATACAGTGTACTAACCACTGCGCCAGCTCGCTCGGTATACATTTGAATGAGTAGATTACGTCAGCATTTTTAGTATTTACATTGACTTCATTCTTCAATGCATGAACTACGAGCAGACGAAGGAATTGGAATAACGAATGAGAAATACCTGATTGTGCTTCTGTTTGTAGATGACATGATTCAAGTGAATGAAATGACCTCCAAAGATCTGTATACCACCTGAACTAAATATGCAACGAATGTAACTTTAAAATTTCTAGTAATAAAACGAAAATAAGTGCACTTCGAGGAAAATATTCAGTCAGTTTAAAACTAGTTTTGGATAATCCTGCTTTAGAACAGGTCTCTTAATCTTTCATTTAGGCTACGCTGTAAGATCTGATTTTTACTCTGATACTGAAAATAAATTACACAAATTCTAAGCTGTCTTTGGCATCGTTATCCGAACATTGGGCAATAAAATACAAAAAGGGATTATCCCTAAATTCTATAAAGTGGTCGCGGTTCCTGTGTTATGCTATGAAAGCGAAAACATGGTTAAAACAAAAAAATTCAGACGGCAGTGGTGAGGTTCCTAAGAAATTCGAAGGGCTGCAGAACAAGAAACGATTAGGAATGAAGATACTAGACAAAAAATTAAGTATTTTCAACAGAAACTAAAAAATTCAAAAATATCGTGAAGACTGGTGAGAATGCTAAGTCCCAGACTTCCCCAAAATATTCTGAACTACAAGCAAATGGGAGACGTGATATTGAAAGGCCTCGGACGTGGGAGCAATTTCGTTTGAGAGACTATCCCGCGCGGCGACTACTGAAGTACTTATACATTATACAATTCTTAAATTATACACCAAAATAAGTAAATTTTAATGTAGTTTACGTTCATTGATGTAAAATAAAAACTGTTTCTCGCTTTCTAAAGTGGGGTATGTTCTTTCTCAGGGTTCAAACTGTCTCCATGCCAAATTGATTAAGCGGTTTAGTCTCTAAAACGAAACAGACTGTGTTACAAAGAAGAAAAACAACTGAGAGAAAGAAGCGGCGTCACCTTCTGCAGAACGCGCCCACCATTTTGCAGGACAATTTTCGGGCATCCCCCATGAACCATGGACCTTGCCGTTGGTGGGGACGCTTGCTTGCCTCAGTGATACAGATAGACGTACCGTAGGTGCAGCCACAACGGAGGGTTATCAGTTGAGAGGCCAGACAAACGTGTGGTTCCTGAAGAGGGGCAGCAGCCATTTAAGTAACTGCAGGGGCAACAGTCTGGATGATTCACTGATCTGGCCTTGTAGCATAACCAAAACGGCCTTGCTGCGCTGGTACTGCGAACAGCTGAAAGCAAGGGGAAACTACGGCCGTAATTTTTCCCGAGGGCATGCAGCTTTACTGTATGGTTAAATGATGATGGCGTCCTCTTGGGTAAAATATTCCGGAAGTGATATAGTCCCCATTCGGATCTCCGGGCGTGGGAGGGGGGGGGGGGGGACTACTCAAGAGGACGTCGTTATCAGGAGAAAGAAAACTGGCGTTCTACGGATCAGAGCGTGGAATGTCAGGTCGATTAATAGGGCAGATAGGTTAGAAAACTTAAAAAGGGAAATGGATAGGTTAAAGTTAGATATAGTGGGCATTAGTGAAGTTCGGTGGCAGGAGGAACCAGACTTTTGGTCAGGCGAATATAGGGTTATAAATACAAAATCAAATAGGGGTAATGCAGGAGTAGGTTTAATAATGAATAAAAAAAAAACAGGAGTGCGGGTAAGCTACTACAAACAGCATAGCGAACGCATTATTGTGGCCAAGATAGACACAAAGCCCACGCCCACCACAGTAATACAAGTTCATATGCCAACTAGCTCTGCAGATGACGAAGAAATTGAAGAAATGTATGATGAAATAAAAGAAATTATTCAGACAGTGAAGGGAGACGAAAATTTAATAGTCATGGGTGACTGGAATTCAGTAGTAGGAAAAGGGAGAGAAGGAAACGTAATAGGTGAATATGGATTGGGGGGAAGAAATGAAAGAGGAAGCCGCCTGGTAGAATTTTGCACAGAGCACAACTTAATCATAGCTAACACTTGGTTCAAGAGTCATGAAAGAAGGTTGTATACGTGGAAGAAACCTGGAGATACTAAAAGATATCAGATAGATTATATAATGGTAGGACAGAGATTTAGGAAACAGGTTTTAAATTTTAATACATTTCCATGGGCATATGTGGACTCTGACCACAATCTATTGGTTATGAACTGTAGATTAAAACTGAAGAAACTGCAAAAAGTTGGGAATTTAAGGAGATGTTACCTGGATAAACTGAAAGACCAGAGGTTGTACGGAGCTTCAAGGACAGCATAAGGGAACAATTGACAGGAATGGGGGAAAGAAATACAGTAGAAGAAGAATAGGTAGCTTTGAGGGATGAAGTAGTAAAGGCAGCAGAGGATAAAGTAGGTAAAAAGATGAGGGCTGCTAGAAATCCTTGGGTAACAGAAGAAATATTGAATTTAATTGATGAAAGGAGAAAATATAAAAATGCAGTGAATGAAGCAGGCAAAAAGAAATACAAACGTCTCAAAAATGAGATCAAGAGGAAGTGCAAAACGGCTAAGCAGGGATGGCTAGAGGACAAATGTAAGGATGTAGAGGCTTGTCTCACTAGGGGTAAGATAGATACTGCCTACAGGAAAATTAAAGAGACCTTTGGAGAGAAGAGAACCACTTGTATGAATATCAAGAGCTCAGATGGCAACCCAGTTCTAAGCAAAGAAGGGAAGGCAGAAAGGTGGAAGGAGTATATAGAGGGTTTATACAAGGGCGATGTACTTGAGGATAATATTATGGAAATGGAAGAGGATGTAGATGAAGACGAAATGGGATATAAGATACTGCGTGAAGAGTTTGACAGAGCACTGAAAGACCTGAGTCGAAACAAGGCCCCCGGAGTAGACAACATTCCATTAGAACTACTGACAGCCTTGGGAGAGCCAGTCCTGACAAAACTCTACCATCTGGTGAGCAAGATGTACGAGACAGGCAAAATACCGTCAGACTTCAAGAAGAATATAATAATTCCAATCCCAAAGAAAGCAGGTGTTGACAGATGTGAAATTACTGAACTATCAGTTTAATAAGTCACAGCTGCAAAATACTAACACGAATTATTTACAGGTGAATGGAAAAACTGGTAGGATCTGACCTAGGGGAAGATCAGTTTGGATTCCGTAGAAATATTGGAACACGTGAGGCAATACTGACCCTACAACTTATCTTAGAAGCTAGATTAAGGAAAAACAAACCTAAGTTTCTAGCATTTGTAAACTTAGAGAAAGCTTTTGACAATGTTGACTGGAATACTCCCTTTCAAATTCTGAAGGTGGCAGGGGTAAAATACAGAGAGCGAACGGCTGTTTACAATTTGAACAGAAACCAGATGGCAGTTATAAGAGTCGAGGGACGCGAAAGGGAAGCAGTGGTTGGGAAGGGAGTGAGACAGGGTTGCAGCCTCTCCCCGATGTTATTCAATCTGTATATTGATCAAGCAGTGAAGGAAACAAAAGAAAAATTCGGAATAGGTATTAAAATCCATGGAGAAGAAATAAAAACTTTGAGGTTTGCCGATGACATTGTAATTCTGTCAGAGACAGCAAAGGACTTGGAAGAGCAGTTGAACGGAATGGACAGTGTCTTGAAAGGAGGATATAAGATGAACATCAACAAAAGCAAAACGAGGATAATGGAATGTAGTCGAATTAAGTCGGGTGATGCTGAGGGAATTAGAATAGGAAATGTGACACCTAAAGTAGTACAGGAGTTTTGCTATTTGGGGAGCAAAATAACTGATGATGGTCGAAGTAGAGAGGATATAAAATTTAGTCTGGCAATGGCAAGGAAAGCGTTTCTGAAAAAAATGGTGCAAATGGCTCTGTGCACTATGGGACTTAACATCTGTGGTCATCAGTCCCCTAGAACTTAGAACTACTTAAACCTAACTAACCTAAGGACAGCACACACATCCATGCCCGAGGCAGGATTCGAACCTGCGATTGTAACAGTCGCGCGCTTCCGGACTGAGCGCTAGAACCGCGAGACCACCGCGGCCGACGAAAGCGTTTCTGAAGAAGAGAAATTTGTTAACATCGAGTATAGATTTAAGTATCAGGAAGTCGTTTCTGAAAGTATTTGTATGGAATGTAGCCATGTATGGAAGTGAAACATGGACGATAAATAGTTTGGACAAGAAGAGAATAGAAGCTTTTGAAATGTGGTGCTACAGAAGAATGCTGAAGATTAAAGGGGGAGATCACATAACTAATGAGGAAGTATTGAATAGGATTGGGGAGAAGAGAAGTTTGTGGCACAACTTGACCAGAAGAAGGGATCGGTTGGTAGGACATTTTCTGAGGCATCAAGGGATCTCCAATTTAGTATTGGATGGCAGCGTGGAGGGTCAAAATCATAGAGGAAGATCAATAGATGAATACACTAATCAGATTCAGAAGGATGTGGGTTGCAGTAGTTACTAGGAGATGAAGAAGCTTGCACAGAATAGAGTAGCATTGAGAGCTGCATCAAACCAGTCTCAGGGCTGAAGACCGCAACAACAACATATTCGGGCACGCTTGGTGCAATTCGTGATTGATTTGTTCGATGTGTGGGGCTGGAAAGAGCTGCACCACTCACCACACACCCCGGACTTAAGCCCTCGTGAGCTCAGCTTGATTCCTAACGTGAAAGACGAACTCTGGGGTATTCGGTTCGGAGTTGTTATGGAGATTCGTCGGACAATAAACCGCTTCATTCGAACTACTTATACAACTGGCGAAGCTATGGGTATCTTGCTCTTTCGACATCACTGGCGACGGCCTATATACGAGAGCTGTTCAAAAAATATCCGACCTTTTTTAATTGTTGAAATCAACAATGGTATCGGGGCGTGCGGGCGCTCATGTTTTCAGGAATACATAGCACAAATACTTGATTTTCTCCACTACTTCGGAACACTTGTAAGTGGTACACGTCGGATTTAGTAATTTCAGCAAAGTGACGTCATTGCATGACTTTTGGCTTCAAGCTTGGCGATTCTCAAGTTGAAACCATCATGTGTTTGTGGACGAAGTAATGGGTACTACACGGCTAAAGGAATGGTACAACCATTTCAAAGGCGGACGCTAATCAATGAAGGCAGAAGCCAGTTAAGGTACGCCCTCAATATCGGCAAATCAGGTCGTTACTGACCCCACAAGATCCCTGGTGAAGCAGAATAAACTAATCACAATCAGAGAAGTTGCAGTCTAATCTAAAAGCCGTAAATTCAACTAAATGCCTAGGTATTACAATAACGAACAAGTTAAACTGGAAGGAACACATAGAAAATGTTGTGGAGAAGGCTAATCAAAGAGTGCGTTTTATTGGCAAGACACTCAGAAAACGTAACAGACCTACAAAGGAGACTGCGTACACTACGCTTGTCCGTCCTCTTTTAGAGTACTGCTGGGAGATGTGGGATCCTTACCAGATAGGACTGACGGAGTACATCGAAAAAGTTCAAAGAAAGGCACCACGTTTTCTATTATCGCGAAATATGGGAGAGAGTGTCACAGAAATGATACAGGATTTGGGCTGGTCATCATTAAAAGAAAAGCGTTTTTCGTTGCGACGGAATCTTCTCACGAAATTCCAATCACCAACTTTTTCCTCCGAATGCGAAAATATTTTGTTGACACCGACCTACGTAGGGAGGAACGATCACCACGATAAAATAAGGGAAATCAGAGCTCGTACGGATAGATACAGGTGATCATTCTTTCCGGGTGCTATACGAGATTGAAATAATAGAGACTTGTGAAGGTGGTTTCAATAACCATCTGCCAGGCACTTAAATGTGATTTGCAGAGTATCCATTTAGATGTAAGTATAGGTGTTCACATTATTTTTCCTATCCCCTGTATGTGCATATCGCTTCCCACGAACTTTGTTACCTCAGTGTCGATATCTGCACCCTGTGGCCCAAGTGGTTACTTTAACGCGTATAGATACTCTCTCCATTCAGGATGAGATGCTGTGTCCCCCCTACAAAAATATTTTACTGACCGTACTTTATACGGTACAGGCAAACGGTCAACTACAATTGCTGTTAACTGTGCGGTAACCTCTAGCGTATCAGAAGCGGTTTAGGAAAATTGTTTCAAATGAGTATACGCACTCGTATTTCGACAAGTGCACAGTTTTGCCTTTCAATTTTTGCACGTTTCCCAGATACTTTTTCGAAAATGTCGAGCAAAACAAATCGAATGTTTATTACATCATGTAACAATGAAGAAGCAAATGCGGGTTTGTTCGCAAACCCGAAGCAACATCTGGTGCAAGAGTCATTGGTTTTAATAAAGTAGCTGTCGATAGGTTTATTTCGTTGCTAACAAATGTAACTGACAAACACAAACTAATGCCTTCTCAAATATCTAATTGTGATGAGACAGGCGTTTGGGTTAATCCTAAAAACCAATCGAAGATCGCAGCTTGCAAGGGGAAACGTCAAGTAGGAACGTTAACATCTGCAGAAATGGGCGAAACTGCAACCTGCCTCATTAGTACGTCAGCAAGCGGAGCTTACATGCCTCCTACGCTTCATTTTTTCCACGAAAGAAGAAGCAGAAAGAATTTGAGTTAGGACTGGCAGCAGGAGGTTGCGCTGAGGTCCACAGCACCGCATGGATGGCCACAGAGTCGTTCTTTGTATGGTTTCGAAAATTTGTGGAATTTTCTAAGGCATCAAAGCACTTCCAAGTTCTCCTTTCAGATGTCCACTCAGCACATGCCACTAACACTGACGTTATGGACTACGCGAAGGAGAGTGGCGTTTCGTTGCTAATCTTTACCACCACATTGCTCTCACAGACTTTTCAGCCGCTTGATGTTTGTTTTATAAAGCCTTTAAGTCCTCGTTATAGTGATCAGCTTCGAAAATGGCTACGAAGCCACGCAGGGAAAGTCGTAACTATCTTTCAAATTTCAACGCTTTTTGGTTCAGCTTTCATCTAAAGTGCAACAATGAAAACCGCTATTAAATGTTTCGAAGCTACTGGAATATGGCCCACGGACCCATCCACATTCACCGATGCAGATTTCCTCCCGGCAGACACAACTGACATCGGACGTGATAGGCCGCCAGATAAAGAGGTTATTATATCTTAACAATTGGAATTGCCTCCACCTAGCACACCAGCTAAAAAAGACGACGCCAACGGGCTGGATAATCAAGCGGGCGAGGTTCGAGCGAATTGTAACAATGAACTGCCGCCTAAGAATGACAAAGTTATTGGGGCTAATTGTACTAATCTTGGGTGCCCTTGGATGACAACTGACAACACGACCTCCTCATTTCATATTTCACCTGAAATTCTGATGCCCTTGCCAAAAGTTAACGAAAGCAAGAAAAGAGCGAAACCGAACAGGGGGAAGACCGTTGTTTAACTGATTCGCCGTACAAAAAAAGAGTTAAAACCCATTATTAGGAAAAATAGAAAAAGAACTTTGCCAAAGAAGAGAGCACTATTTGCGAAAGAGAATAAAATTAAGAATTCAAAAAAGAAAGAAAGGGCATGAAGATAAATGGAAAAAAGGAGAGAGAATACAATACTAACGAGAGTGATTATGAGGAAAGTTCTGACTGCGAATGTTTATATTGTGGTGGATTATATTCAAAATCAGTTGAAGGTTGGGTCGCTTGTTCCACGTAGGAGAAATGGACACACGATTCTTGTGCAGGAATAGATAGCTAAGATTATGAGTGTCTCCTCGTGTGTGAATATTGTAAACAGCCTTAAGAAAAGGATACAATACATGAAAACTGTAGTTTGGCATTAACATTCACTTTAAACTAAATAAATACCGAGCAAGCCAATATTTTCTGCATTTCCGATAATTTTATACGTTTTTGTAATCACTTATACTTACCACCCCATTCTGCCGCTTGCACGGGGCAGAATGGGGCAAAAGACATACATTTCTATTTTTGAGTGAAAAAATATTGTTCTTTTATTTTATCGCAATGTTCTTTCTGTCAAGTTGTGCCATTAATTTCTCTGCTCCCTAATCTGAATTCGTTTCTCCCCATCAGGTATTCCATCTAAACTGTTGTAGCATTCTTCTACACCACGACATTTCGAAAGTTTCTAGTCCTCTCCTGTTTGTGGAACCCGGCATTTGACTACTGATTCGCAATATATTTATTCCGAAGAGCAGAATGAAAATAAGATTTTTTCTATTGGTGACTGTACCTCTTTGATTTACACTTAGTGCGAATATAAAAGCATTTTAGTCCAAATCCTTATTTCAAGGTCCTAAATGTTGATTTAAATGGCAGCTTGCTATGTGACACATGCCCACTTGTTTCTCTGTGACAGTTCTTCTTTGAGCTGATGAGCCAAGGGACATTTTTTCCCGTTGATTTGAGCTTTCACGTCTCGTAGTCAGTTGTTTGCTACGGTAATCAGGGGTGTTTTTCGTTTCTGAACAAAACAAAGGCCAAGATCTACCCACAAAGTTTTCGAGAGAAGTTCTAGAAGACTTGCAGGAATTAAAATAGTGAATATTATGAAACAAATGTTTTGTTTTTGTACGGCATGCGTACTATTGGAAAGGAACGAAAAGCTTTACGAGCCATGTAAAAAACTAAAAAAAAAACTTTCCAGTGTGCTGCTTGCAATACACGGGAGAGAAATCTATGACACATGCAGTGAAAGAAACTATGAATTTAAATGAGTGCATGTACGTTGTTAAGTGCAATACAACTTTAAAATTTCCGTAACTTTTCTAACTAAATGTACCTTTCCTCTAAAACCATTTATCCTAGAACCATGGAATTCCTACGGTCAGTTGTCATACTGGAGGACATGAAGAGTGGACGGGCATGAAAGGGAAGCAGTGGTTGGGAAGGGAGTGAGACAGGGTTGTAGTCTATCCCCGATTTTATTCAATCTGTTCATTGAGCAAGCAGTAAAGGAAACAAAAGAAAAATTCAGAGTAGGAATTAAAATCCATGGAGAAGCTTTATAATAAAGAACACTGTGGTCTTTTTATTTTTGAAATTTACCCGCAAAACCTGTATCTCTAAATTTTTCCAAAAATTTCACTATTAATATATTATTCATGAAGAATATTCAGCTTGTTGGAAAATAGTGGAAATGCATGTAAGAAATGTTTTGTGTTTTACCGTTAATATAACACAGCTTGAGAAAAGGGACGTGGAAATATATCAATTTAACATGGTGGAGATAGAAGATACCTTCTCCCCTTGAAATTTGTCTTTAAAAACAAATGAAAATTTTAAAATCTACAGCTCATTTCAAGCAGTCATTACTAGAAACATGTATAATCTCCACAAAAATTTGGAAGTTAATTACTTTGGTGCAAGAAAGTCTCCATCACTCAGGAAAACGAATTTTCAATAACTTGCCAGCAGCCATAAAAAGTTTTACTACTGACAAATTTCAGTTTAAGAGGAGCCTAAAGGATTTATTAAACCATCTCCTCCGACACCATTAATGAATTTATTAGTAGAACTAGGGCGCACACGATTTTGTGTGTGTGTGTGTGTGTGTGTGTGTGTGTGTGTGTGTGTGAGTGAGTGAGTGAGTGAGTGAGTGAGAGAGAGAGAGAGAGAGAGAGAGAGAGAGAGAGAGAGAGAGAGAAAGAGAGAGAGAGAGGGGGGGGGGTCAAATAATGCAAGTGCGATCAGAAGTACGTCTAAATTTTCATCCCTCATTTCACGTCCATGATCAGTCCACTTGCGATCTGTGGAAGGTAAATTAGCATATTAGTTTCCCACTGAGTATCTCCTCATGATGGATCAATTGCTACGGAAACTACATATAATCTAATGTAACCCTCTTGTCTGTCCCATTTCTGTTGAAGTTTACACATGAGACAGATGCCTTCATATTGTTGTTGTTGTGGTCTTCAGTCCAGAGACTGGTTTGATGCAGCTCTCCATGCTACTCTATCCTGTGCAAGTTTCTTCTTCTCCCAATACCCACTGCAACCTGCATCCTTCTGAATCTGCTTAATGTATTCATCTCTTGGTCTCCCTCTACGATTTTTACCCTCCACGCTGCTCTCCAGTACAAAATTGGTTATCCCTTGATGCCTTAGAACATGTCCTACCAACCGATCCCTTCTTCTAGTCAAGTTGTGCCACAAACTTCTCTTCTCCCCAATACTATTCAGTACCTCGTCATTAGTTACGTGATCTATCCATATGATCTTCAGCATTCTTCTGTAGCACCATATTTCTAAAGCCTCTATTCTCTTCTTGTCCAAACTCTTTATCACCCATGATTCACTTCCATACATGGCTACACTCCATACAAATACTCGGATAAATATCTTCCTGATACCTAAAGCTATACTCAATGTAAACAAATTTTTCTTCTTCAGAAACACTTTACTTGCCATTGCCAGTCTACATTTTATATCCTCTCTACTTCGACCGTCATCAGTTATTTTGCTCCCCAAATAGCAAAACTCATTTACTACTTCAAGTGTCTCAATTCCTAATCTAATTCCCTCAGCATCATCAAACTTAATTCGACTACATTCCATTATCCTCGTTTTGCTTTTATTGATGCTCATATCATTCTTTCAGGACACTCCACTCCATTCATCTGCTCTTCCAGGTCCTCTGCTGTCTCTGACAGAATTATAATGTCATCAGCGAACCTCAAGGTTTTAATTTCGTCTCCATTGATTTTAATTCCTACTCCGAATTTTTCTTTTGTTTCCTTTACTGCTTTCTCAATAAACAGATTGAATAACATCGGCGATGGACTAGAATCCCGTCTCACTCCCTTCCCAACCACTGCTTCCCTTTCATGCCTCTCGACTCTTATAACTCCCATCTGGTTTCTGTACAAATTGAAAATATCCTTTCGCTCCCTGTATTTTACCACTGCCACCTTCAGAATTTGAAAGAGTATTCCAGTCAACATTGTCAAAAGATTTCTCTAAGTCTATAAATGCTAGAAATTTCCTTAATCTAGCTTTTAAGAGAAGTTGTAGGGTCAGTATTGCCTCATATGTTCAAGTATTTTTACGGAATCCAAACTGGTGATCCCTGAGGTCGGCTTCTACCAGTTTTTCCATTCGTCTGTAAAGAATTGGCGTTAGTATTTTGCACCTGTGACTTACTAAACAAATAGTGCGGTAATTTTCACATCTGTCAACAACTGCTTTCTTTGAGATTGGAATTATTATCCTTCTTGAAGTCTGACGGTATTTTGCCTGTCTCATACATCTTGCTCATCAGATGGTAGAGTTTTGTCAGGGCAGGCTCTCCCACGGTTGTCACTAGTTCTAATGGAATGTTGTCTACTCCCGGGGCCTTGTTTCGGCTTAGGTCTTTCAGTGCTCTGTCAAACTCTTCACACAGTATATCATCTCTCATTTCATCTTTATCTACATCCCATTTCCATTATACTGTCCTCAAGTACATTGCCCTTGTATAGATCCTCTATATACTCCTTCCAATTTTCTGCTTTGCCTTCTTTGCTTATATCAGGGTTTCCATCTGAGCTCTTGATATGCATACAAGTGGATCTCTTTTCTCAGAAGGTTTTTTATTTTTATTTATTTATTGTTCCGTGGGACCAAATTAAGGAGAAATCTTCATGGTCATGGAACGAGTCAATATATGAAATTATAACACGATACTAGAAACAGATAAAATGAAATATAAAAACATATTCAGGCGACAAGTCGTAAGTTTAAATAAAGAAAATCAACAATGTAACACTGGAATTTGCTTAATTTTGTAGTTCTTCCAGGAGCTCCTCGACAGAATAGGAGTGAGCCATGAGGAAACTCTTCAGTTTAGATTTTGGGCTACTGCTAAGATTTTTGAGTTCTTGTGGTAGCTTATTGAAAATGGATGCAGCAGAATACTGCACTCCTTTCTGCACAAGAGTCAAGGAAGTGCATTCCACATACAGATTTGATTTCTGCCTAGTTTTAACTGATTAAAAGCTGCTAACTGTTGGGAATAGGCTAATACTGCTAACAACAAACGACATTAAAGAAAATATATGCTGTGAGGGCAATGTCAAAATTCCCAGACTATTGAATAGGGGCCGACAAGAGGTTCGCGAACTTACACCACATATAGCTCGAACAGCCAAAAATACCCTTTTTGAATCAGAAGAATTACCCAAAAAAATATTATGATACGACATAAGCGTATGAAAATATGCGAAGTAGACTATTTTTCGTGTTGAACTGTCACTTATTTCAGATACTGTTCTAATGGTAAATAAAGCAGCATTTAGATTCTGAACAAGATCCTGGACATGGGCTTTCCACAACAGCTTACTATCTATCCGAACGTCTAGGAACTTGAACTGTTCCATCTCGCTTATAATATGCCCATTCTGTCTGATCAAAATATCGGTCCTTGTTGAATTGTGAGTTAGAAACTGTAAAAACTGAGTCTTACTGTGATTTAGCATCAAATTGTTTTCCACAAGCCACAAACTTATTTCATGATCTACATTATTTGATACTGTTTCAATATTACACACAAGATCCTTCACTGCCAAGCTGGTGTCATCAGCAAACAGAAATATTTTTGAATCACCTGCAATACTAGAAGGCATATCATTTATATAAATAAGAAACAGCAGTGGGCCCAGCACCGACCCTTGGGGAATGCCCCTCTTAACAGAACCCCATTGCGACTGATCATCACTACCACTCTCAATATTGCGGAGAATTACCTTCTGTTTTCTGTTCTGAAAGTAAGAGGCGAACCAATTGTAAGCTACTCCCCTTACTCCATAATGGTCCAACTTCTGCAGTAATATTTTGTGGTCAACACAGTCAAAAGCCTTCGTTAAATCAAAGAGAACACCTAGTGTACGCAACCTTTTATTTAATCCGTCCAAAGCCTCACAGAGAAAAGAGAATATAGCATTTTCAGTTGTTAAACCATTTCTAAAACCAAACTGTACATTTGACAGCAAATTATGTGAATTTAAATGCTGCAGTAACCTTGTATATACAACCTTCTCGATAACTTTAGCAAACACCGATGGCATGGAAATAGGTCTAAAGTTGTCAACATTATCCCTGTCTCCCGTTTTATAAAGTGGCTTTACTAGAGAGTACTTTAATCGGGCAGGAAACCGTCCACTCCTAAAGGAAAAGTTACAGATATGGCTAAGTACTGGGCTAACACACACAGAACAATACTTCAGTATTCTGAGAGTTCTTGGTCTTTAGTGATTTAATTATTAAGTCAATCTCCCTCTTATCAGTATCATGGAGGAACATTTCAGGTAACAGTCTCGGAACACTTTTTTCTAAGAGCGCTATATGATTCCCTGTTGGGGCTACGTTTCTATTTATTTCACCTGCTATATTCAGAAAGTGATTATCAAATACTGTACATATATGCGACTTATCAGTAACACGGACATTCCCACTACGCACTGAATCTATATCCTCGACCTGTCTCTGCAGACCCGCCACTTCCTTTACGACTGACCATAAGGTTTTAATTTTATCCTGAGACTTAGCTATTCTATCTGCATACCACTTACTTTTTGTCATCCTAATAACATTTTTAAGCACCTTACAATACTGTTTGTAATGGGCTGCTGCATTTAGATTTTGACTGTTTCTAACGTTTTGATATAATTGCCACTTTGTTCTACAAGATATTCTTATCCCTCTAGTCAGCCACCCAGGCTGCCTGGTTGTGCTAGTACCCTGTTTTGAACGTTCTAACGGAAAGCAACTTTCAAAGAGCACGGGAAATGTCTTGAGAAAATCATATTTATCGTCTACTGTATCAGTGCTATAAACATCTCGCCACTCTTGTTCCTTGATAAGGTTTACAAAGGTCTCTACAGCAACTGGATCAGCTTTCCTACACAGTTAATAACTATATTTAACATGTGTTGCAGCACAAAAATCTTTTAGAGTTAAAATTTGTGCATCATGATCTGAAAGGCCATTCACATTTTTGCTAACAGAATGCCCTTCTAGTAATGAGGAATGAACAAAAATGTTGTCTATCGTTGTTCTACTGTTCCCTTGCACTCTCGTTGGAAAGAATACGGTTTGCATAAGATTATATGAATTAAGGAGGTCTACCAGCATCCTTTTACTTGCACAATCACTTATACAATTAATATTGAAGTCACCACATATAACTAACTTTTTGTATTTCCTATAAAGTGAAGAAAAACCTCCTCTAGCTTTAGCAAAAATGTTGTGAAATCGGCGTCTGGGGATCTATAAATAACGATTAGAAGTTTAGCTCCACTAAATTTAACCACACCTACACAACATTCTAACAACTTTTCAGTGCAGTACTTTGAAACATCAATTGACTCTAATGAGATGCCGTTTTTCCCATACATGGCTTCTCCCCCACGCCGTAAAGAGCTCCTAGAAAAGCTGCCAGCCGACCTGTATCCTGGTAAAGGAAGCCTCTGAATTATCTCCTTATTTAAGAAGTGTTCAGATATACCAATAATTTCAGAGTCAACATCTATAAGCAGTTCACTAACTTTATCTCTAATACCTTGTATATTTTGATGAAATATGTTAATTCCCTCATTACTCGGATACCTAAGCTTTGCCAAAAGTGGTTCTTTTGTTAGAGAGACTTCCCTTAAGCAGGAATACCTATCAGCTGACTTCAATCTAAAAAAGGTGCAGCTCTAACACCCACTACTGCAGGAATTTTCCCATGAGTGATCCCATCACCCCGATCTATTCTGTCATTTTAATTTTCCTGTAGGCAGTAACTATATTACACATGGTGATATGCGCCTCTACATCCTTACATTTGTCCTCTAGCCATCCCTGCTTAGCCATTTTGCACTTCCTGTTGATCTCATTTTTGAGACGTTTGTATTTCTTTTTGCTTGCTTCATTTACTGCATTTTTGTTTTTTCTCCTTTCATCAATTGAATTCAATGTATCTTCTGTTACCCAAGGATTTCTACTAGCCCTCGTCTTTTTAC
The DNA here is from genome assembly GCF_023864345.2 of Schistocerca serialis cubense. Classification (NCBI taxonomy): domain Eukaryota; kingdom Metazoa; phylum Arthropoda; class Insecta; order Orthoptera; family Acrididae; genus Schistocerca; species Schistocerca serialis. Next base: position 903,507,194 of record NC_064640.1, on the reverse strand, counting down.
CTACCTGATCCTCTGCTGCCTTCACTATTTCATGCCTCAAAGCTACCTATTCTTCTTCTACTGTATTACTTTCCCCCATTCCCGTCAATCGTTCCCTAATGCTCTTCCTGAAACACTCTAAAACTTCTGATTCTGTCAGTTCATCCAGGTCCCATCTCCTGAAATACCCACCTTTTTCCAGTTTCTTCAGTTTTAACTACAGTTCATAACCAATAGATTGTGGTCAGAGTCCACATTTGCCCCTGGAAATGTCTTACAATTTAATACCTGGCTCCTATATCTCTTTCTTACCATCATATAATCTATCTAAAATCTAGCAGTATCTCCAGGTCTCTTCCACGTATACAACCTTCTTTCATGATTCTTGAACCAAGTGTTAGCTATGATTAAGTTATGCTCTGGGCAAAAACCTGCCAGGCGGCTTCCTCTTATTTCTTACCCCCATTCCATATTCACCTACCACATTTCCTTTTCTTCCTTCTCCTACTATCGAATTCCAGTCACCCATTACTATTAAAGTTACATCTCCCTTCACTATCTGAATAATTTCTTTTATCTCATCACATATTTCATCAATTTCTTCGTTATCAGCGGACTACTTGTACTACTGTGGTAGGCGTGGGCTTCGTGTCTATCTTGGTCACAATAATGCGTTCAATATGCTGCTTGTAGTAGCTAACCCGCATTCGTATTTTTTTTATTCATCATTAGACCTACTCATGCGTTAGCTTCATATTAGCCTTCCTAATACTTAAATCTGTATTCGATGTTAACAATGACGCCGGTGGATAGACTGTCATGAAATTAATGACCGTCGAGAAAGTCACGAATATAACCGACAAGCTATTGGGCCCTTCGCTGGAAAAGGTTTTTCGCCGCAAAAAGCGGAAAACTGGAATCCAGCAAATGAGTAAAAATATATATTCAGTGACAATACATTAGTGTACATACACAACATACACCACAATAGTCCAAAATCTCCAACCTAACCGAGACAATGCGCTACGATACAGCCGAGATCATGACAAGAGAATGGGCTACATCACACTCGAAGTAATTTTATATAAGGATCTCCATGACCTGTGTACGTCTAATATAAAAGATCTCCGAACCACTCTCCTCAAATAGATCGCAATCTTCACTTGACCTATAACTGTTACTATTTCAGAATTAAAAACCGAATTCAAAGAAAATTTGGCCACCAGTCACAAAACTAGAGAAATAAAAATAATAAAAGTGAGAACGTGAAACAGGTTAGCAATAACCATAAACAGGAGATTCTACAGAAAATAAAAGTGAGAAAGGAAATTATTAATATTATCGACCGTTTAGGAACTCTAGGCTACGAAAGGGATGAAACTACATATCGAATAATTGGTGGAAGAAATCCAAACAAGCATTAAAGGAAAATATATCGAAGCTAGGCCTATATTACGAAAAATTGCTAACTCCCGAGGCAAATTGTGTCCTGTATTAAATGAAGAGTTTGCGCCCCTAGTACGGATAAAACAGTATCTGCAGCATCAACAGAAACTTCGGACTTATGTTTCATATTTCATCCAAGCCTGCAGGCTATAAATACTTAAAATACCACTATAGGAAAATTACCTACGAATAAGTTCTTGGTAAAGAAACACAGGGCACAAATACGTTTGTAGGCTTAATATGCACTACAACTGTGTTTAAAAATCGCTATAGTTGCCTTGGACTAACGACGAGCGACTAATATAACCTGTACAGCCTGTACGCTTTCCAAAGCTGTTATCCATGAAGAAACTAAACGGCGTATCGTGAACAAAATACAATTTAACACCGAAACAACGACATTAGCTGACAATGGGCACTGACTGTAGTCAATGGGCACTGTTGAAAATTTGTTACAGACCGGGATTAGCACCCGAGTCCCCTGGTTACTAGGGAGAGGCAATGATCACTGTGTCCGAATTACGCAATGGTCAACCTAATTGCACGAACTGTCCGAGCATGCCCTTCATCAGATCCAAATTCTCAATTTCTTCATAGACTGCTAATGCAGTGCTCCTTGAACATTATCCTCCTCGCCTTAATTATACAGACACCGAATATATACAAACTTGGCCTTACGAACATTGCAGACACACGTCACACTTCAAAGAATTTACCAATACGTTGCATTGTTTACTATAGACCACGAATCGAGTAACGTAAAAAAAAGCTCTGCGTCTATTGAGCTCATGATTCCGAGTTAAAAAAAACTAATAAGTCGCCTATATATTATAATTGCTGCCGAAAGAGAACTACTATTTTCCCACAAACGGAAATTAGTTAAAATTAAGCTTCTATTTCGGCGGTTACTAAAAATTGTAGTGGAAGTTACATAGTGGACTCTCCCCTCCCCCACCAGAAACGTAGTTTTCGTGACTGTTGTGCGACTTTTGTACACAGCTAGAGAAAGTGTGTTAAATATGGCGCGGACGGAAACACTAGGCTACGCTACAGGGCAATCTGCTCGCACAACGTTTACTCGGCATTCATAACCGTTGGCATAAACAACTCTCAATCAAATTACCCCCTTCCAACCTTAGATCTCGGGCTACATTACCCATCGAACTGTCATCACAACCAAAATTTCTTTGTGGTGGGGGGGGGGGGGGGGGGGCGGATTTCCTGTATCTCTCTCTCTCTCTCTCTCTCTCTCTCTCTCTCTCTCTCTCTCTCTCTCTGGGTAAAACTGTCAGTTATTGTAGATTGATTGTCAGTCTCAACTACAAGATTTACTAATGATAAACACTTTTGAGGCGGCTCATAATTTTAGAATAGTTCTCTTCGTCTTACTTGGCATAAATTGTTCGCTGGCGTCCCAGCAGCTAGCTCCCTTGTTGTCATAGCAGACCGAACGCACCGCACATCCGACACCTTCGGAACCACTCACTGGCCAGTTAGCAACTGAGCCGGGCACTGTTTACATCGTGAAAGGAAAACTATGCAAAGATGTACACTCAAATGGCACGACTGATTAGCACACATACAGACAAACACACAGTAACATCTGTGGAATGTCCATTGACACGCGCAGAACGAAATTCTTCTCGCGAACGTACAGAGTCTCCGAAATAAATCTCCGGCGTTACGGCCAGGTTCTCATTCAAATGAGCAAAAATTAGTACATTCGTAAATTTTTTTGAGATAATGAAAATACATTCGAAGAATCTGTTTGGGAATTACGAGTGATCATAGTATGAGCATTATTTTAGATTTTCAGTAAAAAAAAGAACAAAATGGCGGCCGTAATTGATCAAGGGCCTGCGAGTCTGAAGTACGCAGACTGCGTGCAGTGTTGCCGCTCAGATGTTACCTGAAATCAAAAATGGATAACATCAGTCGATATTACATAAAATTTATGGGAGCTCATACCTAACCGCAACGAAACATCCTTAAATTTAGCGATACGGTGCAAATTCGAACTTTGAGTTCGATTTTTTGGGAGTTTGTTTCACTCCTTATGCCTTCACAAAAATTAGTTAATACTAACAAATGTCGTATATTATAGATATAAGCTCCTAAGAAAGGTGTTTACTTTTCGGGGTCAGAGGTAGAAGTTATGAGATCGAACCATTTTTAGTTAATGCTACATGCCGTTCTGAGAAAATCGTTTCTCGAAAAGAAAAAAAAAACCCTGTTAAAAGTTTAGGGAAAACTTTTAGTTATATTATTACCTCGATTTGCATGAACTGAGTGTTACATATATATTTTTAATGTCGCTGAACAGGAATCTGAAGTCAGATTTTCAATATTCAAAACCGCTAATCCAATACGGAAGGCACAGGATTATGTTTTGACCAATTTTTACCAAAAATGCATTTTCGTTATTTACGTTTAGTCCGGAATTCAAGAAGTACTTATTAACCCTTCCTCTACCCCGAATTGTTCCTAGATAGCAATTTCCTGTTCTTCTTGGCAGGAAAAACCGATCTGTCTAACCTGGATATGCAGCACGCGTTATTCGTCAGTTTTTTCGGCGAGTATGTTTGCATGCATTCTGCAGTATGAATCATTTTGAGCATGTGCGACACGGGACGAGTTTTCATCTACATCTACATGGATACTCTGCAAATCACATTTAAGTGCCTGGCAGAAGGTTCATCGAATTACCTCCAGAACTGATAATTAATTGAAACCCTCAGATGCCGACAGGTGTTGATATACCTCGATGGGGACAGCTGAAAATATGTACCCCGAGGTACATCAACACCTGTCGGCAGCTGAGCGTTTCAATTAATTATCATTTATTCTAGAGAAGCTGCACGGTCATCAGTGGTACCTGTTCTTTCGAGAAGAGTTACTATCTTCATATACCTTCACAATTCTCTATTATTCCAATCTCGTATAGCGCACGGAAAGAACGAACACCTATATCTTTCCGTACGAGCTCTGATTTCCCTTATTTTATCATGGTGATCGTTTCTTCCTATGTAGGTCGGTGTCAACAAAATATTTTCGCATTCGGAGGAGAAAGTTGGTGATTGGAATTTCGTCGCAACCAAAAACGCCTTTGTTTTAATGATATCCATCCCAAATCCTGTATCATTTCAGTGACACTCTCTCCCATATTTCGCTATATAACGTATTGCCCTTCTTTGAACTCCGACAATCCTATCTGGTAAGGATCCCACACCGCGCAGCAGTATTCTAGAAGCGGACGGACAAGCGTAGTGTAGGCCTTCTACCTGAGCAGAGCGTTTCCGACTCAAGAGTGTCCCATGGCAACCGTCTGTCTATGGTATGCTCCTATGGGACCAAACTGCTGAGGTCATCAGTCCCTAGCCGGTCGTGTGGCTGTGCGGTTCTAGGCGCTTCAATCTGGAAACGTGTGGCCGCTATGGTCGCAGGTTCGAATGCTGCCTCGGGTATGGATGTGTGTGATGTCCTTAGGTTAGTTAGGTTTAAGTAGTTCTAAGTTCTAGGGGACTAATGACCTCAGAAGTTAAGTCCCATAGTGCTCAGAGCCATTTGAACCATCAGTCCCTATGCTTACACACTACTTACAGTAACTTATGCTAAGGACAAAAAACACACACACACACACACACACACACACACACACACACACACACACACACACACAAAACCATGCCCGAGGGAGGACTCGAACCTCCAACGGGAGGAGCCGCGCGAACCGTGACAAGGCGTTTGAGACAGCGCGGCTACACACGCGGCTCATGGCAGCCGTGACACTGCTTCAAACAATGGGCTGTAGAAACTTTTGTAACGCAAGGATTAAAAAAATCTTTACGTTCCAAGAGTCTAGACAAGTACACCTTTAAAAAAATGCAATTACAAAGAAATTGAATTTTCGAACGTTTTCAATCAGAACCTGTCCTTAAGGAACACCGTTGATCAAATGTCACAGGGATTATGTACTCAGGTTTCAAATGTGGGTTAACAGTTTCAAATCAATATCCGGAATGAGCAGGGCTTAAAACTTTGAAGCGTTAAATTTCAAGGGCTGTTCTCTTGTGTACAAATAGTTTCACAGCGGAAATTTCTCTAGTTTTTTTTTGCTGTAGGAAAAAAAGGATAGCAATGGGAGGGTGGGGGGAGGGGGGAGAGGGGGGGGGGGGAGAGGAATCTTGCGTCTCCCACCTTGGAATCTTCAGTACAGAATTTTTATTCATTACGAGATTCTCAGCCACTTGTGGAAGTGATTTCCCGTGATTCTGCAAAACTTTTCCTTTAGCCAATCGTAGCAACTATAGGACTTCGTTCCTGCTCCATGACATTTCTCGGAACTTAAAATTACCAACTCATTTGCATAAAGACCTAGCTTATTATCCGCTTCTTTACTTGCGTAAACCGTATGGTCTGCAAAGAATTTTTTTTTCTTTAATCGTTTTTTTATGTCTTTTGTAAACTGCAACACTTTCTTAACTTTTCACGCTAATTAACGCCATTGAAGCATGGTCTTTTACTGAATGTTCTTATGACCAAAAGCAATGCCGATAGCTGGAGTCCAAGGTTTTGTTAGTCAAGCCGTTTGTATTCTTGTGGTGATATCCCCGTAGAATCTTTCATTCCCTAACGCAAATTTCTTTATATCTAATTGAGGAGTGAAATACCGGTTTTCAGAGATGCAGATTTAAAATATTTTAATATAACGCAATAAATATTTCATTAAAATTTTGCATCCCCTTAGGATCGAAGTTCCAAAGCCAGTGAAACATTGAAAAATTCTAACAGAGGAGCCAAATACGAATTCTGATATATATTTAGTAATGCTTTCATAATGAAACATTTTCAGAAACATCTCACACCTTTTGGGGGTTGAATTTTCAAAAACAATTAAACACGTATTCTTCTATTTAGAACCGAGGAGCCAAATTCAAATCTTCACCGATTAAGTTCTAAAAATGCTTTCATAGTGAAATATTTCATAAAACTTTTCATTCCCTATTTCACTCTGTTGGTGAGTTAAATTTCCAAAAACAACGAAACACTTTTTTTTGTTTCATCCAACCGAGAAGTCGAACACCAATTTTCATAGATGAAGCTTTAAAAATGCTTTAGTAGTTCTTTAATAATGATTTATTTTCAAAAAACCTTCACTATTATTTCATACCCCTAATGGAAGAATTTCTGAAAATTCTGAAAACCTGTTTTCTTTTGTTTCTCACTGAGACACCAAATGCCAATTTTCGTAGTTTTGTAGTTCTAGCTTCAATAGGGACATAGGGACATATTTTCAAAAACCCTTTCAACCCCTATTTCACCCCCCTTAGGAGTGGAATTTCGAACAATCTCTTCCCAAATGATGCTTACAGCGTAAGATTTACACCTTCATCAAATTTCAAGTTCGTATACTTTGCAGGTTGGGCTGGAAGGCGATGAGTCAGTGAATACGTGTGCCCCTATTGCACCTCCTTGGAGGTTGTAGTTCCAAAAACAGTGAAACACGTATTTTTCAATAACACAATTTTCATAGATTTAGCTTTAAAAATTCTTTCACACTGAATTATTTTCATAAAACATTTCATCCTATATTCCACCCCCTTACGGGTTGAATGTATCAAAAACAGTGAGACATGTAATTTTTTTTTTTACTTCAACCACGAAGCCAAATTCAGGTTTAAATATATTTAGCTGTAAAAATGCTTTCATAATTAAACATTTCATGAAACATTTCATCCTCTACGAAATGGGTTATGGTAGTGACACACCAAAATCACAATAGTAATCCGTTGTAGTTGCTACATATTTTATTACAATCAAAAGCATTATAAAATCACAATCACAATAATACAAGAGACTGCCTTACAAGGCCAGATCAGTTGGACAAATAATAAATAAATTTCTGTAAATGGAACAAGAACCGTAAAACTTGAAATTTGAATATGACTAGGTAAATATACTTAGTTAAAGCTTTACTTAAATAGTCCAAATGTCCATAGAATTCCCAGCAGAACTCTCATTACTTCCAATCAGCTGAGGAACAGATTAAGCGTAAGAACACAGATTTTTTAACGTTTGGCTAGCCAACTTTCCTAAACAAAACTATATACAAATGACTAAAACAATTAAGGAGGTGCTTTAATTTTGAACAAACCGATCTTCAAATTTGCTTACTCAGTTGATTCATCAACAATATTCTTAGAATGATTACAACTAGAACATGACCATATGACAATACCCCTAAAATGAGGTTGCTTCAATATTTCGTGTGAATTGGCGATAGACGCGAGCAGACCAAGGATTCAGGGACCTCAACTTCGCAATGCAGTTGAACTTCGCATGCTATAATCCTCCACCGGAAAGATGGAATCACGCAAAAGTGACAACATAACCCAAGATGTAAAGGAGAGGACATGGCCTTAAATATCTCTCTGCCCCCGTGGTGCTCTGCTCCTAGCATGCTAGCGTCGACCGCTGCGAATTATCTCTAACACAACACACATCAACGGCAGACAATATTCTGAGACATAAACTACACAACCTTATCTGGAGAACAGGTGAGCAATACAACTGAACTGAAACAAATGAGGCTCCGTGAGTTACTGGACCAGTGCCAGCCCTTAAACTTTGATTAATAAGTTCGCTAAAAATCATGCCGAAGTTAAGATGACAAGATTTATCTCCGGGTTCGACATATCAGTGGCCGACGCTCTCAGCCGTATGTTCGCGGCAGAGTCTGGGGAAGGCAAGGGCCACGTGGAGCCGGATCTTGGGGTGAATTTCCTTCTCTCCGAGACACCCTGTTTCTACTGCGACTTTGCTGGCAAACAGGCTGAGGACCCAAGGTGGGGACCGATTCGGGAGCAGTTGGCGGATGGCGACGTCGTTACTGGCTATTGCCTTCGTGGGGGCCTATTGTGTAAACGGGGAGACAACCGTGGTGAAGTGAAGGTCTGTATTCCACAGGAACGAGTTAGCATGGTACTCATGCTTCGGCGGTCGGGGGTCATTTGGGGATCTACAAGACCTTGAATCGAGTTCGGGAACACATGTTTTGGCCCAACCTATATCGCGATGTCAGGCGATTTGTTGGTAACTGTGTCCAGAGTAAGCGCGGTAAGCCCGATGTGAGGCCGCGTAGAGAACTACTACAGTCGGTTAGGGAGCAGTGTCCTCTGCACCACGACTCAAAGATCGAAATGACGATCGATGGAAACTGGCGCCAGAAACGCACCAGCTCACTTATTTCATCCCCTTAGGGGTTGAACTTCCAAAAACACTGAAACACGTATTTTCTTATTTGTAACCTTGAAGTCAAATACCAGTTTTCGTAGATGTAGCCTTAAAAATACTTTCAAAGTTCTTCCATAATTATTGATCTCAAAATAAAACGTTCACCCACTATTTCACCTCATAGAGGTTAAATTTCCAATATTACTGGAACACATATTTCTTTATTTCTGACCTAGAAACCAGATACAAATTTTCGTATGACTAGCTTCAAAATTACCTTAATAGCTACATGTTTCATAAATCCTTTCATTTCCTGTTTCTCCCCCTTAGAGGTGGAATTTCGAAATATGCAATATAAGCTTCATAAGATCAACACCCTTTCCAAATCTCAAGGTTTCTTTTCCTTGGCGGTCTGGACTGGGTGAATTTCATAGTAATAGGCCTCCACACACACCCCCACCCCTACCAATGCCCCCACCACCTCCTGGGTAAATTTCAGCGGACGCCGTTGTTCCATTGTACTCATATTTTGCCGACGACCTAAATTTAGCAGCGTGGGAGGGATAGTGTCGTGCAATAGACAGTATACTCAGTAGACAACGAACTGTTAGTTGTGAAATCAGCGACATAGGAACCGAGACTGAAACAGAAGGTGAAGCACACTAGGCTCGTGTCTACCACGGCTTCAAATAGTATCGATTTACCATGAACGGAAGTTCCGAAAAGTGAGCAAATAATTTTACAGTAAATTCAGTACCGATGGAGAGGACATACAACGAAAAGCATTACTATAAAATTTCAGAAATAATGAAACATTCCACTCAAGTCGCGCGGCAGAAAACGCAGTGGATATCCTTGCACTTAAGACGGAAGGCCCTACGTGTTTACGCAGGCTTACGACAGATCGCAAAATTCGCCAGTAGGCGTAAGCCAACCTTGTGTACTGCCATCTGTTGTTGATGCCAAGCATCAAGGTCTCAGTAACACGGCCATGCACTACAGAGTAGTTGCTTTGTAAGCACTCCGTCTTCAGGCCACGAGTGGGCTACTGGGACGGGACCATCCGACCGCCGTGTCATCATCCGTGGAGGATGCGAACAGGAGGGGCGTGGGGTCAGCACACCGTTCTCCCGGTCGTTATGATGGTATTCTTGACCGAAGCCGCTACTATTCGGTCGAGCAGCTCCTCAATTGGCATCACGAGGCTGAGTGTACCCCGAACAATGACAACAGCGCATGGCGGCCTGGATGGTCACCCAAGCAAGTGCCGACCACGCCCGACAACGCCCTTAACTTCGGTGATCTCACGGGAACCGGTGTAACAACTGCGATAAGGCCGTTGCCGCAGATATTTTAGAGTAGTTGCTTACGTTTCATAATTATCTAGTTTGAGGGGAAAATGTAAAAAAGACGATCGTCACCGAAGCTACAACTAAACTGAGTTTCTGGTTAGTTATCAACTGGTCTTGTGTGCGAGCCTGAATTTTTAATCCTTTGCGGTGGGAATGATTCAAACCCGTCATGTTCTTCTTATGAGGTATGCTATTTATTTTGCACACAATGATCGTTTGTAGTTGTGTTGAGTTATTACCTTGATAAATTTTTGGATGGTGCACGTATCATAACTAACATCTGCGCTTGCGCTTAATGGCTGAAGGTGAATTAGCGTAATAAGTAGCAGCGAATGTTAGAGTAACATGTTTGTAATTAACTGCAGCTGAATTACGTAAGTTGTGTAATACTATCCCTTTACGACTACATATTGGTAACGAATTTCAGGTGAATTACGTTAGTCGTGTAATATTATCCGTATACCAGTACAGTATGTGGGTCAATTACCTTAGTCGTGGAATACTATCCGTATAAGACTATGTTACCTTGATGTCCCGGAATTTGCTTCAATTTTGGAATCCACGAAAGAACTGGAAATTTTCCTTTACACAGCTTTCCATATAATTTCTATTACAGTGATTCAGTCTTGTCTGTCACTCGACTCTTCTGACCGTGAAATAAATTATACCGCTCATGTGCTTATTACCTCTTCGCGTTTCCATTTGCCGATATTGCGCATAAACACACTCATGTCTCGAAGTTGCTATGGACAACGATGTAACGACACACTTTTCTATGGCGACATTGCAGTTTAGAGATAGAAAAACCGATCAGTTAAAACGATATCGGTATTTTAGTTCTGAATAAGCAGTGTCTTTCGGTATTTGTTTGCTCTCGGTTATAGCAAGTATCTTTTTATTTTTTCCCTGTTAACCACGAAAAATCAGATATATCAATTAGCCACAGCAGTCGCAGTAAAATTTTTGGTTTTCAAATAAACCTTTTTTTAAAAAACGAGTAATTTTTATTTGTAAGATTTCCACAGCTTTGAAATACTGCACTATTACAGAAAAATGGGAAAAGTGATCTATGCCACTTTAATAACACTGCTGATAGAAACGAGCAATAAATGGATTGGTCCAGCATTGCCGAGGTAATATTGTGCCAGTTATACACGCAGTTTCTCGCTGTTGTCGAACGTCAGTTGTAACACAGAATGGCATCATCTGGAAATCTGGAAGTATTTTACGATATGCAGTACGAGTGAAGCACAATGGTCGATTTGGTCGACTTGCGACATTATACAAGGAAAGAAGTTAAAATTTAACAAATCATTCATAGTGGGGAGGAGGTGGGGAGGGGAGGAGAAGCAAAGGGGCACTTTCATCCATCGCCCCCCAACCCTCCCTGGAATCTGGAGTAAAGAGTTTTTATTCGCCACAGTATACTCATACTCTTCCAGATAAGAATTCTCCACAATACTGCTAAACCTTAGCTTTGACCAGTTGTAGCGCTTATGGAGTTAGGGTCTTGTAGCTTGATGCATCTCGTAACTGACCAGCTGATTTGTACACAAAGTGCCAGTTTCAGAATCATGCACTCCATCCCCGACGCGCCTCCCCCTCCCTTCCTCCCAACCCATCCCACTGGAAATATTTCTGCAGACTCCAGTCTGCCACTGAGCATATGTTTTGATAACATCCTGGTTTTAATAGCATCGAAGGAACAGCATTGTGCAGTAAACAGTAGACCTAGCACAGAACAAACCATTCACATTGAAACGCATCACTTAGTAGATGGTGAAGTACTCTGAAGCTAGCCAGATAGAAACAGAACCTCCCGGCACCGCATCTGACCCAAATTCTAACCCTACACTAATCTCTTGTATCTACCTACCACGCCCTCAAAACGCTAACGATTTACTATTATCAGAAGTTCGGAAAAATAAGGAAGAAACTGATCCACACTTCTTTTCCGTTGTTTATTATTTCGATTCCCCCACAAATTCAATCATAAATACATACATAAATACATAAAAAGAGATGACAATAAGAGACGATTTTTAAAAACACATTGGTGCACGGTATTTACGATTTTTACAGGAAAAAATGTATGACAAAATAAAGGTTTTTAAAGAATACGCTGGTAAATAGTATTGGGGATTTTTTATCTTTATAGATGACTAGCGGAAAAACTTGGCGTTGCCCAGGCATTTATTTACAGCTGTGCGTCCACGTCCGTACTTAGCAGCGTCTGACCTAGTCCTGAGTTTTTATGACGTGTCTCCTGGTACATGTGTCGTACAATTATATAATTTTGTAGGTACATTCAGCGTCATATGCGGATACTGTCTGCGAAATTTATTGCGAATATAGTAGCAAAGAAGTAACAAATTTAAATGTCACGAATGCTGTGATGCATGCACACTTGGGTACACTAATGTACACGTGATGCTTGGCACCGTCTGGCTACCATCACCTGTGGTCGAAATTGGACCAGCTGTGTCGATGCAGTGAAAATATAGATGTGCATAACATGGTAAACGTCCATTTTTCGAGCCATTGGACCTGATCTACGATCAAAAATATCGTGTAAAAATAGTAGGGGCAACGTCCTTGCCGCAGTGGATACACCGGTTCCCGTCAGATCACTGAAGTTTAGCACTGTCGGACGTGGTTCGCACTTGTATGATTGGCCATCCGGGCCGTCGTGCGCTGTTGCCATTTTTCGGGTTGCACTCAGCCTTGTGATGCCAATTGAGGAGCTACTCGACCGAATAGTAGCGGCTCCGGTCAAAGAAAAGAATCACAACGAGTGGGAGAGCCAGCTACTCCCCACCCTCAGCTGAGGATGACATGGCGGTCGGATGGTCCTGATTGGCCACCTGTGGCCTGAAGACGCAGTGCTTTTTTAAAGTAGTACTCCCTACATAAAACTGACAGTCTAGGCTCAGGGACTGTCCACGGTAAATGCTGCATTGGACCTACAAATACCATTAAAATAACGGTTTGAGTTCTCTTTAACTGTCCAATCATCTGAAGTGAGTCCTTATTACAGTGCGCTGAAAAATAGATTTTACGTTAATGGCGGATAAATTTTATGTTAATGGCGGCAAATTAACTTTATCCTAATGACACACAAGGTCAATGCCGTTCTACCACGTAAAGTAATCTCAGATCGAAATGTTTTGCATTACAAAATCTTCAATGTAGATTCATCATACCGCAATTATAATTCCCAAAATAATTTGGAGTTACGTTCAATGCATATTTAAATGTATCTTTCAAAACAATAACAGAATTATCATTAGATCATCATTATCAGTGGCCAGATTATTCCTATTACATCGTCTACCAAAAACCGCGTCTCACTAGCTCTTCGTCTTTCGGCCTGAACAGTTTATTGTTTTTTTCTTTTCGATGCATTGCATAATATAAGTATAGTTTCTGTCTCATAATAAAAATTTGTAGGTATCCAAAATGAAGAAATCGGAAAGTAGGAATGTACTTCAAATTTTATGGTAACGGCAACAAATCAATGCAAAGTTAATCCCATTTACTATTAGACAAAAGTAAATGAAAATGCACGTGCATGTTAACCAAAGCCAGTGTTACCCTCTGTGGCTTCTTCAGTACGATGTTTTGTTTTCCACTGCTCACAATAGAAACGATCTGGCAGATGTGACATTGTAGGTGCCCAGTATGCGTGTCTTATTGGAAATAAACCGTCTGGAACATTTACCCTTCAATGTCCCTATAATGGGATTTCATGGAACTTTATTACTTTCCTGTGTCCATTTCTCTCATACAGCTGATCGCTATGACGGGGGAGGGGGGGGGGGGGTGAAAGATGGCAGCACTTTGAGTGGCAGAAAAACCAAAGAAAACCTTAAGTTTTTGTCATTTGTTTTCATAATGACGTAGTGCCAATTCGTCACATCGGACGCTTTTCTCTCGGAAACGTTTACATTCATCATCTGGTAATCAATGTCGCCCGCTGAGGTATGCAGTCGCAACACTCTGTACAAAATAGAAGCTTCTAAGTTGATGCAGTCGACAAGTAAGGAGCAGTGCAAGTCACGTTTTAGTAATCGAAATTCCAATTATTGGCCGCATTTGCTGCCTTGCAGTTGACCCAGGACCTTAAGATTTAGCATGAACCGAGGTATGGCAGCCACATAACACAAGAGAATGCGAGAAGTGTTAATTAAGTAAAAACCAAAAAAAACCTTACGTTTTCGTCTATTGTTTCATAATGACGTAAAGCATGATCGTCACATTGGACGCTTTTGTCTCGGAAACGCTTTCATTCATCGTCTGGCAATTAACGTCGCGTCCTGAGGTAAGCAGTAGTACCACTCTGTACGAAATATAAGCTTCTAAATTGATGCAGTCGAGAAGTAAGAAGCAGTGCAAGTCATGTTTTAGCTATCGAAAATTCAAATATTGGCCGCATTTGATGCCCTGTAGTTGACCTAGGACCTTAAGATTTTGCATCAACCGAGTTGTGGCAGCCACATTACACGAGAAAATGCAAGGAGTGTTAATGTGTAGTAAAAACCGAAGAGAACCTTACGTTTTTGTCATTTGTTTCCGTAATGACGTAATGTCAAATCGTCACAATGGACGCTTTACTCTCGGAAACGTTTACATATATCGTCGGCAATTAAGTTGCGTCCTGAGGTATGGTTCAAATGGTTCAAATGGCTCTGAGCACTATGGGACTTAACATCTATGGTCATCAGTCCCCTAGAACTTAGAACTACTTAAACCTAACTAACCTAAGGACATCACACAACACCCAGCCATCACGAGGCAGAGAAAATCCTTGACCCCGCCAGGAATCGAACCCGGGAACCCGGGCGTGGGAAGCGAGAACGCTACCGCACGACCACGAGCTGCGGGCCCTGAGGTATGAGGTCGCACCAAACAGTACGATATAGAAGTTTCTAAGTTGATGCAGTCAACAAGTAAGGAGCAGGGCATGTCATGTCTTAGATATCGAAAATTCAATTATTGGCCGCATTTGCTTGTGGTTAACTTAGGACCTTAAGATTTTGCATGATCTACGGTCTGGCAGACACATTACACGAGAAAATGTGGGAAGTGTTAATGTGTAGCAAAACCCGGAGAAAACCTTACGTTATTCTCAATTGATTTCGTAATGACGTAATGTCAAATCGTCACAATGGACGCTTTTCCTCGGAAACGTTTACATTTATCGTCTGGCAATTAACGTCGTGTGGTGAGGTATGCAGTCGCACCACTGTGTACGAAATAGAAGCTTCAAAGTTGATGCAGTCGACAAGAAACCAGCAATGTAGGTCATGTTTGAGGTATTGCTAATTCATTTATTGGCCGCATTTGCTGCCTTGTAGTTGACCTAGGACCTGAAGATTTTGCATGAATCGAGGTTCGGCAGCCACATTACACGAGAAAATGCGAGAAGTGTTAATGTGTACTAAAAACCGAAGAAAACCTAACGTTTCCCTCACTTGTTTTCGTAATGACGTAATGGCAAATCGTCGCAATGGACGCTTTTCTCTCGGAAACGTTTACATTCATCGTCTGGCAATTAACGGCACGTGCTGAGGTATGCAGTCGCAACACTCTGTACGAAATAGAAGCTTCTAAGTTGATGCAGTCGGCAGGTAAGGGGCAGTGCGTGTCATGTTTTAGTAATCGAAAATTCAAGTATTGGTTGCATTTGCTGCCTTGTAGTTGACCTAGGAGCTTAAGATTTCGAATGAACCGAGTTGTGGCAGCCACATTACAAGAGAAAATGCGAGAAGTGAAACTAAGTGAAACTGCAAGCTCTAGAAATGTGTAACATGAGTTGTGAAACACTTTGTATAAAGACAGCAACATATAAAAAGGACGAGGAATTTGGGAAATTAATCAAAGGTGAAGAAGAAGAAATAGAAGTTGTTCCCTAATTGAACTCTCACTTTGCAGTGGAGTGTGCACTGATTTTAAATTTCCTGGCATTTAATCGCCCTGAAGAGGATCGCTGAAAAGATGGTCGAAATGTCGGTATTTTCGTTTTTCAGTGTTTTATAACGACATGGCCTAGTAGCCAAAATGATTTTCTTCAAGTTCTTTGTAGGAACTATATCGCTTCTCTCCGATATTTTGAGAATGATACACTATTTTTTCCTAAAACCTAGCAACTAAAATAGTTGGGTTGTTTTGGGGAAGGAGACCAGACAGCGAGGTCATCGGTCTCATCGGATTATGGAAGGATGGGGAAGGAAGTCGGCTGTGCCCTTCCAAAGGAACCATCCCAGCATTTGCCTGGAGCGATTTAGGGAAATCACGGAAAACCTAAATCAGGATGGCCGGACGCGGGATTGAACTGTCGCCATCCCGAATAACTGAAATAGTGCTTGAAATGATATAAATGGTACTTATGCTTTATGGTATGGAGACAGAATCGGTACTTGGTTTTAAAGGTAACAATATACAGGAAAATTCAGTAATGTTTCTGCAAAGTGCCATAACACCGAAATACTGAAATACAATCGGATATTTCGAATGTGGTACGACACCAGTTGTACAGTTTACTTGACAGATACTGAGTTTTCCGAAATTCTAGCACTTTTAGAGGGAACTAAGCGAAAATATTTTTAATTGGAACCCACGTACGGAAACGTATACTTTCCGTGCTACAGCCGTTTGAATACATGTTTGCTAGTTGGGTATGCAACAGGGTAGTCATCGTGGGAGGCGGAGGGGGTGGGGGGAGGTGCTTACGTCGGATGTCATTTACCGTCTGTGCCACGACTCTTGACATGGCTCGTGCGTCACTCACGTGTCTGTCAGTATTAGAGCAACATTGCGGAGTGCACTTTTGCCGAATACACCGACATGATCCTTCTGTATGGCGAAGCTCGTCGCCTCTATCAAGGTCGTTCTCCGCAGCGTCCGATTTCATGGCATACGCTTTTCGCCACAACTGCGCAACGACTTTGAGAAAATGGTGCGTTCACCATCAGCAGGGGTGACGGCAGTGCTTCAAAGAGACGCAGCGCACCCGAGTTGGAAAAGGCCGTATTGTAAAGGTGTTTCTGAAAACTTATTGAGTTTCCTTTTAATGAGTGGTACTGGGTCACACCGAATAACTTACTTGTACAAGTGGTCGCGTTGCCAACATGTTTTCAAATGGCTGTAGCGAGGAAACGGTGCGTTACAGGAGTTTGTAACGGAGATTTCGGAACATCCTGCATGTTTACGGTATATTGTACAGTTGTTGTCCCATCATAATTGAAATCTGCGAAAACATTTCATAATTTCTGAGAGCTCATCAGGCGTGACTACGGTGTCCGCAGTATAAAACCCAGGGGCGTCATGGCTACGGCGGCTCTGACGCCCACGAGAACAACTGTAGGTAGAGAGCGCAACACAGCTACTTTGATGGACAGTTTCCTCTAATGCTGCCAGATGTGTCTACTTTTAGAGGTATCTTGACCCGCCCCGCACCAGCCTTAAGCGGAAAGCCAAATATCCCAACTTCTGGCCACTGCTAAAATTCTGAAATACACTATCCGATCAAAAGTATCCAGACACCTAGTAGTGGACTTCAATATGTGGTATGACCACCTTTTGTCTTTACGAGGGGTTAAAACCTCCTGGGAACGCTTTCAGTGTCGACGATATTTTACGCGCCACAGATGGTGAGAGTTTCATCTGTGTGTACGTACCAGCGAATACACTGCCCTGCAAGATCGCCGCCTCTCTCCCCAATTTTGGAGCAATATGGGCAGCTCCTTGCAACCAGGTCGGGATTTTGACGATGTAACGAATCAATTGAACTGAATATGGTACGACATCCGTCAGGAGGACATCCACCAACTTTATCAATCAAGATCAAGCCGAATAGCTGCTTGCTTAAGGGCCAGAGGTGGACGAACGCGTTAAGACTTTCTCCTGAATGAAGCACCCAATTTTCATGCAATTGTTATCATTTGTTTGCCTCTACACGTATCACATCTACCGATTTCCTTCATACTGGGGTAATTTCTTGGTGTTACGGTTTAGAGTGTAAATATACAGGGTGTATCAAAAAGAATCAACCGATTTAAAAAAGAAGTAACTATTATGTTATTCTACATATGTGCGTGAATAGCGTACTGCTGGAAAGAGCAATCCGTCGGGCTTTACATGCTTACCGCTTGGCAGCTGAACTGTTCGGCCATCTCAGTTCTAGTAAAAACGGTTTCCCGATGACAGAAAGCGATTTGTGTTCGGCATTTTGCGCAGTGTGGGCAGTAACAAGTGTTCGGCGTGACTTTGGTACAAGGTACGGTGCGGATCCTCCTACAGCACAGAGCATTGGACGATGGCATCAACGATTAAGAGAAACAGAATGTTTGCGGAAAGGCGAATCGCCGGACCGTCCCCGAGTGCCTGACACAGGCGTCGAACGCAACCGCCACTGTTTCACGAGTGGGCCGCAGAAATCCGTTCGCCGTGCAGCTCGACAGCTCAGCACGCCCCCGATGTCCGTCTGGCGTCTATGCGTCGACGTCTATGCATCAAATAATATTAAATTCAGCTACTGCGAGCTCTTCGTGAGGGTGATAACATCGTGTGAAGTTCCGTAATTTCACTCTTGGCAAGGTGGAGGATGGCTGTTTTCTCCTATAGTTTGTGTTCAGTGACGAGGCAACATTCCATTTATACGGACAGGTGAACTGTCGTAATGTGACAATATGAGATACGCGACAACCGCATGAATCTGTACAACATAAAATAGACCCTCCTAAATTTAATGTGTTTTTTGCAGTTTAACGGGAACAGGTGTAAGATTCATTTTTCTTTGCCGGAAACACTGTTATAGGAAGCATATATCTCGATATGCTTGAAAACTTTCTTTTCCCACAGTTTGATTCGAACGACTTCATTTACCAATGGGATGGAGCACCGCGACAGTGGCATCTGGAAGTGCGGGAATTTCTAAATCAAACGATTACTGAACGATGGATCGGTCACTCTGGACTAAATCACTCAGCCTTAGATTACTGGACCCCAAGGTCACCGTACCCGACTATATGTGATTATATACACTCCTGGAAATTGAAATAAGAACACCGTGAATTCATTGTCCCAGGAAGGGGAAACTTTATTGACACATTCCTTGGGTCAGATACATCACAAGATCACACTGACAGAACCACAGGCACATAGACACAGGCAACAGAGCATGCACAATGTCGGCACTAGTACAGTGTATATCCACCTTTCGCAGCAATGCAGGCTGCTGTTCTCTCATGGAGACGATCGTAGAGATGCTGGATGTAGTCCTGTGGAACGGCTTGCCATGCCATTTCCACCTGGCGCCTCAGTTGGACCAGCGTTCGTGCTGGACGTGCAGACCGCGTGAGACGACGCTTCATCCAGTCCCAAACATGCTCAATGGGGGACAGATCCGGAGATCTTGCTGGCCAGGGTAGTTGACTTACACCTTCTAGAGCACGTTGGGTGGCACGGGATACATGCGGACGTGCATTGTCCTGTTGGAACAGCAAGTTCCCTTGCCGGTCTAGGAATGGTAGAACGATGGGTTCGATGACGGTTTGGATGTACCGTGCACTATTCAGTGTCTCCTCGACGATCACCAGTGGTGTACGGCCAGTGTAGGAGATCGCTCCCCACACCATGATGCCGGGTGTTGGCCCTGTGTGCCTCGGTCGTATGCAGTCCTGATTGTGGCGCTCACCTGCACAGCGCCAAACACGCATACGACCATCATTGGCACCAAGGCAGAAGCGACTCTCATCACTGAAGACGACACGTCTCCATTCGTCCCTCCATTCACGCCTGTCGCGACACCACTGGAGGCGGGCTGCACGATGTTGGGGCGTGAGCGGAAGACGGCCTAACGGTGTGCGGGACCGTAGCCCAGCTTCATGGAGACGGTTGCGAATGGTCCTCGCCGATACCCCAGGAGCAACAGTGTCCCTAATTTGCTGGGAAGTGGCGGTGCGGTCCCCTACGGCACTGCGTAGAATCCTACGGTCTTGGCGTGCATCCGTGCGTCGCTGCGGTCCGGTCCCAGGTCGACGGGCATGTGCACCTTCCGCCGACCACTGGCGACAACATCGATGTACTGTAGAGACCTCACGCCCCACGTGTTGAGCAATTCGGCGGTACGTCCACCCGGCCTCCCGCATGCCCACTATACGCCCTCGCTCAAAGTCCGTCAACTGCACATACGGTTCACGTCCTCGCTGTCGCGGCATGCTATCAGTGTTAAAGACTGCGATGGAGCTCCGTATGCCACGGCAAACTGGCTGACACTGCCGGCGGCGGTGCACAAATGCTGCGCAGCTAGCGCCATTCGACGGCCAACACCGCGGTTCCTGGTGTGTCCGCTGTGCCGTGCGTGTGATCATTGCTTGTACAGCCCTCTCGCAGTGTCCGGAGCAAGTATGGTGGGTCTGACACACCGGTGTCAATGTGTTCTTTTTTCCATTTCCAGGAGTGTATGTATGATTTTGTAACAGACTCTTTATGTACCTACGTTACAAACAGCAATAAATGAACTGAGACATCGCATAACAGCACCTGTGGAAACTCAAGACATGCTTGTTGCAGTGTTGGTACAATTTGAACACCGCATTGACACATTCCGTGCATCTTAAGAATGCATATTGAACACCAATGAAAAGGATGAAAAAATCTTTTTTAGTTTCCGTTCATCAAAAAACAAAATTCATAGTATTGTTTCTTAGTTCCAGAAATATAGACGGCCCAGATCGGATGATTGTTTTTGATACACACGGTATAGATAACGCACTTCAAAACCTACCAATAATTAGGCAACTACCAAGATGGGAGATAATAAGTACTCATACATGCGTCTTTGCATGTGTTGGATAAAAAGTAGTAGCACAATGCTGTAACATGAAGGATGGGAGTCATTTGGTACGAACGCTTTCTGTTGCTGATAGATGGTGGGCTGAAGTAGTAAAGTCAGCGGCATAGGTCGTGTTTGAGTCAGTTGCGGTGTGTACTATCTCAAAGTTGGAGAGGCTAGCTCAAGTGCCTTAATAGTATGTTTGGGAAACACGAAAAACGTGTTTGGGTCAAGACTGAAAGGGCAGGCACGTTGTCGGAGCGCGCAACTATCTTTCCTTCCGGCGCTGCATTCCACCAACTTTCACGACAATGCACGACGCCAAACGACGAGCCCTGTGCAGGAGCTCCGCGTATGTGGCAGCGGGACATACTGGAACATCCACCGCATTCATCCGGTAGAGTCCCCCCAATTATGACCTGATCGCCCAAATGAGCGAAGTATTTCGTGGCACGCGTTACAGCAAATGATAAGACACCCTATGGCGGTCCTAGCGAGACATCATCACAGATGGATGCTCTGACAGTGTATGACATCTTTCATGTGGGTGTGGAAAGTGATCGAGACGCGAGACGGAAATGGAATAAAGTGAATTTTAGTCAGTGAAGTGTGGCATGAATTATAACCGAACTGCTACTACTTTTCATCCACCCCATGTATATTACCATACCCGTTTATTCTTACTCATAAAAATTTGTCAGTAGTCTTGTATGAAATGTTTTCACAACTTTGGTTTGTTTTCTAGATGTATAGCAATTCGTTACGGAAGATGGGAGCGTTTGATTTTCACTTAGAGCATGAATGTCCGATTTCCACTTACAGTACTGCCCTGGCTGCACATTTTTCTGGATTAGGAATTGATGCCCTTAACATGAATTTACTTTGGCTTGCACCGCAGCACATTTACTTGACGTAAAATACGATGAAATACTCCGCCAATACAGTTCGATTACCATCTCGTAACTGTTGGACCTGGTGGTCTACCGGCACAGCGCGTGGCTGCAAATCAAGAATCGCGGGATTGAATCCCAGTTGAACCAATAAATTTTTCAGTCTGCGTTTAATCCAGCCTTCACCTCTCAATGATATGAGGAGTCGGTAGAAACAACATGTGGTGCGGATTCCACGTTAAACTACCAATTCCCTTTACCCGGTTGGACAACTGGTGTACGTTAATGATAAGTAAGTCGCCAAAGTGCCGTCCAATTGAAAGACTTAAAGAAGGGGCACTGAAATACGCGAAAAATTTTTTAGTATTATTACACTGTCGAAACGCAGTAATGTAACCACGTGTTAAAATCCCGAATAAACGCCTTTTGCAGCATGAGATGTACAGGAATAGAGTCAATGAGGCAATGACAGCGATAAGAAGCCATTCCGACTCCAGTACTTGTCCAGCTGCGATACAATTTTATCGATTGAGGATTCGTGGCACAAACTACTCGATCGAGGTGGCCCCTCAGATTCTCGATTGGGTTTAAAGCCGGGAAATTTGGCGGTCAGGGCAGTACGGTAAATTCATCCTAGAGCTTTCAGAACCACGCACATACACTGCGAGCTATGTTACACGTGCATCTAAGGGTGGATATGGTCCCCAAGGATAGGTGCGTACTTGGGTTGATCCATTGTGCCTTTCAGAATGACGAGATCACACAGGGAATGCCGCGAAAACGTTCCCCACACCATTACGCTCCTCAGGGTTGCAGGGCGTTTGCTTTCAGACGTTACACGCCAATGGAAATCTGTCGGATGGGGCATAAAATGTGATTAATATGGAGAGGCCGCCTGTAGCACTCAGTGGACTTTCAGTTGTGGTACCGGCGTGCAAATGCAAGCTTTCAACGCCAATGAACAGCAGTCAGCATGGATGCAGGAACCAGGTGCCTACTGCGGAAGCCCATACGTTGTCGAGGAAACATTGGTGGTAGCCCTTGGTTCGTCTTGGCGGTCAGCTGCACAGAAGTTGCACGTCTATTCGCCAGCACACATATCTGCAGCTATCGTTCACCTGTGTCGCCTACTGCCCGTAGTGCAACACAGTTGCCTCGGAGCCGGATTAGAATACCGAGATTTTGCCACGCACTGTTTACTTTACATACAGTGGCATGTGAAAAGATTACAGATTTTGCCGTTTCGGAAATGCTTCCACCTTTTGGAAGAAAGCCAACGTTTATGCCCTGTTGGACGTCACATAAATCGCCCCTTTTACGCATTATGAAAACGACTTCACTGTTTCTAGCCTCCCCCCCCCCCTCCCCCCCCCCCCAATTCATCACCTACTAATGCTATCACCTGGCGTCTATGAGTTATTACACGTTGACCTCAAAAATAGGAGTTGGTCACATTAATGTGACTGGACCTATTATTATTATTGAAACTTCCAGGCAGATTAGAACTGGGTGCCGGACCGAGACTCCAACTCGGGACCTTTGCCTTTCGCGGGCAAGTGCTCTACCATCTGAGTGACCCAAGCACGACTCACGTCCCGTCCTCACAGTTTTGCCAGTACCTCGTCTCCTACCTTCCAAACTTTACAGAAGCTCTCCTGCGAACCTATTATTATTATTACTTCATTATTATTTCGTTGTTGTTCAGTTGTCTAAATGTGTGTGTAGCGTTGCCAGGTTACTTGCTACAGTAAAATTTTCTTTGCCGTTGCTAGAGTCGTCTTTCAAGTTTGCAGGGGCCACCGCTAGTTGGCGCTATTGGACTGCGACATTACTGTTCTTTCAAAATGTGCCGTTTGTTACTCTTAAAACTCACAAGGAGAGCTCCCCAGCGGTGGGATCGACTTTTTGAAACCAAATAAGCGGTAGTGTAACTCAAGATCACCTGTATCAGACCCCAGGTCAGCCTCCGTTCGCAAGTAACTGACGGAAAAGATTTCCGAATTTTGCGTGATGATAGCGGTAAGGAAGTCGTATTCCATAGTCTGGTTACGTGTCATAATGGTTAGGATAGAAGCTTAACCATGCCTCGTCAGGTGCAATAACTTCTTTTATTGTTAAATCTTTATCGAAATGTCTATGTTGTCTATTTTCACTCAGTTCATTGGTTTAAATGTAATTTCTTTCGTTCCATTCCTTTGTCACATCGTTTTAATCACCGTATGAACTTTTCCATTTGTTTAATTTTTCTTTATATCATTCTTCTTCCAATCGAAATTTTTGTGAATGTGTATTTTATTATACCTGTCTATTTGACTATTCAATTATTTCCAAACTCCGATATTTTAATTAAAAAACAAAAGACGAAATAATCTATTTATATTTACTGTTCATTAGTGTGAAAAATGCATTTTACATTACAAGACGTGCCGTTTTTGGATGGTAATCGACATACAAATATTTAAAACATAACCTAAATTCTTTGTGCACTATGGAAATAATAGTGTAGATGAAGATTTAAATGAGAGAAGGTTTTATAAGTAAAATAAAATTCAAGCAAAGTGAGAAGTCGATATAATGGACACAATAACGTAGACGGAAATACAGGGTCATAAAAACAGGAGAAATTAAATCGTAATTATACATGAAGATGATTAAAAGGTCACGAACAAATATTTCCAGTGGAGAAGGGATGATAAGAAGAAAAATTACACCAAATGAAGTTCATATCACTATAGAATCACGTGACCGAGAAGTGGAAATAAAAAATAATAATATTTACATCAATTGAATGAAAATGATTATCAATGTCACTTCGCTAAAGACCTAAAATAGATTTCTTTCTCTGGCGAGATTCATGCATGTGAAGCCAGTACCCTTTCCATTACCCTCACAACCAACTTATATCATTCGGCTTTCTTCATGCTATCGAGTCTCACACAAAATTCGGAATTTCTTTTCTCATCAGTTCCTCGCAAACGTCGACCCACCAGGATGAAAGGCTGCAGTGTGTGACACTTGGGTGCTTAACTTACATAACCGTATAGATGGTTTCGTCGATCCTACCGCTGGAGAAATCTCGTTGTAAGACATAACGAAAGATGGCCGCCGTTTCATTATATCTATTGATATGGTGATGGACACACATTTAGTAGTGTAGCCATAGTAACACAAAAGGTCTGAAACCTGCACGATCTAAGCAAAGAAGAACGACTTCGTACTTAGTCCAAAGGAAAATCTCCAGAATTACTAGAAAACTTGTAGCCAATGCACCAAGTCCCCGGCAGTCATTTAGTCCGCGGCGACTGCTGAGAACCTTCAGACCAGTCATTAGGATATGCACTCGACTACTTTGATGTTACACGTTCGGTGTCCTACTCTATGGAGCTGAGTCATGGACGGTATTACGCATTTGAAATGCGATCATGTCGAAAAATATTAAGGATACCATCGACAGATATAGACAAAAATATGGCGGTAGGAGGAAGCAGAAATTCTCAACAGCATCCAGAGAGCAAAACTCGATTGTTTTGGTAGCGCAATTCCGCCACAATAAATAAAACCTGTTGAAATTAATAATTCAAGGAAGCATTAATGGCCGGCCAGTGTGGACGAGCGGTTCTAGGCGCTTCAGTCTGGAACCGCGCGACCGCTACGGTCGCAGGTTCGAATCCTGCCTCGTGCATGGGTGTGTGTGATGTCCTTACGTTAGTTAGGTTTAAGTAGTTCTAAGTTGTAGGGGACTGATGACCTCAGATATTAAGTCCCATAGTGCTCAGAGCCACTTCAACCATTTTTTTGAAAGATTGATGGCATACGTGATCCACGACGCACAGAATTATCCTGGCTAGATAACTCAAACTAGCACTTTGGGTTCAGCACTGAATCAATGTTCCGAAAAACCATGGACGGACAACAGATCATGCTACCGATCGGCAGTGTTATTGGAGGACGAGGCACTTGGAGAGGAAGAATGACAATACAGACAATGCTTAAAAATTACATTAATGCTCACCATTAAATCTAATACTCCTCCACTCATATAATCGCGCTAGCTGCAAATAAAATTAATCTGCAACTGCCATACAGTTAAAATTTTTTGAACCTAGTGCTGTTAACAGCATTCATGTCAACACTTATTTTGATCAATGTACGTATTTTCTCAGACATCCACTGTACGAGGACGTACTGAAAAGTAATGTCGACAGATGTTTTATGTGAAAACTCGCAACGCTTTTTAAATAAAACAAACTTCATTAACATTCTACATCTGCATTCTTCACGTCTATAAATTTATTTCTCAACACACTCACTCTGGAAACCAACACAATTTCCCCAACTAGATACCATTCTGTTGATACCGTCACAGTATATTGTTTGACTATGTTAACAGAGCCACAACCTTACCTCTGCTTGCACCGCTTGAAACAATTGAAGTCCTCGAAGGTTTTCTTAGTTTTGCACAAAGACGAAAATCGAGACTGTGTGTAGGATGATCGACGGCAGTGAACCAAGGACGTCGGATTGCTGCAGATGCCGCAGCGCTCGTGTGTAGCTTGGCACTGCCATGCTTAAGGAGAGTGTGCTCCACATGCAGACGAAGTCTTCGAATTCGTGCTTTTAGTTTTGTGAGCTCTTTCTCACCCACCAACATAGTCACGTCACACATCGCTATGTTACGAAAAATCGGAGCCCTCTAACAGCAGAGGGCTGCAGATATCCATAGTAAAGATGTAGAATGTTACTGACTTTATGAAATAAAACAGACCGAGTCATTATCTTCTCAGCACGTCGTCGTGTTATACGCACAAAAATCAAAACAATTGTTTCCGAGCAAAGTATGCTGTATTTTTAAGTGAAGATCTTTGTAATGTACATCTGTAGTAAACGTTATGCTGGTGATATATGGTGACAATTTATATTTACAATGAAAAGAGATTGACCAGTGGCCAACAGACAACTAAAACGCAAGTTGCCAGATGGATATTAACTGCAATACCGCCCACGCTGCCACGGTAAGTAGGAGGTTTTGTTTCCCGATACATGTCGCCGTGTAAGTGCCGCTCGTGGCGATACATTAAAGAGTTCTCTGTCTTCTTGTCAGAGAGCCAGTACCCAGATTCACTCTAAAGAAATAAAGAAGCGAATTCTGTGCACCACATTTGAAGATGATCCTGAAACGGCTCCAAAACTAGTTAACTCGAATTAAAATAAATCCAAAAAGTGAGTTGTTGCAGTTTTCCACATTTATGTTCAGTACACATTCACAGGCACTTGAACATTGGTTCCCAGCCGTTCTTAGACCATTGCTCCTGAGTGCAATCAGACATTTGCCAGTACCCCCTGCCCTACCCCCCTTGCTGCCGTCTGTGGCCGAAGCAACTCTAGGCACGAAGGAGATAATGATGTTTCCCTCCGAGAATAATTTTGCCTGGGCTGTAAGCGGCGCACAGCTCAGCGTTTACAAAGTTGCCAATTACATCTCACTCCGGGAATATTATTATTAAGCCCAGTTTCCACAGCAGCGAATGGAAGCGAACGCAACCGTATGAACATTTGCAGACCACTTGCCAGTATTAACTACCTTTCGTCTACGAGGTCTGTTCAAAAAATTCTGGAACTTCTCTACGCTTACCTCCACTTATTTTTATATGATCTCCCCCACGACTGATACACCGATCCCAACACCGCTTCCACTTCCGGGAGCAGACTTGGTTCGCCTTTCGCTGGACCGCGCGTCTATCGTTACAAATCTTCGTCCTCTCAACTTGGTTTTCAACTTTGGAAATAAAAAAAAAGTCAGCAAGGGCCAAGCTGACCTGACAAGCTTTTTATTTTTTGATGATTGAGAACATTTCCCTACCCATTGTGAGGACTGAACCTTGTTCTCAACGTCATAACGGCAGACCCACGTCTCATCACCAGTTGTAATTTTCTTAAGGAACATCTCGTTCTCATTTGGGTGATCCTAAAGCTCTTCTCAGATTGCGAGGCGGAGGTCTATCTGCTCTTGACTCATGAGCCGTGACACGAACTTGGCGGCAACACGATACATTCCAAGATGCTGTATTAGGATTTCACGATCCAACTGCAATGTTACATTCTTCTGCAATCTCTCGGACAGTCAGTCTTCGTTCAGCACGCACAGTTTCGTTGACGTTCCTGACACAAGCGTTGCTGGCAGAAGTCGAAGGACGTCCTGCACGGGGGTCGTCTTCGGTCCGGCCGTTTTTAAAACGTGTGAACCATCCGTAACACCGAGTACGGCTTAAGCAGTCATCACCATAGGCTTCCTGCATCATTTTGTGTGTGTCTGTGAAGGTGTTCTTGAGTTTAGCTTTTAAGTTCCTATGGGGCCAAACTGCTGAGGTCATCAGTCCCTAGGCTTACACCACTTCCACACACCCATGCCCGAGGGAGGTCTCTAACCTCGGACGGGGGCAGCCGCACGAACCGTGGCAAGGCCCCGAACACTGCGCGGCTACCCCGAACAGCGGCTTTCTTGAGTTTCACGCAAAATTTATTGCAGGCGCATTGCTCCTCTAACTATCCCCTCTCGAAGTTCGCCAACTGTGCGACACAACGTTCTGCTCAATACAGCACTGAACAATAAGCTAACAGACATACAACAATGAAACTTCCCGCAGTTACACATTAAGCACACGCGTGTGCAGGGATGTCAACTGCATTTCGTCCCAACACGCCATTGGCGCGAAATTACGAATGTTCCGAAATTTTTTTCAACACACCTCGCGTATTCAAAATTTAGGGTATGTTCTAGAAATTTTTAGCAAGAAGGCTTTCTCCGGATAGCTTACGTGTATCTTCAGGCATCTTCCAATTTCTTCAGCATCTCTGTTACATTCTCCTGTGGGCCAAACAAACCTATAACCATTCGTGCTGACTTTCTTATGAACAGTTCAATATCCCCTGCTAGTCGTATATGGGACAGGTCCCACACACTGGAGCAATATTAGAGTATGGGTCACACCAATAGTTCGAAAAAGATCATCTTTGTGCACTGATTATATTTCCCTTTAATTCTAACAATGAATTACAGTCCGCCACCATCTTTACCTTTGACTGAGACAATGTGATGGTTCCATTTCTTACTTCGTTATCACCAATGTAAAGATTCTCGCTGCTCCCGTTTATGCTTCATCTGATCACTTTTGTCTTTGATTTACTCTCACCCCAAATTCTACACTCATTATATTGTATATTCCATTCATCAGATCCTGTAGTAATTCACTTTCCTGAGGACGATAATATTATCAGCAAATCTTGTCACTGATATCCTTTCACCCCGTATTTCAGTCTGAATCTTGAGCCTCTCTCTTATTTTCTTCGTTGCTTCTTTGATGCGTAGATTGAACAGTAGAGGCGAATGACTATATCAAAGTCTTACTCCCTTTTTAATCCTTGCACTTCGTTCTTGGTCTTCCATTCATATTTCCTCTTGGGTCTTGTACGAATATATTACCTTTCCCTCCCTACAGCTATTTTCTTCAGAACTTCGACCTTGCACCATTTTACATTGTCGAACGCTTTTCTAGGTCTACAAATCCTATGAACGCGTCTTGAGTTTTATTCAGTCCTGCTTCTATTTCGTATCCTTACAATGTGTTACACCGAGGTATTTGTGTGAGTTGACCGATTGGAAATGAGAGCTATTGCTGTTGTAGTCATAGGATACTATGGCTACGAAGTCTTTCGCGACGTATTTCCTGAGTAAAAATTTCTCGGTGTTCATGCCGCGTCAAATCAGGATAAATCTCCAAGCTTTCGACCACTACCTCCATGGTCGTCGTCAGGGCTAAAACTGACTGTCGTGAACCTCGCTAGTTCACGACAGTCAGTTTTAGCCCTGACGACGACCATGGAGGTAGTGGTCGAAAGCTTGGAGATTTATCCTGATTTGACGCGGCATGTACACCGAGAAATTTTTACTCATAGGATACTATGTTTTTTCGTTTTGTGAACTGCACAATTTTAGGTTTTCGAACATCTAAAGCAAGCTGCAAAAACATCAGAAATTCTGTTTGAGTCTACGTACAAAAATGCATTGTTACAAAAACAAACTAAACCAAGAAGGGACAAAATATCAGCAACGAACAACGTAGAATCTCTACGGCTAATCTGGATTAAACTGCTCCATCATCTTCAGCAACAATCAGGGCACAATCCAAGGAGGGATCTACACCTACATGGATATTCTGCAAAACACATTTAAGTGCCTGGCATAGGGTTTATCGAATCACCTTGACAATTGTCTATTATTCCAACTTCATGTTTTGAACTGCCCAAGGTGTATTGAAGACTAAAAGGAGTCTGTTACGGAAGACCGTATTAAGTGTGATAATTACTCCTAACAGTGGCATGAAGAATGCACAGCTTATGAAGGTCATGGAGCATTTTCTTGTTCTTCGTGTTAGTGCGTACTCTGCTCGTACGCACTCGTAGCCGCATCGTCTGGTAAGTCTCATATATATAAAATGACATTTAAGGTTTGGGTTAAAAGTTACTCTGATAAATGTTGTTCGTAATTAAATGATCAATGGTTTGCTATTTGTTTCTTTTAACTTTCTCATCAAATGACCGATTAAATACTAAGAGCATACTCCTTCCTGACTTTCCCCTGCAAAGGCAAATTGATGAAGTCGAACAGTTTGTAGGAAGAATTTTTGTAGTTTCATGACTGTAGGTTGGCATGACTGAGATGAGCTGAGAGCGGCTGACTAACAAAAAACTTTTATTTATAACCTTAATGTTGCAATGAACAATGACGCATCGGGTTCAAGTTTCCACATTAACTGAGCAACGTTCAGCGATGCGTTTTCCCTTTCAGAAGGTGGAAAACGGCCAAAATATTTTCTCTAATGATTTTTCAGTGTGGTCGAAGCTGTGCGAACGACGGAAATTTTCGATAAATACGTAGGACAGTTCAAAAATAATCTAACTTCAGTGACAAATGAAAAACGCCGTGGCCAGCCAATTGAAGTGTCTCCTCCTTCGGTTAAAACCGGCTCTGACGACATTACTCCTGATGGCCGACGTGTTGCAGTAGAACTGAATAGCAAAATAGCTGCAATAGGTAGCGGCACAGTTCGTAACGTTGTCAGTGACATGCTCAAGTACAGCAAAACAAGTCCAACGTGAGTCCCGAAAGAATTCACAAAACAACACCAGGAAACAAAGAGTGCTATGAATGTGAAGGAGAACCTTTTCTGGTCGAGATTTTAACGTGTGATGAAATTTTCGTTCAAAATGGTGAACAGGACTCGAAAAGACAAGGCGTGAAATGGAAGCACAGCAGCTCACCTGTCCGAAAGAAATTCAAAACTCGAGCATCAGCGAGGAATGTGATGCTGGCCTTCATTTGGATGCCACAGTTGTCGTATTTTGGTGATTATTTGGAAGATCAGCGTACAGGATGCAGCGCTGAGACTCACACATACTGATGAGCAAAGTAAAGCCAGCGATGAGAGGAAAACCACTGGAAGGAAAAAGAAACCATAATGGGTTGGGAAACTCTACGTCATCGTCCCTACAGTCCAGATTTGACTTCCGTGAATTTTCATTTTCAAATTGCTGATATTATGCAGAATGGAAGCTGTCTGCAGTGTAATTAACTCATAAGAAAAAAGTCAACCTCATTTGTAGAGCATTTGTTGCTACCTGTTTGACCCGCTCAAGGACGCATCGCGTGGAAAGGATTCAGCGACAGCGAGGAGGTTAATGCAATTTCGGTTTTACTTACTTCATTCGCATTTATCGCCTATCTCTTGCCTAGCAGTATGTCATGTCGTAAACGACTGGAAAAAGCGCAAGTGGCACTCGTATATAACGAGATCAATATACATTTGCCTTCTGAATATTACACCCGTAATGGGTCCAACCTAAGGCAGTTTAAAAATTTTCAGGTGACACTCGTGTACAAAAAGAGTAAAAGAAAGATGTGCAAAATTACAGACCAGTGTCGTTGACATCGATTTTCTGCAGAATTCTTGAACGTATTCTGAATCTGATTACAATAAATTTCCTAGACACCGGAAAGCTTACGTCCATAAATCTAGCACGATCTTAGAAAGCTCGTGTGAAACGCAGCTTGCCCTTTTCGCACATTATATACTGCGAAACACGGATGAAGGGCGTCAGGCAGATTGCACTCTCCTAGATTTGAGAAAAGTCTTTGACACGGTGCTCCACTGCACACTGTTAACGAAGGGCCTTGTATAAGCATACGGAGTAGGTTCCCAGATATGTGAGTGGCTCAAAGACTACAACAGATACCAGTACGTTCTCGACGGCGAGCGTTGATCAGAGACAAGGGTATCGTCACGAGTGTAACAGACAGCTGTTATTCTGTATAGACATAAATTATGTTACAGGCAGAATGAACAGCAATCTGCGGCTGTTGATGCTGTCGTGTACGGGAGAGTGTCGTCATTGAGTCACTGTAGGAGGATACAATTAACGCGAAGCGCGGACAACTGAGAAACGTGCAGGAGGCAGTGAGGTACTGAGCCATGCCGACGCCGGTCCCTCAGTCAGCTACGCTACGTTTGTCGGTTGAGGACCCAGGACACGAACAGCCTGAGCCAGGTAGTCCCACATATACTCGATTCCGTTAAGCCCGGGAAGCCTGGTGGTCGGTGGAGTACAGCAAACTCATCGTGGTGCTTTTCAGACCACGCACGTACACTGCAAGCTGTGTCAGAGATTCAGTTGTTCTGCTGGTAGATTCCGAGGGAAAACAAACTCGATGTAGGTGTGGCAACGGTTCCGACAGATATTTCTGCTCATCCACTGTGCCTTCCAGAACGACGAGATCACGTCGGGAGTGTCACGATAACGTTTCTGAGACCATAACGATCCTTCCTCCTGTCTTAACCCTGCCGTCGACTGCTGCAGGATGTTCACTTTCAGGTGAATCACGCCCTACACGCCAAACGTCTAACTGTCACTTGAAAAGCACGCTTGTCACCGTGCAGTGGACGCCCGTGGGGCACCACAACGGCGTCAGCGTCGGTTCTGGACGAATGCATAACTGCTGGAAAAGAGTCTGCGGACAGGAGACAGTGCCTGTTTTCCGAAGGTTTAAAGAGAAATTTCAAGATTTGCGAGATAAAGGTTTAGATTACGTCGCAAGTATGACGAATTATGAGAAAGACCGCACTGTGTAAGGGAAGCTACTGGGATGTCCCATAACCATGGCATTAGTTAAGGGATTCAGCTGCGCGAAGAGACTTTGACAGTGACTGAAGTTTCTTTGAAAATTGACAAATGAATCCGGGTGATCAGTTACGAAGAAGGGGAGAAAATATGTGAAAATAAATCTCTTCTTACGGAGGGACATTTCAGAGTTGTTCGAAACAACTGAAGCAACTGTACACCATTGCATGTTGATATCTGAAGCACGGAAGACTAGCTTTTTTTACCAGAGGAAAGTCAAAATACTTGTGAAATATTTTTTTCTGAACCGAGAAATGTCATAACTCGGTTGTCATTTAAAACTGCAGTGCTAGACTTCGAAATGGCTGCAAATTAAGCTATGGAAACAGTGTTCTCCGAGCCATCTATTTCCAGTTGTAATTTTCATTTCAAGCAATGTCTCTGGAAGACATAGAAGAACTGGGATTAGTGGAGAAATACAGGGATGAAGAAGTAGTTCGATTGTCTTGCCGCATGTACGCTGTAGAGCACATCCTTCACCGGACTGCCTTGATGGATGGATGGTAACAGCGTAGCAAATGCCCAGTGGCGAAAAGATCATGAATTCGTAGACTATATAGTCAGTCAATAGATGGAAAATCCCAGCACCCCATCTGAAACGTGGAATTGGTGAAGACAGACAGTCGACCGAAATTATTTCGAAATAAATTCACTCTTAACTTGGCTTCAGTTGCGTTAGGTAATACCTTGATACCTAACACAACTGTATCTAAGTTATCTGCGTTCAGAGAATTTATTTCCAAGTGATTTCGGTCAGCTATCTACCGTCATCAAGTCGATGCACAGGACCATGAATGCTGGCATAGCAAACGATACTCAATAATGCGAAGGTATCTGAACCTACAATTTCTGATCAATACGCTAAAGGAGAATGCAATAAAATCAATACCTGAAATTAAAAAAAAATAATCCGTTGGTCAGCCTCTTCAGTGAAAGAGGTAAAAGATACATATGTGTTGAAAAAGAGTTAAAAGATATTTTAAGAATACATAATGACTCGGTGGATTTAAGACGTTTAAAATTTCCTACGAATAGTTCGTAAAATAAGACAGGAAGTAATGTTGTAGAATGGAAAAGGTAAAAAAAAAATAATATTTTTTAAAACACGGCTATGCACTATAGACAGTCTTAAGCCTAGATAAAATGTGGAGTTGCGTTCTTATTACAGAACGACAGGCAGAGCCTCCCCACTGTCGCGGCTTCCTTTGAAGGTCGGAGAACCCGCAGCTAAAATGTATGTGGTCAGAAACACCGCGATGACTCACGGGTCGCCAAGTCCACGGCCGCAGAAGCCCGTGACATCCTTCAAGAGGCGGCGAGGCATCTCGTACAGTAGTTATTTGAGAGTGAATTTATTCCTCGCTCCTCATGAGACGTCATCCAACTGATCTTCCTGCTTCTGGAGTGTCTACAGCGACTATGAGGGAATCCCGAAACGTTACATCTTATTTTTGTTCCGCACTCCGTTCCACACCTTCAAGGACCCACTTCTTTTCTGTGGTACTCGAACACTTGTACTTCTTCGATGTCATTTCCGCGACGGATTTATGTACTGTGCTTATGCTTTATTGAGAAAACACGGGAATTTTTCGAAGTCGCTTCCGTTTATGCAATGTACCGAACACATGAGGTTTCTTCGATAAACAGAAGTTCTTACATGGGTCTTGACAACACGATCGAATTACAGAGGTTCAAATAGGGAGACTCACCTGCGTGTAACTGCATAGCCCTATTTTCGGTCCCCGCAAATAATTGTAATGCAACTAAGGACATTATAGTGACAGGAACGTCAGACGGGTAAATAAGTCGTACGCAAAGTGGACATCCAGCGGACGCAGGTAAACACTTCCTGTTATACCAAGCCACTGCTACCTCAGTGTAAACTTGGAGGACAGCAGGAAGTGCTCTACGTCCACTAGCTGGACTCCAGAGCAGGAAACAGCCGGGGTCCTCGGTGGTGAAGTGGTAAGGGATCTGGAACGTTCCAGCGCCTCGGCAGGGGCTATTCCCCCCAGCCGGGCCGGGGTTCTATCCCCGGCCGGCGCTGGAATTTTCAGATTTCCGAACACTAGCCTCCACCTCTGTCCTGGCATGTGACGCATGCCGGGTACCCCCGTGGGGTCCGTGCTTCGGATCCCATGTGGAGCTCACTCCCACACTACAAACTAAACCTGATTATGCTGCTGCAAACATTTTAATTCACACACTTTCTTCACCAGACTTCATCTACATGTATTTTAAGGTACTTAATATATCTCAGTATCAAACGAAACTGCATGGTATCATTAATACTTGTAATCCTACAACTATGAAATAAAAACCTTACAAAAAAAAAAAAAAGAAAGATTTTGTTTTCCTTCGTGTACTGAATACTGCTGAGGTAAATACCCAAACATCTGCCATTTTCTTGTAGTTAACAGTCAATATACTAAAAAATGTTTATCATAATGATTCACATATTACATACTGTATTTCACACATTATCAGTGCTGAAACAGCAGTAATTATTTCAAAGTCACAAGAAAACGCAAAATATTATATCAATAGCAACACACAAGCCAACAAAGTGTTCTTTTTAGTATCATGATTGACTATTTGACAAATAAATTCTGTATAAGAAATTGTTTCGTAACAGTTGAAACTATCTTTTAAAAATACACTGTTTTCACTAATTGCATTTTCAAAAACGAACACAGGCCTTCTTTTTTCTCAAATTATTCTAGCGTCAAAATGAGATGTTTGATATGACACAGGTCATTAATGAGATAAAATTTTTTTTGTATGAAAAACGATATTTCTCGTGGTTTTATGTGAACTGAATGCTGATTCAAACAGATAACATTTAACATTAATAAGAGGAATTTCTTGGCGATTTTGCTAACTCGTCCATATATTTCATATAATATTTCGATTAATAGTTATATGACAACCTCTCTGCCTCTACTTTTCGTAAAAGTATCTTGTGGATCAGAAAAGAAATTATATTACTACCTCTACAGGTTAAGTCTAGTTGAATGAAAGAGATTGTAAAGGCCGTAGCAGAAGATGCAGAATGTTACGTTCTCTGCAAGGCCTTTGCCATCAGTAATGAGCGAAACTGTAAAATAAGAAAAAGGGATGACAAACGTCTATTATTGCTGTACTATATCACTAACGTTGCATTGCAAGAAACTTACTTACAGTTCCCCTTGCTGCTCAAAATTCTTTAACCCACAATACCGTGCGATTATTTTGGTACCATTTAATGTAACAGTAGCCCCGACACCTCATTGGGCAGACCAAATTGAACCTAAATTTCGTGTTTTTGGTAATGAGAGAGAGGGAGACTGTCTGCTAGTATGACTGTTTCTTTTGCTATTAAATTCCGAGCCACATATCCATTTTTAATGCTTAAAAGTGTGGACAAAACTTTTAGTAATACTAAATTACAAAGACTGAATGATGAATGTAACATGCTGCGTACATTAATGTCGCTGGAGATGTAGTTTGCATTATATGTTACGGGAACAGAATTATTTTGTAACGTGTGAAATACACAAAAATACGGTAACAGACAAACCGAGCAGTGATGCCATAGTCTGTTTTGTAATAATAGTGTAAAGGAAGAAATAAACAGCAACTAGACATTTAAGTCACTCAATTTTCGTGGCCATTTTGCGGTTCATCATTTTGCTGCTAGGTGTCGCTACTAGTTCCTCACACACTCAGTTATCACTTCGCTGCTAGGTGTCACTACTAGTCCCTCATACACTCAGTTGTCTGTAGTGCAGGGCTTCGCTACCAGAGGGCTCTATCAGCACCGGTGAGGACTAACTCCGTCGGCGTTTGCTGCTTCACTCCTCAACATCTATGCTAGCTGACGTGACTGCTAAATCTTCGTTCTAAACGAAAAAAATAGCACCAATACCAAATAAGGCAAATGGTAATAAGTGCGAAAACTACCGAACCATCACTTTCATACGTCCTGGCTGAAAATACTGATCCAAAATACACTCCTGGAAATGGAAAAAAGAACACATTGACACCGGTGTGTCAGATCCACCATACTTGCTCCGGACACTGCGAGAGGGCTGTACAAGCAATGATCACACGCACGGCACAGCGGACACACCAGGAACCGCGGTGTTGGCCGTCGAATGGCGCTAGCTGCGCAGCATTTGTGCACCGCCGCCGGCAGTGTCAGCCAGTTTGCCGTGGCATACGGAGCTCCATCGCAGTCTTTCACACTGGTAGCATGCCGCGACAGCGAGGACGTGAACCGTATGTGCAGTTGACGGACTTTGAGCGAGGGCGTATAGTGGGCATGCGGGAGGCCGGGTGGACGTACCGCCGAATTGCTCAACACGTGGGGCGTGAGGTCTCCACAGTACATCGATGTTGTCGCCAGTGGTCGGCGGAAGGTGCACATGCCCGTCGACCTGGGACCGGACCGCAGCGACGCACGGATGCACGCCAAGACCGTAGGATTCTACGCAGTGCCGTAGGGGGCCGCACCGCCACTTCCCAGCAAATTAGGGACACTGTTGCTCCTGGGGTATCGGCGAGGACCATTCGCAACCGTCTCCATGAAGCTGGGCTACGGTCCCGCACACCGTTAGGCCGTCTTCCGCTCACGCCCCAACATCGTGCAGCCCGCCTCCAGTGGTGTCGCGACAGGCGTGAATGGAGGGACGAATGGAGACGTGTCGTCTTCAGTGATGAGAGTCGCTTCTGCCTTGGTGCCAATGATGGTCGTATGCGTGTTTGGCGCCGTGCAGGTGAGCGCCACAATCGGGACTGCATACGACCGAGGCACACAGGGCCAACACCCGGCATCATGGTGTGGGGAGCGATCTCCTACACTGGCCGTACACCACTGGTGATCGTCGAGGGGACACTGTATAGTGCACGGTACATCCAAACCGTCATCGAACCCATCGTTCTACCATTCCTAGACCGGCAAGGGAACTTGCTGTTCCAACAGGTCAATGCACGTCCGCATGTATCCCGTGCCACCCAACGTGCTCTAGAAGGTGTAAGTCAACTACCCTGGCCAGCAAGATCTCCGGATCTGTCCCCCATTGAGCATGTTTGGGACTGGATGAAGCGTCGTCTCACGCGGTCTGCACGTCCAGCACGAACGCTGGTCCAACTGAGGCGCCAGGTGGAAATGGCATGGCAAGCCGTTCCACAGGACTACATCCAGCATCTCTACGATCGTCTCCATGGGAGAATAGCAGCCTGCATTGCTGCGAAAGGTGGATATACACTGTACTAGTGCCGACATTGTGCATGCTCTGTTGCCTGTGTCTATGTGCCTGTGGTTCTGTCAGTGTGATCATGTGATGTATCTGACCCCAGGAATGTGTCAATAAAGTTTCCCCTTCCTGGGACAATGAATTCACGGTGTTCTTATTTCAATTTCCAGGAGTGTATCTACAGATGAATGGAACACATTAGAGAAGACGAGCTAGAGGAAAATCGATTTTGAGAGAACACACTAGCCGCTAGAGATCGGTTGAAGAAATTCAACCTATATTTATAACATCAATAGATGTAGAAAATAACTTTTGACAGTTTTGACCAGAATATACAGTTTGAATTTAAGATGCAGCCAGGGATAAAATACAGTGAGCGGCATGTTACCTAGAGTTCTGCCAGAAATAGTACAGCAGTTGTAAGACTTAAAAGACATAAAGGAAAGCTGACAGTTGATAGTTGAGAAGAGTGAGTGAGTGAGTGTGTGTTTGAGAGAGAGAGAGAGAGAGAGAGAGAGAGAGAGAGAGAGAGAGAGAGAGAGAGAGAGAGAGAGAGAGAGAGAGGGGGGGGGGGGTGGCTCTAGCCAATTCTCCCATGTTATTCACTTTGCATGCGTCGTGCTACACACTTATCGAGTCTGTAGAGGGAAACTAGCTGATGAAGTTCTACATAGGAATCGATGTCTGGAAACGTCATCCAGCGACGCTACAGAGTATCAAAGTTACAGGCGCTGGAGTCTGTAAAATATGTATATACAGGGAGATCCAATGAAGATGTTATCAATTTTCTATGATGATGGAGATGGATAAATGTATCAATTTGAGGTTATGTCCCTATAACGGAAAATTAGAAGAGAAGACATTCCTGTTACGTGTGACATTATTTACCGGTAGTGTTGTAGCTAAGATGTAGGGCAGGAAACTTTCAGAGGTGGTAGTATGGACCGAAAGAAGAAAACAATGTCCAGTGCACATGGGCTGTAAAATGCATACCTTAAGAGCTGTGTGGACTTGTTCATCTTCGCTAGCATAAAACATATCTCCACTATCGAACAAGTGCTCATAGTTCCTCAGGTATGCATTTTTAGCCCATCTTTAAGGGACATTTTTTCTTACTTTGATTCATACTACCACCTTTGAAAGTTAGCAACAACAGTACCAGTACTTGTATTCCACCGTCAGAGGTATGATAACGATTTCCCATTGTAACTTTCGACTCATTTGTTTCCGGAACTGGGGCCCTTACCTCAAATTGATACATGATCACGGCATCACACTCTACTTACATACGTTTGCCGGAGCTGGCACCTGTATTTTGATGCTCCGTAGCCTCGTTAGATGACGTTTGCAGGCATGAGTTACTAGATAAAATTGCAAGCTCTAGAAATGTGAAACACCTTGTATGAAGAAAGCAACATACGAAACAAACGAGAAATTCGGGAAATTAATCGAAGATAAGAAATAGAAATTGTTTCCAAATCTAACTTTCAATTTGCTGCTGCTGATTTGAAATTTCGTGGCATTTATTCGCTCTGAAGAGGATCGTTCAAACGATGGTCGAAATGTCGTTATTTTAGTTGTTTCACTGTTTTATAATGACATTGCCTAGTACCCAAAATGATTTTCTTCAAGCGCTAATAGAAAGCACAGAAGCTGAAATCTTTATAGGTACAGAAAGCTGGCTAAAGCCTGAAATAAGTTCTGCAGAAATTTTTACGAAGTCTCAGACGCTGTTCAGGAAAGGCAGATTAGGCAGAATTGGTGATGGAGTGTTTGTGTCTGTCAGTAGTGGTTTATCTTGTAGTGAAGTCGAAGTGGATACTCCGTGCGAATTGGTATGGGTGGAGGTTATACTTAACAGCCGAAGTAAGTTAAAAATTGGCTCCTTCTACCGACCCCCAGACTCCGATGATATAGTTTCTGAACAGTTCAGAGAAAATTTGAGTCTTGTAACAAATAAATACCCCACTCATACGGTTATAGTTGGTGGGGACTTCAACCATCCCTCGATATGTTGGCAAAAATACTTGTTCAAAACCGATGGTAGGCAGAAAACATCTTCCGAGATTGTCCTAAATGCTTTCTCCGAAAATTATTTCGAGCGGTTAGTCCACGAACCCACGCGAATTGTAAATGGTTTGGAAAACACACTTTACCTCTTAACTACAAACAATCCAGAGCTAATAGAGAGCATCATGACTGATACAGGGATTAGTGACCACAAGGTCGTAGTAGCTAGGCTCAATACCGTTTCTTCCAAATCCGCCAGAAACATACGCAAAATAATTTTATTTAAAAAAGCGGATAAAGTGTCACTAGAAGCCTTCCTAAGAGACAACCTCCATTCCTTCCGAACTGACTATGCAAATGTAGACGAGATGTGGCTGAAATTCAAAGATATAGTAGCAACTGCAATTGTGAGATTCATACCTCATAAATTGGTAAGAGATGGAACTGATCCCCCATGGTACACAAAACATGTCCGAACGCTGTTGCAGAGGCAACGGAAAAAGCATGCGAAGTTCAGAAGAACGCGAAATCCCGAAGATTGGCTAAAATTTACAGACGAGCGAAATTTTGCACGGACTTCAATGCGAGATGCCTTTAATAGGTTCCACAACGAAACATTGTCTCGAAATTTGGTAGAAAATCCGAAGAAACTCTGGTCGTTTGTAAAGCACACAAGCGGCAAGACACAGTCAATACCTTCGCTGCGCAGTGCCGATGGTAGTGTTACAGACGACTGTGCCGCTAAAGTGGAGTTATTGAACGCAGTTTTCCGAAATTCCTTCACCAGGGAAGGCGAATGGAATATTCCAGAATTTGAAACACGAACAGCTGCTAGTATGAGTTTCTTAGAAGTAGATACCTTAGGGGTTGCGAAGCAACTCAAAGCGCTTGATACGGGCAGGTCCAGATAGTATACCGATTAGGTTCCTTTCAGATTACGCTGATACAATAGCTCCCTACTTAGCAATCATATACAGCCGCTCACTCACCGATAGATCTGTACCTACAGATTGGAAAATTGCGCAGGTCGCACCAGTGTTTAAGAAGGGTAGTAGAAGTAATCCATGGAACTACAGACCTATATAATTGACGTCGGTTTGCAGTAGGGTTTGGAGCACATACTGTATTCAAACATTATGAATCACCTCGAAGGGAACGATCTATTGATACGTAATCAGCATGGTTTCAGAAAACATCGTTCTTGTGCAACGTAGCTAGCTCTTTATTCGCACGAAGTAATGGTCGCTATCGACAGGGGATCTCAAGTTGATTCCGTATTTCTAGATTTCCAGAAAGTTTTTGACACCGTTCCTCACAAGCGACTTCTAATCAAGCTGCGGGCCTATGGGGTATCGTCAAAGTTGT
Organism: Schistocerca serialis cubense; assembly: GCF_023864345.2. Lineage (NCBI taxonomy): Eukaryota > Metazoa > Arthropoda > Insecta > Orthoptera > Acrididae > Schistocerca > Schistocerca serialis. The sequence goes on along the minus strand of NC_064640.1, from coordinate 903,465,613 downwards.
TCGACTGGATTCGTGATTTCCCGTCAGGAAGGTCGCAGTTCGTAGTAATAGACGGCAAATCATCGAGTAAAACTGAAGTGATATCACGTGTTCCCCAGGGAAGCGTCCTGGGACCTCTGGTGTTCCTGATCTATATAAATGACCTGGGTGACAATCTGAGCAGTTCTCTTAGGTTGTTCGCAGATGATGCTGTAATTTACCGTCTAGTAAGGTCATCCGAAGACCAGTATCGGTTGCAAAGCGATTTAGAAAAGATTGCTGTATGGTGCGGCAGGTGGCAGTTGACGCTAAATAACGAAAAGTGTGAGGTGATACACATGAGTTCCAAAACAAATCCGTTGGAATTCGATTACTCGATAAATACTACAATTCTCGAGGATGTCAATTCAACTACTAAGTACCTGGGTGTTAAAATTACTAACAACTTCAGTTGGAAAGACCACATAGATAATATTGTGGGGAAGGCGAGCCAATGGTTGCGTTTCATTGGCAGGACACTTCGAGGAGGCAACAAGTCCACTAAAGAGACAGCTTACACTACACTCGTTCGTCCTCTGTTAGAATATTGCTGCGCGGTGTGGGATCCTTACCAGGTGGGATTGACGGAGGACATCGAAAGGGTGCAAAAAAGGGCAGCTCGTTTTGTATTATCACGTCATAGGGGAAAGAGTGTGGCAGATGTGATACGCGAGTGGGGATGGAAGTCATTAAAGCAAAGACGTTTCGCGGTGAGTTCTATTTACGAAATTTCAGTCACCAACTTTCTCTTCCGAATGCGAAAATATTTTGTTGAGCCCAAACTACATAGGCAGGAATGTTCATCAAAATAAAATAAGAGAAATCAGAGCTCGAACAGAAAGGTTTAGGTGTTCGTTTTTCCCGCGCGCTGTTCGGGAGTGGAATGGTAGAGAGATAGTATGATTGTGGTTCGATGAACCCTCTGCCAAGCGCTTAAATGTGAATTGCAGAGTAATGATGTAGATGTTTGTAGGAATTCTATCGCTTCTCTCCGATATTTTCAGCATGATACTAGTATTTTGTCCTACACCTAACAACGTTAATAGTGCTTGAAATGATGAAAATAGTACCTAATACTTTTTGATACGAAGACAGAAACGGTGCTTCGTTTTAATGATAACAATATACAGGAAAATTCAGCCATGTTTCTGCGAAGTTGCATAACGCCGAAATCCTGAAACACATCCGTATATTTCGAATGCGGTACAACAGCTGTAGGTAGGAGACGAGGTACTGGCAGAAGTAAAGCTGTGTGGACGAGGCGTGAGTCGTTCTTGGGTGGCTCAGATGGTAGAGCACTCGCCCGCGAAAGGCAAAGGTCTCGAGTTCGAGTTTCGGTCGTGCACACAGTTTTCATCTGCCAAGAAGTTTCATATCAACGCACACTCAGCTGCAGAGTGAACTAATTCTGGAAACAGCTGCATAGTTACTGGAGAGATACAGGATGGTCCAAAATTCCCATTAAAAACTTCTAGGGAATTGAGTGACGATATTTTGTATTCGAACCCATGTATGGAAACGTATATCCCTGCTACAGCCGTATAAATATATCTTCGCTATTGTGGTATGCAACAGGGTAATCATCACTGGAAGGGTGTTACTTACGTCGGATCGTATGATGTCATTTGACGGCTGTCCTACCTCTCTGAACTGGTTCGAGGCTCGTTCTTGTGTCTGTGACTGATAGAGCAACATTGCTGAGTACACTTTTGCCGAATACACCGACACGAGTATTGTGTGGGGCCAAGTTCACAGTGCTGGAAGAGCTGCTGGTCGCCTTTATCAAGATCGTTGTCCACAACGTCTGACTCCTTCCCACACGCTTTTCGTTACCATTGTGCAACGTCTTCGAGAAAGGGTGCCTTTACCGTCAGCAGGCGCGACTGTGGTGCCCCGTGGAGACGCAGAGCACGCGAATTGGAAAGTATATTTATATGCATATGGTGTCTGTTCTTTCGGACATGTCCGAAAGGACACTACGAATGTAGTGTGTGGATATACAAGGTGAGAATGTGGGTCTCGCGGGAGGCGTGCGCGAGATAGTCCCTGCAGTCGCACTATCCTCTGTGCCCTCGGTGGCTCAGATGGATAGAGCGTCTGCCATGTAAGCAGGAGATCCCTGGTTCGAGTTCCGGTCGGGGCACACATTTTCACCTGTCTTCGTTGATATATATCAACGCCCGTCGTCAGCTGAAGGTATTAATACCATTCTAATTTCGAACTGGAAAAGGCCCTCCTGTATAAACAGTGTCTCTTAAGAACGATTTTTTTTGTTTCTTTGGTTATTAACGACTGAAACTGCAGAACATTAGATGTACTGGGTCACATCTACCCTTAAATGCCAAATAAACCAGTATAATAATGCGTATTGAAACACAGAGGTATGTAAACAGGCAAAATATGGTGCTGCCGCCAGCAACGCCTGTGTAAGACATGTGTCTGCCGCGGTTGTTAGATTTTGAACGTAGTATTATACTCGGTGCAAGAGCGATGGGACACAGGATCGCCGAGGTAGCGATGAAGTGGGGATTTTCCTGTACGACCATTTCACGAGGGCTCCGCGAATATCAGCAATCCAGTAAAACAACAAATCTCCGACATCGCTGCGGCCGGAAAAACATCCTGCAAGAATGGGAACTGAAGAGAATCGTTCAGCGTGGCGAAAGTGCAACCCTTCAGCAAATTACAGAAAATCTCAATGTTTGACCACCAACAAGTGTCAGCATGCGAACCATTCAACGAATCATCATCCATATGGGCTTTCAGAGCCGAAAGCCCACTCATGTACCCTTGCTGACAGCACAGCACGAAGCTTTACGCCTCATTTAGGCCCATCGGTACGAACATTGGACTGTTGATGACTGGAAACATATTGCCTTGTTGGACGAGTCTCACTTCAAAATGTATATAGAGTATGGACGTGTATGGGTATGAAGACAACATCATGACTCCATGGACCCTGCATGTCAGCTGGGGACTGTTGAAGCTGGTGGAGGCTCTGTGACGTTGTATGGCGTGTGCATTTGGAGTGATGTGGGACCCCTGATACGTCTAGATACAGCTCTGACTGGTGACACGTGCGTAAGCATCCTGTCTTATCACCTGCATCCATTCATGTCCATTGTGCATTCCGACGGATGTGGATAATTCCATCAGGACAATGCGACACCCCAGACAACCACAATTCCTACAGAGTGACTGCAGGAACACTCTTCCGAGATTAAACACTTCCGCTGGCCACCAATCTCCCCAAACATCCGGTACGTTTCCAGTAAATTGTATAGCATTATCGAGCATATCTGGGATGCCTTGCAACGTGATGATCAGAGATCTCTGCTCCCTCGTACTCTTACGGATTTATGGGCAGCTCTGCAGGATTCATGATGTCAGTTACCTCCTGCGCGACTTCAGCCATTAGTCGATTCCATGCCACGGCGTGTTGAGGCACTTCTGCGTGTTCGCGGGGGCCCTACACGGTATTTCTTTGGCTCTTCAGTGTAACAAATTAATTGTCGAAGTGACAGCGTTACCAACATGTTTGCAATAGTTGTAGCACACGTTCCAGTAAATTGTATAGCCGTTGTCGTATTACAATTGGTATCTGCGAATACGTTCCATAATTCGTGACAGATAGTGAGGCGCGACTGGAGACGTCCGCAGTGTTTACCCAGTGTCGTCTTGGCTACGGCAGCTCTGACGGCCACGAGAATAACCGGAGATAGAGAGCGCAGCACGGCTAGTTTGAAGGCCACTCTCAACTAGTGTTGCCAGAGGTGTGTCTTTCTAGAGATACTACGACTCGCCCCACGTAAGCTTTAAGCGGAAAGCCAAATGCTACAACTTCTGGCCTCTGCTAACATTTCGAAATACTATCCTATCAGTAAGTGTACAGGCACCTATTAGTGGACATTAATATGCAGTGTGTCCACCCTTTGTCTCTATGGCGGCTTGAACTCTGCGCGGGACACAGTGATGTGCCTGCCGACAATTTACGCACCACACACGGAAATAGTATCTACGTGTTTGTCTTTGTACATGCCAGGCAATACATTGCTCAGCATGATTGCCATATCTCTCACAAATTTTGAACGTTTGGAGCACAATGTGCGGGCTCTTTAAAGCAGGTCGCGATTTTGATGATGTAACGAACCAACTGATCTGAATTTGGTACGATATCCGTCAAGAGGGCATCCACTAATTTTATCAATCAATGTCAAGCCGAATAACTGCCCGCGTAAAGGCCAGAGGTGGACCAACACGTTATCGACTTATCAATTTGTGAAGCTCTTTCTCTTGAATTAATCATCCAGTTTTTCTGCAACTGTAATCATTCATTTGCCCCTACACGTACATGATGTGTATCGATTTCCATCGCACTGGGGTAATTCCTCCGGGATACGTTTATTTTCCTTAGTGTGTAAATATATTTGGAGCAGGTCATTCAAAAACGTTTGAAACGAAATAGAGGGGAGCTGGTTGTTGTTAGGAGAACAGAATGTATTAGACTCGCGGATCATATGGTGTTATTGGCAGAGAGCGAGAAAAGTATGACTGAAATGTTAAAAGAATTAAACAAGAGACGTGAGTAAATTGGAATGAGAAATAATAAGAAAAAGGCAATATGTCCGGTGTTAAGTGCAAGAAAAGTAAGAACAACTATAATGTTAGGCAGGAAGATACAGAACAATTTAGTGTTTTTAGATAACTGCGACGCGCTATTATGGACGACATTGGAAGTAATAAGGAGGTGAAAACACGTATAACAATTGCCAACGAGACGTTTCATAACAGGAGGCTTTTATGTGGGTGCGCTGATAGGGGATAAAATAGGCAGGCACAGTGAGAAATTAGGTGGTGTTGAGTTGGAGAACAGAGAGAAATTTTAAAGGTAGCAGGATGATGAAAAAAATGGTTCAAATGGCTCTGAGCACTATGGGACTCAACAGCTGAGGTCATTAGTCCCCTAGAACTTAGAACTAGTCAAACCTAACTAACTTAAGGACATCACAAACATCCATGCCCGAGGCAGGATTCGAACCTGCGACCGTAGCGGTCTTGCGGTTCCAGACTGCAGCGCCTTTAACCGCATGGCCACTTCGGCCGGCCAGGATGAGGAAACACAATTGGCATGGACACTGAATGAGAAGAGATTGTTTACTGATGGATGGTATGGAGGGAATAGTGAATGGAAGAAGAAGAAGAACAAGAAGAAGAAGAAAACGCAGAACATACCAAGTGGTTGACAGTATAAGGACAGAGAATAGTTTTGAGAAAACAAGAGGGTATCAAATGATGGGACTGCATGGAGAGCTACATGTGAAGACCTGCCCTAGGGCAGATAACTCATGGTGGTGGTGAAGAAGAGGAGACTTATTTAGGACATTTTGCAAGACGCCCATTTTCTTGTAATCCAAATTTAAACAAAAAATAGGCAGCTTATAATTTGTACTCTACAAACGACCGTGAATTGCATGGCAGATGGAACTTGCCATTATATCAGTTATCAGGACTTATTCCCACTCCACTGGTGTATGGAGCGTGCGAAATGTGCCTGCTTAAAAGCCTCTGTGCGTGCTGTGCTTTGTCTAATCTGGTCTTCATGCTTCCTACAGTTACGATACGTAGGCGGTTTCAGTATATTCCTACATTCATCATGTAACGTCGGTTCTAGAAACTTTCTAAGTAGGTCTCCTCGCAATACTTTGCTCTTCCACGGGATAGTCTGTGTCTATCATCAACTGTCTGTTCGTTCAGTTCTCTGAACACCTTCGTGATATTCTCCTATGGGTCAAACAAACCTGTGAGCATTTTTGCTGCCCTTCTCTCTATAAGTTCAATATCCCCTGTTCGTCCTATCTGGTACTGATTGCAATTCCCCAGTATTGTACCAATGAACCGCACGCGCTTTACCTACAAATGTGCTTATGTGATCGTTCCATTTCATACCAATACAAATTTATACACTCAAGTATTTACTTGAGTTAACAAATTCCAGCTGCAGCGCACTGAAGCTGTAGTCATCGGACTACGTAGTCTCATTTTGCAAAATGTTGATTTTGTCGATACCGTCACAGTAATATATTTGACTATGCTAACAGAGCCTCAACCTCACCTCTGCTTGCACGGCTTAGAACTATAGAAGTCCTCGAATGTGTTCTGTAAGTTTTGGAGACAGATGAAAATCGGATGGGACCAAGTCGGGGCTGTGTGGAGGTCAATCGACGGCAGTGAACGAACAGCATCGGAGTGCTGCACACGTCGCAGCGCTCGGCTGTAGTTCGGCGTTGTAATGCTGAAGAGAAGGGTGTTCCACGTGCGGACCAACTCTTCCAATTCGTGCTTTCAGTTTTCTGAGCTGTTTCTCACGCACCGACACAGTTACATTACACACCGCTATGTTACACGGTACAAATCGGAGCCCTCTAGCAGCAGAGGATTGCAGATATGTGGAATAAAGATGTTGAATGTTACTAACGTTGTTTAACCGGAAAGCTCAAGAGTTTTCAAATAAAACATTTGGAGTCACTACTTCTCAGCACGCCCTCGTGTTATATGCACAAAAATCAAAAAACTGTTTCTGAGCAAAGTATGCTATTCTTTTAATTGAACATCTTTGTAACGTACATCAGTAGTAAACGTTATGGTGATGGTGAAATTTCGTATTTATATTTACATTGAAAGGCGATTAATCTGTGGCCAATATACAATAACAAATGCAGTAGCCAGGTGGATATTAACTGCAATACCACCCACATAGCCACGGTAAGTGGAAGAATTGGTTTTCCGACACATGTCGCCATGTAACTGTCGCTCATGGCGATACATTAAAGAGGGTATGAAGAGTCGAGGGGCATGAAATGGAAGCAGTGGTTGGGAAGGGAGTGAGACAGGGTTGTAGTCTATCCCTGATGTTATTCAATCTGTTTACTGAGCAAGCAGTAAAGGAAACAAAAGAAAAATTCGGAGTAGGAATTAAAATACATCGAGAAGCTGTTTTATAAAGAACACTGTGGTCTTTTTATTTTTGAAATTTGCCCAAAAAACCTGTCTTACTAAATTTTTCCAAAAATTTCACTATTAATATATTATTCATGAAAAATGTCAGCTTGTTGGAAAATAGTGGAAATGCATGTAAGAAATGTTTTGTGTTTTACCGTTAATATAACACAGCTTGAGATAAGGGACATGGAAATAGATCAATTTAACATGGTGGAGATAGAAGATACCTTCTCCCCATGAACTATGACTTTAAAAACAAATGAATGTTTTCAAATCAACAGCTCATTTCATGAAGTCATTACTAGAAACTTGATTAATCTCCACAAAAATTTGGAAGTTAATTACTTTGGTGCAAGAAAGTCTCCATCATTCAGGAAAACGAATTTTCAATAACTTGCCAGCAGCCATAAAAAGCTTTACTACTAACAAATTTCAGTTTAAGAGGAGCCTAAAGGATTTATTAAACCATCTCCTCTGACACCATTAATGAATTGCATTTTTTAGTAGAACTAGGGCGCACGCTATTGAGAGTGAGTGAGTGACAGAGAGGGGGGGGGGGGAGGGGTCAAATAATGCGAGTGCAATTAGAAGTATGTCTAATATTTCATTCCTCATTCCACGTCCATGATCAGTCCTCTTGCGATCTGTGGAAGGTAAATTAGCGTATTAGTTTCCCCAGTGAGTATCTCCTCACTATGGATCAATTGCAACAGAAAGTACATATAATCTAATCTAACCCTCTTGTCTGTCCCATTTCTGTTGAAGGTTACACATAAGACAAATACCTTCATATTGTTGTTGTTGTGGTCTTCAGTCCAGAGACTGGTTTGATGCAGCTCTCCATGCTACTGCAACATGTACAAGCTTCATCTCCCAATACCCACTGCAACCTACATGCTTCTGAATCTGCTTAGTGTAGTCATCTCCTAGTCTCCCTCCTCGATTTTTACCCTCCAGGTTGACCTCCAATATTAAATTGGTGATCCGTTGATGCCTCAGAACGTGTCCTACCAACCGATCCCTTCTTCTAGTCAAGTTGTGCCACAAACTTCTCTTCTCCCCAATTCTATTCAATATCTCATCATTAGTTATATGATCTATCCATCTGATCTTCAGCATTCTTCTGTAGCACCATATTTCTAAACTTTCTATTCTCTTCTTGTCCAAACTCTTTATCACCCATGATTCACTTCCATACATGGCTACACTCCACACAAATACTCGGAGAAAAGACATCCTGATACCTAAAGCTATACTCGATGTTATCAAATTTTTCTTCTTCAGAAACACTTTCCTTGCCATTGCCAGTCTACATTTTATATCATCTCTACTTCGACCATTTCAGTTATTTTGCTCCCCAAATAGCAAAACTCCTTTACTACTTTAAGTGTCTCATTTCCTAATCTAATTCCCTCAGCATCACCCAACTTAATTCGACTACATTTCATTATCCTCGTTTTGCTTTTATTGATGCTCATCTTATATCATCCTTCAGGACACTCCATTCCGTTCAGCTGCTCTCCCAGGTCCTTTGCTATCTCTCAGAGAATTATGTCATCGGCGAACCTCAAGGTTTTAATTTCTTCCCCATTGATTTTAATTCCTACTCCGAATTTTTCTTTTGTTTCCTTTACTGCTTGCTTAATAAACAGATTGAATAACATCAGGGATACACTACAACCCTGTCTCACTCCCTTCCCAACCACTGCTTCCCTTTCATGCCCCTAGGCTCTAATAACTGACATCTGGTTGTACAAATTGTAAATAGCCTTTCGCTCCCTCTATTTTACCCCTGCCACCTTCAGAATTTGAAAGAGTATTCCAGTCAACATTGTCAAAAATTTTTTTTAATTCTACAAATGCTAGAAACGTAGGTGTGCCTTTCCTTAATCTAGCTTTTAAGAGAAGTCGTAGGGTCAGTATTGCCTTACGTGTTCCAATATTTCTACGGAATCCAAACTGGTGTTCCCCGAGGTCGGCTTCTATCAGTTTTTCCATTCTTCTGTAAAGAATTGGCGTTAGTATTTTGCACCCGTGACTTACTAAACAAATAGTTCGGTAATTTTCACGTCTGTCAACACCTGATTTATTTGAGATTGGAATTATTATATTCTTCTTTAAGTCCGACGGAATTTCGCCTGTCTCATACATCTTGCTCATCGGATGGTAGAGTTTTGTCAGGACTGGCTCTCTGGAGGCTGTCAGTAGTTCTAATTGAATGTTGTCTACTCCCGGGGCCTTGTTTCGACTTAGGACTTTCAGTGCTCTGTCAAACTCTTCACGTAGTGTATCATCTCCCATTTCACCTTCATCTACATCCTCTTCCATTTCCATTATATTGTCCTCAAGTATATTGCCCTTGTATAGATCCTCTATATACTCCTTCCAACTTTCTGCGTTCCCTTCTTTGCTTAAAACAGGGTTTCTATCTGAGCTCTTGATATGCATACAACTGGATCTGTTTTCTCCAAAGGTTTTTTATTTTATTTATTTATTTATTGTTCTGTGGGACCAAATTATGGAGAAATCTGCATGGTCATGGAACGAGTCAATACATGAAATTATAACACGATAGTAGAAACAGATAAAATGAAATATAAAATCATACTCAGGCGTCAAGTCGTAAGTTTAAGCAAAGAAAATCAACAACGGTGTGTATACATCGACAAGGAAAAAAAATTCCCGGATTTTTTCCGGGTTTTCCCAGTTGAAAATACACTTTCTCCCGGTTGAAAATACACGTTTTCCGTGTTATCTGACAGTATACTTTTCCTCGGCACTGTAAAACTTGTCAATCCTTAGAATGTTTATGGTTTTCTACACAGACGTAGAATTTGCCGGCACCTTAGAAAACGAAACCCAGGGGGGAAAAAACATGTTTTGGAAAGATCTTTGATGTGCACCAACATGTACGCTGCATTTTTCCTTGTTACGGAGGTATAAATTCGAATTCCACCAAACACTGCATGTTGCTTTCCGAAGCAATGAAATCGAGATTGCGACGCGCTTTTGTAAGCCAGTCATAGCTCATGTCACGTGATCTCGCCAGCTGATGACAGCATAGGACACGTAATGTAGTCAACCAATAGCAATATCACTCTTAAGTAGCGCGAACAAACAAAAAAGAAAAGTTAATGGTGGAAATTAACAGACATAGTGTGACTACAAGAAAAACAAAGCTTTCACAAATAATATTCGTCTCAAAGATTAATAAGCTGCAAGAGAAGCTAAGCTTCCACATATAATGCTGATCTTTTTGCGCGAATTACACTTTAAGATACATCACACAAATTTGGCAGTAAAACTTTTAATATCGACATAAATATCTGATCTTCTGGGCTCGAAATTCTTCTAGATGGTCGTCCTCAAAGAGTTGATTTTTGAAAGAGAGTCAAACGCTCTGTGATCTAAGAAATTCATCGTACATTCTCGCACATAGTTCATCTTGCGTAAAAGGAAATTTACTTTGAAAGTAACACTTTTCAAACCATCATTCGCAGTATTTTCCCGTGACCTGTCAGAAATTGGTTCGTTTCAGCAGTTGCCAGAGAGCGCGAGGTACCAGGCGTCACTGCGCCTGCGCGGCTACGATGACGCAGGAAGCCCGCATGTCCGTACGTGTAAAACATGAAAAGATCTTGCATTATGTCATAAAAGAAACAAGACATCAAAGGATACTTCGAGAGCATCGGAAATCGTGAACCAAACTAAAATGCATAGTTCGGCTTAAAGTGCACAATCATATGTCCAGATTCGGATGTAAATTTTCTTGAGTACTAGTAATCTATTGTCTCATGTTTGGTTCATTATTATGACATAATGCCATACGAGCTAGAAGATGGAAAACGTGCACCTGAAATGCAGCGAACAGTTGAAACTAGCCAAAAGTGTGAAATTAAACACTTCGTTTCAAATTAATTGACTGCCTCAGCGCAAAAGATTAATAAAAGTCAAATCTCTTTAGCAAACAGACAAAAATATCTTCATTGTTCTGCAAGGCGATTAATGCTTGACAGTCAGAAAGGTGGAAATAAAACGTGAAACTAACAACATATTTTAGCCTTGCGTAACTATGCGAACGTATTTTAATTCATTTGGTAGCTCCCGGTCATAGAAATCCTTTTTGTTTTCATTTAATGTGAGAGCGATAATCGAAGAGGAAACAGCAAAATCACTAAACGTAAACACAGGTGACGTGGAGACTACCCATCTCCCCACTACAACTAAGACTGCTCTGTGCATCAGCCCCGGATCTACCATTTCCGAACCGGAGCAATTTAGATAGTGGCGCCAAGCCACACTACTGTAACCACAAGCGGGAGAAGGTACTACTCACACGCCACTCAACTGCACACGCGCAAGAGCCCTCCCGCAACTACTCAAATGAATCTAATGTAAACAGCTGTCACGTCACGCTCATCGGAGGCAATTTGTTGTTAGGAAGCACTGCATATTCTTCCTAAAGCCTTTGACACACTTTGGTTGGCAGACGCTTGTATGAGCACAGTGTTTTGTTGTTGTATATGGCGCATTTCCTTTGCGACTTAAGTCTTATTTTCGTTTTTTTTTTCTCTCGTTCATGTTTTCTTGCTGCAGTATTATTCTGCAAAAGCGGGATACAGTAATATCCTTCGTTAGAGTATTGGTTACTACCAGTCAGAATCACAAAAATTTAACTGGTAACTAAAACAATGAAAAATTCCCGGAATTCTAAAAAAGTTCCCGGAATTCTAAAAAAATTCCCAGGTTTTTCCCGGTTTTCTCCCGGACGAAAAAATTCCCGAGTTTTTCCCGGATGTCCCGGGTCGTATACACCCTGAACAATGTAACACTGGAATTTGCTTATTTTTTTAGCTCTTCCAGGAGCTCCTCGACAGAATAGAAGCAGTGAGCTATGAGAAAACTCTTCAGTTTAGACTTAAAAGATTTTGGGCTACTGATAAAATTTTTGAGTTCTTGTGGTAGCTTATTGAAAATGGATGCAGCAGAATACTGCACTCATTTCTGCACAAGAGTCAAGGAAGTGCATTCCACATACAGATTTGATTTGTGCCTAGTATTAACTGAGTGAAAGCTGCTAACTGTTGGGAATAGGCTAATATTGCTAACAAAAAACGACATTAAAGAAAATATATACTGTGAGGGCATGTCAGAATTCCCAGACTATTGAATAGGGGCCGACAAGAGGTTCTCGAACTTTCACCACATATAGCTCGAACAGCCCGTTTTTGAGCCAAAAATACCCTTTTTGAATCAAAAGAATTACCCCAAAAAATAATACCATACGACATAAGCGTATGAAAATATGCGAAGTAGACTATTTTTCGTGTTGAACTGTCATTTATTTCAGATACTGTTCTAATGGTAAATAAAGCAGCATTTAGTTTCTGAACAAGATCCTGGACATGGGCTTTCCACAACAGCTTACTATCTATCCGAAGGTCTAGGAACTTGAACTGTTCCATCTCGCTTATAATATACCCATTCTGTCTGATCAAAATATCGGTCCTTGTTGAATTGTGAGTTAGAAACTGTAAAAACTGAGTCTTACTGTGATGTAGCATCAAATTGTTTTCCACAAGCCACAAACTTATTTCATGAACTACATTATTTGATACTGTTTCTATATTACACACTAGATCCTTCACTGCCAAGCTGGTGTCATCAGCAAACAGGAATATTTTCGAATCACCTGTAATACTAGAAGGCATATCATTTATATAAATAAGAAACAGCAGTGGCCCCAGCACCGACCCTTTGGGAACGCCCCCACTTAACATTGCGACTGAACATCATTACCACTCTCAATATTGCGCGGAGAATTACCTTCTGCTTTCTGTTCTTAAAGTAAGAGGCGAACAAATTGTATGCTACTCCCCTTACTCCATAATGGTCCAACTTCTGCAGTAACATTTTGTGGTCAACACAGTCAAAAGCCTTCATTAAATCAAAGAAAACACTTAGCGTTCGCAACCTTCTATTTAATCCGTAAAACCTCACAGAGAAAAGACAATATAGCATTTTCAGTTGATAAACCATTTCTAAAACCAAACTGTACATTTAACAGCAAATTATGTGAATTTAAATGGTCCAGTAACCTTGTATATACAACCTTCTCGATAACTTTAGCAAACACCGATGGCATGGAAATAGGTCTAAAGTTGTCAACATTATCCCTGTCTCCCTTTTTATAAAGTGGCTTTACTAGAGAGTACTTTAATCGGGCAGGAAACCGACTACTCCTACCACCCCCACCTATGCTGCCACTTTTATTTTCCTGTAGGCAGTTTCTATCTTATCCCTAGTGATATGCGCCTCTACATCCTTGCATTTGTCCTCTAGCCATCCCTGCTCAGCCATTTTGCACTTCGCGTCGATCTCATTTTTGAGACGTTTGTATTCCTTTTTCCCTGCTTCATTTACTGCATTTTTGTATTTTCTCCTTTCATCAATTAAATTCAATATATCTTCTGTTACCCAAAGATTTCTACTAGCCCTCGTCATTTTACCTACTTGATCCTCTGCTGCCTTCACTATTTCATGCCTCAAAGCTACCCATTCTTCTTCTACTGTATTACTTTCCCCCATTCCTGTCAATCGTTCCCTAATGCTCTTCCTGAAACACTCTACAACTTCTGATTATGTCAGTTCATCCAGGTCACATCTCCTTAAATTCCCACCTTTTTGCAGTTTCTTCAGTTGTAATCTACAGTTCATAACCAGTAGATTGAGGTCAGAGTCCACATTTGTCCCTGGAAATGTCTTACAGTTTAATACCTGGTTCCTAAATCTCTGTTTTACCATTATATGTTCTATCTGAAATATTGCAGTATCTCCAGGTCTATTCCACATATACAACCTTCTTTCATGATTCTTGAACCAAGTGTTAGCTATGATTAAGTTATGCTCTGGGCAAAAACCTACCAGGCGGCTTCCTCTTTCATACCTTACCCCCATTCCATATTCACCTACTACGTTTCCTTTTCTTCCTTTTCCTACTATCGAATTCCAGTCACCCATTATTATTAAATTTTCATCTCCCTTCACTATCTGAATAATTTCTTTTATCTCATCACACATTTCATCAATTTCTTCGTCATCTGTGGACTACTTGTACTACTGTGGTTGCCGTGGGCTTTGTGTCTATCTTGGTCACAATAATGCGTTCAATATGCTGCTTGTAGTAGCTAACCCGCAATCCTATTTCTTTTATTCATCATTAGACCTACTCACGCGTTAGCTTATATTAGCCTTCCTAATACTTAAATCTATATTCGATGTTAACAATGACGCCGGTGGATAGACTATCATGAAATTACTGACTGTCGAGAAATTCACGAATATAACCGACAAGCTAATGGGCCCTTCGCAGGAAAAGGTTTTTCGCCGCAAAAAGCTGAAAACTGGAATCCAGAAAATGAGTAAAAAATATATATTCACTGACAAAAAATTAGTGTACGTACACAACATACACTTCAATAGTTTGGGATTTCTCTATTACGTAACAGTTTTTGTGATTGTATCTTGCAGCTTTAGGTATTTTTAATTAAAATAGATTTTGAAAGGACCGAAAGAACGTTTGGGACTACGCTACAGATCGTTCTGTTAGCACAGTTCTTACTTGGTAATCACTTTCGTTGACTTCGAAACAATGCGCTACGATACAGCCGAGATCATGACAAGAGAATGGGCTATATCACACTCGAAGTAATTTTATATACATAAGGATCTCCATGACCTGTGTACGTCTAATATGAAAAATCTCCGAACTACTCTCCTCAAATAGTTCGCAATCTTCACCTGACCTTCTAACTGTTACTATTTCAGAATTAAAAACCGAATTCAAAGAAAATTTGGCCACCAGTCACAAAACTAGAAAAATAAAAATAATAAAAGTGAGAACGTGAAACAGGTTAGCAAAAACCATAAACAGGAGATTCTACAGAAAATAAAAGTGAGAAAGGAAATTATTAATATTATCGACCGTTTAGGAACTCTAGGCTACGAAAGGGATGAAACTACATACCGAATAATTGGTGGAAGAAATCCAAACAAGCATTGAAGAAAAATATATCGAAGCTAGGCCTATATTACGAAAAATTGCTAACTCTCGAGGCAAATTGTGTCGTGTATTAAATGAAGAGTTTGTGCCCCTAGTACGGATAAAACAGTATCTGCAGCATCAACAGAAACTTCGGACATGTGTTTCATATTTCATCCAAGCCTGCGGTCTATAAATACTTAAACAAAATACCATTATAGGGAAACTACCTACGAATAAGTTCTTGGTAAAGAAACACAGGGCACAAATACGTTTTTAGGCTTAATATGCACTACAACTGTGTTTAAAAATCGCTATAGTTGCCTTGAACTAACGACGAGCGAGTACCAATATAACCTGTACGCTTTCCAAAGCTGTTATCCATGAAAAAGCTAAACTGCGTATCGTGAAAAAAATACAATTTAACACCTAAACAATGACACTAGCTGACAATGGGCACTGTTGAAAATTTATGCCAGACCAGGATTAGAACCCGAGTCTCCTGGTTATTAGGCAGAATTACGCAGTTGTCAAGCCAATTGCACGAACTGCCCGAGCATGCCGTTCGTCTGATCCAACTTCTCAATTTCTCCATGGACTGCTAATGTAGTGCTCCTTGAGCATCATCCTCCTCGCCTTAATTATACAGTACGTGCCCAAAAGAACAGACACCGAATATATACAAACTTAGCCTTACGAACATTGCAGACGCCGTCTATGTAACACGTTACACTTCGAAGAATTTACCAAAATATTGCATTGTTTACTATCGACCACGAATCAAGTAACGTAAAAAAAAAAAAAAAAAAAAAAAAAAAAAAAAAAAAAAAAACTCTGCGTCCATTGCGATCATGATTCAGAGTTAAAAAACACTAATTATAAGTCCCCTACGTATTATAGTTGCTGCCGAAAGAGGAGAACCACTATTTTCCCACAAAAGGAAATATAGTTAAAATTACGCTTCTAGTTCGGCTGGTTTCGGCGCTTACTAAAAATTGTAGTTGAAGTTACATAGTGGACTCTCCCCTCCCCCCCCCCCCCCCCACCAGAAACGTAGTTTTCGTGGCTATTGTGCGACTTTTGCACACAGCTAGAGAAGGTGTGTTAAATATGGTGCGGAGGGAAACACTAGGCTACGCTACAGGGCATTCTGCTCGCACGACGTTTACTCGGCATTCATAATCGTTGGCATAAAAAACTCTCAATAGAATTACCCCCCTCCAACCTAACTTAGATCTCGGGCTACACTACCCATCGACCTGTCATCACAACCAAAATTTCATTGTGGTGGGGGGAGGGGGGGGGGGAATTTCCTGTATCTCTCTCTCTCTCTCTCTCTCTCTCTCTCTCTCTCTCTCTCTCTAGGCAAAACTGTCAGTTATTGTAGATTGATTGTCAGTCTCAATTACAAGATTTACTAGTGGTAAACATTTTTGAGACGGCTCAAAATTTTAGAATAGTCCTCTTCGTCTTACTTGGCATAAATTGTTCGCTGGCGTCCCAACAGCTAGCTCGCTCAGTGTCTGCTTCTGCCATCGCATCACGCCAGTCTGTTGTTGTCCTAGCAGACCGAACGCACCGCACATCCAACACCTTCGGAACCACTCTCTGGCCAGTTAGCAACTGAGCCGCGCACTGTTTACATCGTGAAAGGAAAACTATGCAAAGATGTACACTCAAATGGCACGACTGAGTAGTGCACACACACACATCTGTGGAATGTCGATCGACACGCGCAGAACAAAATTCTTCTCGCGAACGTACAGCGTCTCCGAAAAAAATCTCGTGACTATATTCCGGTGTTACGGCCAGGTTCTCATTCAAATGAGCAAAAAATGGTGCATTTGGAAATTTTTTTGAGGCAATGAAAATACATTCGAAGGATCTGTTTGGGAATTACGAGTGATCATACTATGAGCTTTATTTTAGATTTTCAGTAAAAAAAAAAAAAAAGAACAAAATGGCGCCTGTAATTATGATCTGATCAAGGGCCTGCGAGTTTGAAGTACGCAGACTGCGTGCAGTGTGGCCCCTCAGATGTTACCTGACATCAAAAATGGATATCATCAGTTGATATATTAAATTTATGGGAGCTCATACTTCTCTGAAATTAAAAATGGATAACATCAGTCGATATTACATAAAATTTATGGGAGCTCATACCTAACCGCAATGAAGCAACCTTAAATTTAACGATACGGTGCAAATTCGAACTTTGAGTTCGATTTTTTGGGGGTTTGTTTCACTCCTTATGCCTTCACAAAAATTAGTTAATATTAATCAGTGTCATATATTATAGGTATAAGCTCCTAAGAAAAGTGTTTACTTTTCTGGGTCAGAGGTAGAAGTTAAGAGATTGAACCATTTTTAGTTTATGCTGCATGCCGTTCTGAGAAAATCGTTTCTCGAAAAAAATAGTTTAAAATTTAGGGAAAATTTTTAGTTGTATTGTTACCTCAATTTGCATGAACTAAGTGTTACATATATATTTTTAATGTCGCTGAACACGAATCTGAAGTTAGATTTTCAATATTCAAAACGGCTAATCCAATACGGAGGGCACAGGATTATGTTTTGACCAATTTTTACCAAAAATGCATTTTCGTTATTTACGTTTAGTCTGCAATTCAAGGAGTACTTATCAACCCTTCCTCTAGCTCAAATTGTTCCTAGACAGCAATTCCCTGTTCTTCTTGGCAGGAAAAGCCGATCTGTCTAAGCTGGATATGCAGCACTCGGCACCCTGCACTCGTTATTCATCCGTAATTTCGGCGAGTATGTTTGCATGCATTCTGCAGTATGAATCATTTTGTGCACGTGCGTCACGGGACGAGCTTTCATCTACATCTACATCTGTATGGATACCCTGCAAATCACATTTAAGTGCCTGGCAAAGGGTTCATCGAATCACCTTCTCAATTGATAATTAATTGAAACCCTCAGCTGCCGACAGGTGTTGTTGATTTACCTCGATGGGGACAGCTGAAAATGTGTGCCCCGACCGGGTCTCGAACCCGCGATCTCCTGCTTAGATGGCAGACGCTCAATCCATCTGAGCCACCGAAGACACAGATGAATTGCGCGACTGCAAGGACTTATCCCTTGCACGCTTCCCGTGAGACCCACATTTCCATCTGTCCACAATCTACATACGTAATGTACCTAATAGGTATTTGCCCATCCACTCATTACTAGCGCACACTAAGGTGACGATTCCCGTAAGAGTTCTGGGAACCTGTGCGCATTCGCACAGACGAAGGTCAATGGCTGGGTAGCCATTAACCATATATATGAAGATAGTAACTGTTCTAGAAAGAACAGGCGCCACTGATGATCGTACAGCTTCTCTAGAATACATGATAGACCGGCCTATGTGGCCGAGCGGTTCTAGGCGCTTCAGTCGGGAACCGCGCGACCGCTATTGTCCCAGGTTCAAATCCTGCCCCTGGCAAGGATGTGTGTGATGTCCTTAGGTTAGTTAGGTTTAAGTCGTTCTAAGTTCTAGAGGACTGATGACCTCAGATGTTAAGTCCCATAGTGCAAAGAGCCATTTGAACCAATACATGATTAATTAATGAAACCCTCGGCTCCCGACTGGTGTTGTTGATATACCTCGATGGGGACAGCTGAAAATGTGTGCCCCGAGGTATATCAACAACAACAGTCGGCAGTTGAGGATTTCAATTAATTATCATTTATTCTAGAGAAGCTGCATGGTCATAAATGGTATCCGTTCTTTCTAGAACAGTTACGATCTTCATATAGCTTTACAATTCTCTATTATTCCAATCTCGTTTAGCGCGCGGAAAGAACGAACACCTATATCTTTCCGTACGAGCTCTGATTTCCCTTATTTTATCGAGGTGATCGTTTCTCAATATGTAGGTCGCTGTCAAAAAAATATTTTCGCATTCGCAGGAGAAAAATGGTGATTGGAATTTCGTCGCAACGAAAAACGCCTTTGTTTTAATGATGTCCAGCCCATATCCTGTATCATTTCAGTGACACTCTCTCCCGTATTTCACGATATAACGTGCTGCCCTTCTTTGAACTTTTTCGATGTAGTCCGACAACCCTATCTGGTAAGGATCCCACACCGCGCAGCAGTATTCTAAAAGCAGACGGACAAGCGTACCTGAGCAGAGCGTTTCCGACTCAAGAGTGTCCCATGACAACTGTCTGTCTATGGCAAGCTCCTATGGAACCAAACTGCTGAGGTCATCAATCCCTATGCTTACACACTACTTACAGTAAACTGTGCTGAGGACAACACACGCACACCCATGCCCGAGGGAGGACTTGAACCTCGTAGCCAATCGTAGCGACGGGGGGAGCCGCGCGAACCGGACAAGGCGTTTGAGACAGCGTGGCTACCCCGTGCGGCTCATGGCAGTGGTGGCACTGCTTCAAACAATGGGCTGCAGAAACTTTTGTAAAGCACGGAGTAAAAAAAACCTTTCCGTTCCAAGAGTCTAGACAAGTACACCTTTAAAAAGATGCAACCACAAAGAAGTTGAATTTTCGAACGTTTTGAATGAGAACCTGTCCTTAAGGAACACCGTTGATCAAATGTCACAGGATTTATGTACTCAGGTTTCAAATGTGGGTTAACAGTTTCTAATCAATATCCGGAATGAGCAGGGCTTAAAACTTTGAAGCGTTAAATTTCAAGGGCCGTTCTCTTGTTTGCAAATAGTTTCACAGCGGAAATTTCTCTAGTTTTTTTTTTTTTTCTGTGGGAAAAGGAGGATAGCAATGGGAGAGGGGGGGGGGTGTAACCTTCCCTAGCAACACTCACACTATTAATAAACTAAAATTTGATTGTACTATATCCGCCGCTATGAAGCAATTTGTATATACTGTAATTATTTAACAAAAAATATTATTTAATTTTGTGTAAAGGACATTCGTTATTATTGTAATATTTTCTGTAGTAATATTCTCGATGTATTTATGATTGTAATATTTCTATACTCATAATGTAATTGCGAAATGTGTCAATATCTGCGATAACAAAAATGTAAAATTCTGCCACAGAGGAAAATAATGTTGTAAGATTACAAAGAGATGTTAATGGTCAGCAGTAGTATAAAAAGCACCACGTAGTGTGTATTCTTTGTCGTCTTCCTCGAGAGCTGAGAGTGAGAGGAGCTGTGACGTAGCATTTTATGAATGGGTAGACTTCTTTTGCCTGTATCTAGATTTAGCCGCCATTAGAGGAGAAATTACAAACTAATGTAAGTTGAATTATTATTGTGTCTAAATACATTATAATTTAACAAAAGTGTGTATTACTAACGTAAATTAGCTTGCCCATGTCATCTATAATATTTCTTTAAAGAATTTTCAGCATTTTTAGCGGTGTTGCTGGGCTGTGCCGCGACCGAACGATTTGCAGCGGCGGCACATTTAAAAAATTGTTCCGCTAAGAAAAATTAACCAAACCAGTAAATCGGGAGCAGATAAAAATTAGCAGTGAATTAAGAAAATGTTTTTCTTTTACAGCTATCCAGAGACTGACGGAATTTATTACTAGTTTCACATTTATGCATTCATAGGCGGATATTTAACGTTGAAATTTAACAATTTGTTGGTTCTTTCAAATAACTTAAACGTATAGTGAAGTGTGTTTTATCAATGATAATTAAACGTCGGCTTGGCAATATTTAACCACTTTCTGCTAATAGAGACAGTCTTGTGTTCCATAGCTAACGCCGGGAAACAGTTCAGTAAATATTTAAAAAAAACCACTGCATTTAGAAAATGTGTGCTAAGGCCGAATTATGTAAAGGATTTAATTCTCAACTAAATATTCTTAATCAGTTAATACAAATTCACGTAATTTTAAATGTACTTAATTCTGTGTGAATGAATTTTTATTACCACACGTAAATAAGAGGTTCTACAACAAAGTTCATACCTACAGAAGGAAAGAAAGGCAAATTAACTAAAAGCAAATTTAAAAAAGGTAACTGATTATTAAGGAGGGATTGGGGGAGAAATCTTGCGTCTCCCACCTTGGAATTTTCAGTACAGAATTTTTATTCATTATGAGATTCTCAGCAACTTGCAGAAGTGATTTCCCATGATTCTGCAAAACTTTTCCTTTAGCCAATCGTAGCAACTATAGGATTCCGTTCCTGCTGCATGACATGTCTCGGAACGTAAACTTACCAACTCATCCGCTTCTTTACTTGCGTAGACCATATGGTCTGCAAAGAATTTTTTTCTTTAATCGTTTTTTTGTGTTTTATAAACTGCCACACTTTCTATACTTTTCAGGCTAATTAACGCCATTGAAGCATGGTCTTTTACTGAATGTACTTATGAGCAAAAAGCAATGCCGATAGCTGGAGTCCAAGGTTTTTGTTAATCAAGCCATTTGTATTCTTGTTGTGATATCTCCGTAGAATCTTTCACTCCCTAACTCATATTTCTTTATATCTAATTGAGAAGTGAAATACCGGTTTTCATAGATGCAGATTTAAAATATTTTAATATAACTCAATAAGTATTTCATTAAAATTTTTCATTTCCTTAGAATCGAAGTTCCAAACCAGTGAAACACTTATTTTTTAAAAATTCTAACAGAGGAGCCCAATACGAATTCTCAGATATATTTAGTAATGCTTTCGTAATGAAACATTTTGAGAAACATCTCACACCCTTTAAGGGTTGACTTTTCATAAACAATTAAACACGTATTCTTCTATTTAGAACCGAGGAGCCAAATTCAAGTCTTCATCGATTTAGTTCTAAAAATGCTTTCGTAGTGAAATATTTCATAAAATTTCTCGTCCCCTATTTCACTCTATTAGTGAGTTAAATTTCCAAAAGTAATGAAACACTTTTTTTTAGATCCAACCAAGAAGTCAAATACCAATTTTCATAGATGCAACTTTAAAAATGCTTTAGTAGTTCTGATTTATTTTCAAAAAACCTTCACTAATTATTTCATCCCCCTAATGGAAGAATTTTGGAAAATGCTAAAAACCCGTTTTTTTTGTTTCTGGCTGAGAAACCAAATGCCAATTTTTTGGTTTTGTAGTTCTAGCTTCCAAAGGGACATAGGGACATATTTTCAATAACCCTTTCAACCTACAGTTCACCGTCTTAGGAGTGGAATTTCGAACAATCTCCTCTTAAATGATGCTTACCGCATAAGATTTACACCTTCATCAAATTTCAAGTTCGTATACTTTGCAGGTTGGGCTGGAACGCGATGAGTCAGTGAATATGTGTGCCGCTCTTGCACCTCCTTGGAGGTTGTAGTTCCAAAAACAGTGAAACACGTATTTTTCAATAACACAATTTTCATAGATTTAGCTATAAAAATTCTTTCACACTGAATTACTTTCATAAAACATTTCATCCTATATTCCACCCCCTTACTGGTTGAATGTATCAAAAACAGTGAGACATGTATTTTTTTATTTACTTCAACCTAGAAGCCAAATTCAGGTTTTCATGTATTTATTTTTAAAAATGCTTTCATAATTAAATATTTCATGAAACATTTCATCCTCTATGAAATGGGTTATGGCAGTGACACACCAAAATCACAATAGTAATCCGTTGTAGTTGCTACATATTTTATTACAATCAAAAGCATTATAAAATCACAATTACAATAATACAAGAGACTGCCTTACAAGGCCAGATCAGTTGGACAAATAATAAATAAATTTCTTTAAATGGAACAAGAACCATAAAACTTGAAATTTGAATATGACTAGGTAAATATACTTAGGTAAAGCTTTACTTCAATAGTCCAAATGTCCATAGAATTCCCAGCAGAACTCTCATTACTTCCAATCAGCTGAGGAACAGATTAAGCGTAAGAACACAGATTTTTTAACGTTTGGCTAGCCAACTTTCCTAAACGAAACTATATACAAATGACTAAAACAATTAAGGAGGTGCTTTAATTTTGACCAAACCAATCTTCAAATTTGCTTACTCAGTTGATTAATCAACAATATTCTTAGAATGATTACAACTCGAACATGACCATATGACAATACCCCTAAAATGAGGTTGCTTCAATATTTCGTGTGAATTGGCGATAGACGCGAGCAGACCAAGGATTCAAATCAATACGAGAGATCCACGAGACAGGGACCTCAACTTGCCAATGCAATTGAACTTCGGATGCTATAGTTGTCCACCGGAAAGATGGACTCACACAAAAGTGACAACATAACCCAAGATGTAATGGAGAGGACATGGCCTTAAATATCTCTCTGCCCCCGTGGTGCTCTGCTCCCAGTATGCTCGCGTCGACCGCTGCGAATTATCTCTAACACAACACACATCAACGGCAGACAATATTCTGAGACATAAACTACACAACCTTATCTGGAGAACAGGTGAGCAATACAACTGAACTGAAACAAATGAGCCTCCGTGAGCTACTTGGCCAGTGCCAGCCCTTAAACTTTGATTAATAAGTTCGCTAAAAATCATGCCTGAATTTTTAATCTTTTGCGGTGGGAATGATTCAAGCCCGTCATGTTCTTCTTATGAGGTATGCTATTTATTTTGCACACAATGATCGTTTGTAGTTGTGTTGAGTTACTACCTTGATAAATTTTTGGATGGCGCAGGTATCATAACTGTGATCTGTGCTTGCACCTAATGGCTGAAGGTGAATTAGTGTAATGAGTAGTAGCGAATGTTATTGTAACATGTTTTAAATTATTTCAGGTGAATTACGTTAGTCGTGTAATATTATCCGTATACCAGTACAGTATGTGGCTCAATTACGTTAGTCGTGGAATACTATCCGTATAAGACTATGTTACCTTGATGTCCCGAAATTTGCTTCAATTTTGGAATCCACGAAAGAACTGGAAATTTTCCTTTACACAGCTTTCCATATAATTTCTATTACAGTGATTCAATCTTGTCTGTCACTCGACTCTTCTGACCGTGAAATAAATTATACCGTTCAGGTGCTTATTACCTCTTCGTGTTTCCATTTGCCGATGTTGCGCATAAACACTCACATGTCTCGAAGTTGCTATGGACAATGATGTAACGACACACTTTTCTATGGCGACATTGCAGTTTAGAGATAGAAAAACCGATCAATTAAAAGACATCGGTATTTTAGTTCTGAATAACCGGTGTCTTTCGGTATTTGTTTGCTTTCGGTTATAACAAGTACCTTTTTATTTTTTCCTGATAACCACGTAAAAAACAGATATATCAATTAGCCACAGCAGTCGTAGTAAAATTTTTGGTTTTCAAATAAACCTTTTTTTAAAAAACGACTAATTCTTATTCCTAAGATTTCCATAGCTTTGAAATACTGCGTTATTACAGAAAAATGGGAAAAGTGATCTATGCCACTTTAATAAGACTGCTGACAGAAACGAGCAACAAATGGATTGGTCCAGCATTGCTGAGACAATATTGTGCCTGTTATACAAGCAGTGCGCGAGACTTGACGCAGTTCTTCGCTGTTGTCGAACGTCAGTTGTAACACAGAATGGCACCATCTGGAAGTCTGGAAGTATTTTACGATATGCGGTACGAGTGAAGCACAATGGTCGATTTGGTCGACTTGCGACTTCATACAAGGAAAAAAGTTAAAATTTAACAAATAATTCATAGTTTGGGATAAAAATAGAAAGTGCCTGATCTGCTGTCTGTGTCTACGTAGTATGCCGTTATCTGCCTGTAGCCCTTGAAAACAGAGAAATTAAAACGAAAAAGGGAGTTCTCCAGTCGCAGTTTTCACCCTTTATCGCTGGACTATACGTAATGCCCACATAGTGCTGTGATAACCGATTACAATATAATTTTTGAGCAGAGCTTCTAAAAACCTAAATCAATAGGAGAATACTGGCAGTTTTCTGTAGTATCGAAGCACTCGCCAGCAGCGAACACCGGACAAAGTTTTATTCGACTATTTAATTTAACGAAATTAGAATTGTATTAATACCGTCAGCGGCTCATGGGCGTTGATAAATATCAACGTGGACAGGTGAAAATGTGTGCCCCGACCGCGACTCGAACCCGTTATCTCCTGCTAAAATGACAGACACTCTATCCATCTGAGTCACCGAGGACACAGTGGATACTTCATCTGCTGGGACTATCTCGCGCACGCCTCCCGCGAGACTCACATTCTCACCTTGTATGTCCACACACTACATTCGTAGTGTCCCACTCCAACACACTCATTACTCGTGGAAGACATGTCCGAAAGAACAGACACCATATCCATATAAGTATATGGTTCTGGCAATACCAGCCATGACGTCCTTCTTCTGTGAAGATGCACACGTATTCCCCGAACTGTTACGGGACTTGGTAAGAATGTCTTCCACGAGTAATGAGTGTGTTGGTGTGGGACACTACGAATGTAGCGTGTGGAATACAAGGTGAGAATGTGAATCTCGCGGGAGGCGTGCACGAGATAGTCCCTGCAGTCGCATTATCGTCTGTGCCCTCGGTGGCTCAGATGGACAGAGCGTCTGCCATGTAAGCAGGAGATTCCTGGTTCGAGTCCCGGATGGGGCACACATTTTCACCTGTCCCCGTTGACATATATCGACGGCCCTGAGCAGCTGACGGTATTAATACTAATTTCGTTCTAGACGGCTGCAGGTCATCAATGGTGTCTGTTCTTTCGGACATGTCGGAAAGAACAGACACAATGCCCATATCAGAATTTAATTTAACGTTTTGATTCCATTTATCAAGAAACTGAGAAAGTCAACATTTTTTAATCTTTGTTCGATTTCTACGTTTACTAGAGGAAATAATATAAATAAAAGACTGAAAATCGGTTTTTACAAGAACTGGTATTGAGACAGGCTTAGCAATTAGGTTAAAGTGAGGCTGGAGAAGCTGATAAGAGCCAAAAACCAGTTGTTCCAGCGACCACCGCCATTCCCACTGGAGATCTGAGTTGTAAGAGCGACGCGCAAGGACATCCGGAACAGTTTCTCAGAACGGTTACTGCAGTTCTGATGTTCTCAAAATGAACGGGCCAGCCAATGGCGCTCGCAAGGGGGAGGGGGAGGGGGAGGGGAGGAGGTGAGGAGGGGAGGAGAGGCAAAGGGGCACTTTCATCCATCGCCCCCAACCCTTCCTGGAATTTGGAGTGAAGAGTTTTTATTCGTCACAGTATACTCATACTCTTCCAGATAAGAATTCTCCACAATACTGCTAAACCTTAGCATTGACCAGTTGTAGCGCTTATAGAGTTAGGGTCTTGTAGCTTGATGCATCTCGTAACTGACCAGCTGATTTTTACACAAAGTGCCAGTTTCAGAATCATGCACTCCAGCCCCGACGCGCCTCCCCCCACCCTTCCTCCCGGCCCATCCCACTGGAAATATTTCTGCAGACGCCAGTCTGCCACTGAGCATATATTTTGATAACATCCTGGTTTTAATAGCATCGTAGGAACAGCATTGTGCAGTGAAGAATAAACCTAGCACAGAACAAACCATTCACATTGAAATGCATCGCTTAGTAGATGGTGAAGTACTCTGAAGCTAGCCAGATAGAAACAGAACCTCCTGGCACTGTATCTGACCCAAATTCTAATCCTACACTAATCTCTTGTATCTACCTACCACGCCCTCAAAAAGCCAACGATTTACTATTATCAGAAGTTCCGAAAAATGAGGAAGAAATTGACCCACACTTTTTTCCGTTGTTTATTATTTCGATTGCCCCATAAAGGGAGGGGACTTGCAGCCACAGGTTGCACAAATTCGATCGATGGTTTAAAATACATGAAAAGAGATGACGATAGGAGACGATTTTTAAAAACTCATTGGTGCACGGTATTTACGATTTTTACAGGAAAAAATGGATGACAAAATAAAGGTTTTTAAAAAATACGCTGGTGGACAATATTAGCGATTTTTTATCTGTATAGATGACTAGCGGAAAAACTTGGCGTTGCCCAGGCATTTATTTACAGCTGTGCATCCACGTCCGTACTATGCAGCGTCTGGCCTTGTCCTGAGTTTTTATGACGTATCTCCTGAAACATGTGTCGTACAATGATATAATTTTGTAGGTACATTCAGCGTCATATGCGGATACTGTTTTTCGGGTTGCTCTCAGCCTTGTGATGCCAATTGAGGAGCTACTCGACCGAATAGTAGCGGCTCTGGTCAAAGAAAAGAATCACAACGAGTGGGACAGCCAGCTCCTCCTCACCCTCAGCTGAGGATGACATGGCGGTCGGATGGTCCTGATTGGCCACTTGTGGCCTGAAGACGCAGTGCTTTTTTAAAGTAGTACTCCCTACATAAAACTGACTGTCTAGGCTCAGGGACTGTCCACAGTAAATGCTGCATTGGACCTACGAAAACTATTAAAATAACGGTTTGAGTTCTCTTTAATTGTCCAATCATCTGAAGTGAGTCCTTATTACAGTGCGCTGAAAAATAGATTTTACGTTAATGGCGGATACATTTTATGTTAATGGCGGCAAATTAAGTTTACCCTAATGACACACAAGGTCAATGCCGTTCTACCACGTAAAGTATTCTCAGATCGAAATGTTTTGCATTACAAAATCTCCAATGTAGATTCATCATACCGCAATTATAATTCTCAAAATAATTTGGAGTTACGTTCAATGCATATTTAAATTTATCTTTCAAAACAATAACAGAATTATCATTAGATCATCATTATCAGTGGCCAGAGTATTCCTATTACTTCGTCTACCGAAAACCGCGTCTCACTAGTTCTCCGTCTTGGTTTTTTTTGTTTTTTATTTTTTTTCGATGCATAGCATAATATAAGTATAGTTTCTGTTTCATAATAAAAATTTGTAGGTATTCAAAATGAAGAAATCGAAAAGTAGGAATGTACTTCAATTTTTAGGGTAACGGCAACAAATCAATACAAAGTTAATTCCATTTACTATTAGACAAAAGTAAATGAAAATGCGCATACACGATCAGCACAGCCGGTGTTACCCTCTATGGCTTCTTCAGCACGATGTTTTGCTTTCCACTGCTCACATTAGAAACGATCTGGCAGATGTGACATTGTAGATGCCCAGTATGTGTGTCTTATTGGAAATAAACTGTCTGGAACATTTACCCTTGAACATCCCTAGAATGGGATTTCATGGAACGTTATTACTTTACTGTGTCCATTTCTCTCACACCAGCTGATCGCTATGATGGGTGAGGAGGGGGGGGGGGGGCGTGAAAGTTGGCAGCACTTCGAGTGGCAGAAAAACCGAAGAAAACCTTACGTTTTCGTCATTTGTTTTCATAATGACGTAGTGCCAATTCGTCACATCGGACACATTTCTATCGGAAACGTTTACATTCATCGCCTGCAATCAATGTCGCCCGCTGAGGTATGCAGTCGCAGCACTCTGTACGACATAGAAGCTTCTAAGTTGATGCAGTCAACAAGTAAGGAGCAGTGCAAGTCATGTTTTAGTTATCGAAAATTTAATTATTGGCTGGATTTGCTGCCTTGCAGTTGACCTAGAACCATAAGATTTAGCATCAACCGAGGTTTGGCAGCCACATAACACGAGAGAATGCGAGAAGTGTTAATGTGAAGTAAATACCGAAGAAAACTTTACGTTTTCATCATTTGTTTTCGTCATGTCGTAATGGCAAATTGTCGGAATTGGCGCTTTTCTTCAGAAACATTTACATTTATCGTCTGGCAATCATTGTCGCGTGCTGAGGTATGCAGTCGTACCACTCTGTACAAAATAGGAGCTTCAGCTTTGTGGCAGCCTACAAGTAAGGAGCATAGCATGTCATGTTTTAGATATCGAAAAAATTCAATTGTTGGCCGCATTTGTAGCCTTGTAGTTGACCAACGGCCTTAAGATTTTGCATGAACCGAGTTGTGGCAGCCACATTACACGAGAAAATGCAAGAAGTGTTAATGTGTAGTAAAAACCGAAGAAAACCTTAAGTTGTCTTAATTTGTTTTCATAATGAAGAAATAGCAAAGCGTGACATTGAGCACATTTTCTCGGAAACGTTTACATTTATCGTCTGGCAATTAATGTCGCGTGCTGAGGTATGCAGTCGCACCACTCTGTACGAAATAGAAGCTTCTAAGTTGATGCAGTATACAAGTAAGGAGCAGAGCATGTCATGTTTTAGATATCGAAAATTCTATTATTGGCCGCATTTGCTGCCTTGTAGTTGACCTAGGACATTAAGATTTTGCATGAACCGATTTGTGGGAGCCACATTTGACGAGAAAATGCGATAAGTGCTAATGTGTAGTAAAAATCGAAAAAAACCTTACGTTTTCTTCATTTGTTTCAATAATTACGTAATGGAAAATCGTCACAAAGGGCGTTTCTCCTCGGAAACGTTTACATTTAACGTCTGGCAATTAATGTCGCGAGCAGAGGTATGTAGTTGCAGCACTCTGTACGAAATAGAAGCCTCTACGTTGATGCACTCGACAAGTAAGGAACAATACAGGGCATGTTTTAGTAAACGAAAATTCAGTTATTGGCCGCATTTGCTTCCTTCTAGTTGACCTAGAGGCTTATGATTTTGCATGAACCGTATTGTGGCAGACACATTACACGAGAAAATTTAAGAAGTATTAATGTCTAGTCAAAACCGAAGAAAACCTTTACGTTGTCAACATTTGTCTTCATAATGACATAATGGAAAATCATCACAATGGGCGCTTTTCCTCCGAGAAATTAACATTTATCGTCTGGCAACTAATGTCGTGTGCTGAGGTATGCAGTCGCACCACTCTGTACGATATAGTAACTTCTAAGTTGACGCAGTCTACAAGTAAGGAGCAGAGCATGTCATGTTTCAGTAATCGAAAATTCAATTATTGGCCGCATTTGCTGCCTGGTAGTTGACCTAGAAACTTACGGTTTTGGATGAACAGAGTTGTGGCAGCCACATTACACGAGAAAATGCGAGAAGTGCTAATGTGTATTAAAAACCGAAGAGAACCATACGTTTCCTTCATTTGTTTTCGTAATGACGTAATGGCAAATCGTCGCAATGGATGCTTTTGTCCCGGAAACGTTTACATTTATCGTCTGGCAATTAATGTTGCGTGCTGAGGTATGCAGTCGCACCACTCTGTACGAAATAGAAGATTCTAAGTTGATGCAGTCTGGAAGTAAGGAGCAGAGCATGTCATGTTTTAGTAATCGAAAATTCAGTTATTGGCCGCATTTGCTGTCTGGTAGTTGACCTAGAAACTTAAGATTTTGCAATAACCGTATTGTGGCAGATACGTTACACGAGAAAATGCGAGAAGTGCTAATGTGTATTAAAAACCGAGATAAACCTTAACATTTCTTCATTTGTTTCCGTAATGACGTAATGGCAAATCGTCTCAATTGACGCTTTTATCTTGGAAATCTTTACATTTATCGTGTGGCTATTTGTAGCTCATGCTGAGGTATGCACTCGCACCCCTCTGTACGAAATAGGAACTTCTAACTTGATGCAGTCTACAAGTAAGGGGCAGAACATGTCATGTTTTAGATATCGAAAATTCAATTATTGGCCGCATTTGCTGCTTGATGGAGACCTGGGAGCTTAAGATTTTGCATGAATCGAGTTGTGGCAGACACACTACACGAGAAAATGCGACACGTGTTAATGTGTAGTCAAAACCGAAGAAATCCTAACTTTGTCTTCATTTGTTTAAACAATCACGTAATGGAAAATCGTCGCAATGGGCGCTTTTCTCTCGGAAACGTTTACATTTATCGTCTGGCAATAAATGTCCCATGCTGAGGTATGCAGTCACACCACTCTGTACGAAATAGAAGCTTCTAAGTTGATGCAGTCGACAAGTAAGGAGCAGTGGATATCATGTTATAGTAATCGAAAATTCAATTATAAGCCGCATTTGCTGCCTTGTAGTCGAGCTAGAAGCTTAAGATCTTGCATGAACCGTGTTGTGGCAGATATATTACACGAGAAAATTTGAGAAGTGCCAATGTGTATTAAGAACCGAAGAAAACCTTACGTATTCTTCATTTGTTTCCTTTAAGACGTATTGGCAAATCGTATCAATGGACGCTTTTCTCTCGGAAACGTTTAAATTTATCGTCTAGCAATTTGTGGCGCGTGCTGAGGTATGCAGTCGCACCACTCTGTACAAAATAGAAGCTTCCAAGTTGATGCTCTCGACAACTAAGGAGCAGAACATGTCATGTTTTAGATATCGAAAATTCTATTATTGGCCGCATTTGCTGCCTTGTAGTTGACCTAGGACAGTAAGATTATGCATGAATCTAGGTCTGGCAGCCACAATACACGAGAAAATGCGAGAAGTGTTAATGTGTAGCAATAACCGAAAAAACTTTACATTTTCTTCATCTGTTTTCGTAATTGCGTAATGGCAAATCGTCACAAAGGGCTCTTTTCCTCGGAAACGTTTACATTTATCGTCTGGCAATTGATGTCACGTGCTGAGGTATGCAGTCGCACTACTCTGTACGAAATAAAAGATTCTAAGTTGATGTAGTGTACAAGTGACGAAAAGTGAAAGTCATTTTTTTAGTTTTCGAAAATTCAATGATTGGCCGCATTTGCTGCCTTGTATTTGACCTAGGAGCTAATTATTTGGCATGAACCGAGTTGTGGTAGCCACATTACAGGAGAAAATGCGAGAAGTGCTAATGTGTATTCAAACCGACGAAAACCCTACGTTTTCCTCATTTGTTTTCGTAATGACGTAATGAAAAATCGTCTCTATGGACGCTTTTCTCTCGGAAACGTTTACATTTGTCGTCTGGCAATTGATATCACGTGCTGAGGTATGCGGTCGCACCACTTGGTACGAAATAGAAGCTTCTAAGTTGATGCAGTCTACAAGAATGAGCAGAGCATGTAATGTTTAATATATCGAAAATTCAATTATTTGCCGCATTTGCTGACTTGTAGTTGAACTAGGAGCTTATGATTTTGCATGAACCGAGTTGCGGCAGCCACATTACACGAGAAAATGCGAGAAGTGCTAATGTGTATTCAAACCGACGAAAACCATACGTTTTCTTCATTTGTTTTCGTAATGACGTAATGGTAAATCGTCTCAATGGATGCTTTTCTCTCGGAAACGTTTACATTTATCGTCTGACAATTAATGTCGTGTGGTGAGGTATGTAGTCGCACCACTCTGTACGAAATAGAAGAGTCTAAGTTGATGCAGTCTGGAAGTTAGGAGCAGATCATGTCATGTTTTAGATATCGAAAATTCAATTATTAGTCGCATTTGCTGCCTTGTAGTTGACCTACGACCTTAAGATTTTGCATAAACCGGGTTGTGGCAGCCACATTACACGAGACAATACGAGTACTGCTAATGTGTTTAAAAACCGAAGAAAATCTTACGTTTTGTTCATTTGTTTTCGTAATGACGTAATGGAAAATCGTCTCAATGTACGCTTTTCCCTCGGAAACATTTACATTTATCGTCTGACAATTAATGTCGCATTCTGAGGTATGCAGTTGCACCACTCTGTACGAAATAGAAGCTTTTAAGTTGATTGAATCTACAAGTAAGGAGCAAAACATGTCATGTTTTAGATATCGAAAATGCTATTATTGGCCGCATTTGCTGCCTTGTAGTTGACTTAGGAGCTTAAGATTTTGCATGAACCGGGTAGTCGCAACCATATTACACGAGAAAATACGAGAAGTGTTAATGTGTATTAAGAACCGAAGAAACCTTTCGTTAATTTCATTTGTTTCTGTAATGACGAATTGGCAAATCGCACCAATAGACGCTTTTGTCTCTAAACCGTTTAAATTTATCGTCTGGCAATTAATGTCGCGTGCTGAGGTATGCAGTCGCCCCACTCTGTAGGAAACAGAAGCTTCTAAATTGACGCAGTCTACAAGTAAGGGACAGAACATGCTATTTTTTAGATATCGAAAATTCTATTATTGGCCGTATTTATTGCCTTGTAATTGACCTAGGACCTTAAGATTTTGTATCAACCGATTTGTGGCAGCCACATTACGCGAG
The DNA here is from genome assembly GCF_023864345.2 of Schistocerca serialis cubense. Classification (NCBI taxonomy): domain Eukaryota; kingdom Metazoa; phylum Arthropoda; class Insecta; order Orthoptera; family Acrididae; genus Schistocerca; species Schistocerca serialis. The sequence continues at coordinate 903,432,567 of NC_064640.1, read as the reverse complement.
AAAATGCGAGACGTGTTAATGTGTAGTCAAAACCGAAGAAGTCTTTACGTTGTCTTCATATGTTGAAATAATCACGTAATGGCAAATCGGCACAATGGGCGCTTTTCCTCGGAACCGTTTACATTTATCGTCTGGCAATTAATGTGGCGTGCTGAGGAATGCAGTACCACCAGTGTGTATGAAAAAGTAGCTTCGAAGTTGATGTAGTCGACAAGTAAGGACCAGTGTATGTAATGTTTTAGTAATAGAAAATTCAATTATTGGCCGCATTTGCTGCCTTGTAGTTGACGTACGAGCTTAAGATTTTGCATGAACTCAGTTGTGGCAGCCACATTACACGAAAAAATACGAAAAGTGTTAATGTGTCGTCAAAACCGATGAAGACCTTATGTTGTCTTAATTTCTTTTCATAATGACGTAATGTCAAATCGTCGCAATGGACGCTTTTCTCTCGGAAACGTTTACATTTATCGTCTGGCAATTAATGTCGCATTCTTAGGTACGCAATCGCAGCTCTCTGTACGAAATAGAAACATCAACGTAGTGGGAGCCTACATGTAAGGAGCAGACCATGTCATCTTTTAGATATCGAAAATTTAATTTTTGATCGCATTTGCTGTCTTGTAGTTGACCTAGGACCTTTACATTATGCATGAATCTAGGTCTGGCTGCCACATTACACGAGAGAATGTGAAAAGTGTTCACATGTATAAATACCTAGGAAATCGGCACGTTTTAGTCATTTGCTATCGAATCGACGTAATGCCAGATCATAACATTGGCCGCTTTTCTCTGTGAAATGGTTACATTTATCATCTGCAAACTTATGTCACGTGGTGCGGTATGCCGAGATATCAAAAACAACTCAGTACAACACAGAAGAAGCTTATAAGTTGATGTAATCCGCCAGTAAGAAGCAGTACAATTCAAGTATTAGTTATCGATTATTGACTTATTAGCCGGCTTTGGTGCCTTGGACATGAGCGACGACCTTAAGAATTAGCATGAAACGAAGTCTGGCAGCCACGTTACACGAGACAATGTGAAAAGTTTTGATATGTAGTAAAAACCTAAGAAATCGGCCCGTGTGCTCCATTTGCTAACGCATCGACGTAATGCCAGATCGTTACATTGGCCGCTTTCCTGTCTGAAACGCTTTCTTTTATCGTCTGCAAACTTATGTCGCCTGCTGCGGTATGCGAAGACACTAAAAGCATCACACTAGAACACAGAAGAAGCTTCTAAGTTGATGTAATCGGGCAGTAAGGTGCGGTACACTTCAAGTTTTAGTTATCGATTATTGACTTATAAGCCGGCTTTGGTGCCTTCGACATGACCGAGGACCTTAAGATATGGCATGAAACGATGTGTGGCAGGCACGTTACACGAGAGAATGGAAAAGTGTTCATATGTAGTAAAAACCTAAGAAATCGTCCCGTTTACTCCATTTGTTATCGCATCGACGTAATGCCAGATCGTCAGAGTGGCCGCTTTTCTGTCTGAAACGATTACATTTATCGTCTGCAAACTTATGTCGCGTGCTGCGATATGCGGAGGCACTAAAGGCATCACACTAGAACACAGAAGAAGCTTCTAAGTTGATGTAATCGTACAGTAAGAAGCAGTACAATTCAAGTTTTAGTTATCGATTATTGACTTATTACACGGCTTTGGTGCCTTGCAAATGACGGAGGACCTTAAGATTAGGCATGAAACGAGGTCTGGCAGCCACGTTACACGAGAGAATGTCAAATGTATTCATATGTACCAAAAGGGTAAGAAATCGGCCCGTTTGCTCCATTTGCTATCGAATCGACGTAATGCCAGATCGTCACATTGGCCGCTTTTCTGTCTGAAACGCTTAGATTTATCGTCTGCAAACTTATGTCGCATGCTGCAGTATGCGGTGACACTAAAAGTATCACCCTAGAACACAGAAGAAGCTTCTAAGTTGATGTCATCGGCCAGTAATATGCAGTACAATTCAAGTCTTTGTTATCGATTATTGACTTATAAGTCGGCTTTGGTGCCTTGGATATGACCGAGGTCATTAAGAATTGACATGAAACAAGGTCTGGCAGCCAGGATACACGAGAGAATAAGAAAAGTGTTCATATGTAGTAAAAACCTAAGACATCGCCCCGTTTGCTCGATTTGCTATCACAACGACGTAATGCCAGATCGTCACATTGTCCGCTTTTCTGTCTGAAAAGCTTACATTTATCGCCTACATAGTTATGTCATATGCTGCGGTATGCGGAGACACTAAAAGCATCACACTAAAACACAGAAGAAACTTCTAAGTTGATATAATCGGCCAGGAAGAAGCAGTACAATTCAAATTTTCGGTATTGATTATTGACTTATTAGCCGGCTTTGGTGCCTTGGACATGACCGAGGGCCTTAAGATTTGGCATGAAACGAGGTCTGCCAGCCACGTTACACGAGAGAATGTGAAAAGCGTTCATAAGTAGTAAAAACCTAAGAAATCGGCCCGTTTGCTCCATTTGCTATCGCATCGACGTAGTGCCATATCCTATCATTGGCCACTTGTGTGTCTGAAACGCTTACATTTAACGTCTGCAAACTTTTGTCGCGTGCTGCGGTATGCGGAAACACTAAAAGCATCACACTAGAACATAAATGAAACTTCTAAGTTGATGTAATCGCCTAGTAAGAAGTAGTACAATTCAAGTTTAAGTTATCGATTATTGACTTATTAGCCGACTTAGGTGCCTTGGACATGACCGATGACCGTAAGATTTGGCATGAAACGAGAACGTGACACGAGAGAATGTGAAAAACGTTCATATGTAGTAAAAACCTAAGAAATCGGTCCGTTTGATCCATTTGCTATCGCATCGACCTAATGCCAGATCGTCACAATGGCCGCATTTCTGTCTGAAACGCTTACATTTATCGTCTGCAATCTTATGTCGCGTGCTGCGGTATGCGGAGACACTAAAGGCATCACACTAGAACACAGAAGTAGCTTCTAAAATGATGTATTCGGTCAGTAAGAAGCAGTACAATTCAAGTTTTAGGTATCGATTATTGACTTATGAGAGGGATTTTGTGCCTTGGACATGACCGAGGACCTTATGATTTGGCATGAAACGAGGTCTGGCAGCTACGTTACACGAGAGAATATGAAAAGTGTTTATATGTAATAATAACATAAGAAATCGGCCCCTTAGCTCCATTTGCTATTGAATCGACGTAATGCCAGATCGCCACATTGGCCGCTTTCCTGTCTGAAACGCTTACATTTGTCGTATGCAAACTTATGGCGCATGCTGCGGTATGCGGAGACACTAAAGGCATCACACTAGAACACAGAAGAAGCTTCTAAAATGATGTATTTGGTCAGTAAGATGCAGTACAATTCAAGTTTTAGGTATCGATTATTGACTTATGAGCCGGCTTTTGTGCCTTGGACATGACCGAGGACCTTATGATTTGGCATGAAACGAGGTGTGGCAGCCACGTTACACGAGAGAATGTGAAAAGTGCTCATATGTAGTAATAACCTAAGACAAGGCCTGTTTGCTCCATTTGCTATCGCATCGACGTAATGTCAGATCGTAACATTGGCCGTTATTCGGTCTGAAACGCTTACATAAATCGTCTGCTAACTTATGTCGCATGGTGCGGTATGCGGAGACACCAAAAGCATCACACTAGAACAAAGAAGAAGCTTCTAAGTTGATATAATCGGCCAGTAAGTAGCAGTACAATTCAAGGTTTAGTTATCGATTATTGACTTATTAACCGTCTTTGGTGCCTTGGACATGACCGAGGACCTTAAGAATTAGCATGAAACGAAGTCTGGCAGCCACGTTACACGAGACAATGTGAAAAGTGTTGATTTGTAGTAACAACCTAAGAAATCGTCCCGTGTGCACCATTTGCTATCGCATCGACGTAATGCCAGATCGTCACATTGGCTGCTTTTCTGTCTGAAACGCTTACATTTATCGTCTGCAAACTTATATCGCGTGCTGCGGTATGCGGAGACACTAAAGGCATCACACTAGAACACAGAAGAAGCTTCTATATTGATGTAATCGGCCAGTAAGAAGCAGTACAATTCATGTTTTAGTTATCGATTATTGACTTATGAGTCGGCTTTGGTGCCTTGGATATGACCGAGGACCTTAAGAATTGACATGAAACAAGGTCTGGCAGCCAGGATACACGAGAGAATGAGAAAAGTGTTCATATGTAGTAAAAACCTAAGACATCGGCCCGTTTGCTCAATTTGCTATCACAACGACGTAAAGCCAGATCGTCACATTGTCCGCTTTTCTGTCTGAAAAGCTTACATTTATCGCCTACATAGTTATGTCATATGCTGCGGTATGCGGAGACACTAAAAGCATCACACTAGAACACAGAAGAAACATTCTAAGTTGATATAATCGGCCAGGAAGAAGCAGTACAATTCAAGTTCTAGTTATCGATTATTGACTTATTAGTCGGCTTTGGTGCCTTGGACATGACCGAGGGCCTTAAGATTTGGCATGAAACGAGGTCTGGCAGCCACGTTACGCGAGAGAATGTGAAAAGTGTTCATATGTAGTAATAATATAAGAAATCGGCCCATTAGCTCCATTTGCTATCGAATCAACGTAATGCCATATCGTCACATTGGCCACTTTCCTGTCTGAAACGCTTACATTTATCGTCTGCAAACCTATGTCGCGTGCTGCGGTATGCGGAGACACTAAAAGCATCACACTAGAACACAGAAGAAGCTTCTAAGTTGATGTAATCGGGCAGTAAAGGGCGGTATAATTCAAGTTTTAGGTATCGATTATTGACTTATTAGCCGACTTAGGATCCTTGGACATGACCGAGGACCGTAAGATTTGGCATGAAACGAGAACGTTACACGAGAGAATGTGAAAAGTGTTCATATGTAGTAAAAACCTAAGAAATCGGTCCGTTTGCTCCATTTGCTATCGCATCGACGTAATGCCAGATCGTCACATTGGCCGCTTTTCTGTCTGAAACGCTTACATTTATCGTCTGCAAACTTATGTCGCGTGCTGCGGTATGCGGAGACACTAAAAGCATCACACTAGATCACAGAAGAAGCTTCTCAGTTGATGTAATCGGCCAGTAAGAAGCAGTACAATTCAAGTTTTAGTTATCAATCTTTGACTTATTAGCCGGCTTTGGTGCCTTGGTCATGGCTGAGGACCTTAAGATTTGACATTAAACGAGGTCTGGCACCCACGTTACTCGAGAGAATGTGAAAAGTGTTCATATGAAGTAAAAACCTAAGAAATCGGCCCATTTGCTCCATTTGCTATCGCATCGACGTAATGCCAGATCGTCACATTGGCCGCTTTTCTGTCTGAATGCTTACATTTATCGTCTGCAAACTTACATCTACATCTACATCTATACTCCGCGAGCCACCTTACGGTGTGTGGCGGAGGGTACTTATTGTACCACTATCTGATCCCCCCTTCCCTGTTCCATTGACGAATTGTGCGTGGGAAGAACGACTGCTTGTAAGTCTCCGTATTTGCTCTAATTTCTCGGATCTTTTCGTTGTGATCATTACGCGAGATATATGTGGGCGGTAGTAATATGTTGCCCATCTCTTCCCGGAATGTGCTCTCTCGTAATTTCGATAATAAACCTCTCCGTATTGCGTAACGCCTTTCTTGAAGTGTCCGCCACTGGAGCTTGTTCAGCATCTCCGTAACGCTCTCGCGCTGACTAAATGTCCCCATGACGAATCGCGCTGCTTTTCGCTGGATCATGTCTATCTCTTCTATTAATCCAACCTGGTAAGGGTCCCATACTGATGAGCAATACTCAAGAGTCGGACGAACAAGCGTTTTGTAAGCTACTTCTTTCGTCGATGAGTCACATTTTCTTAGAATTCTTCCTATGAATCTCAACCTGGCGCCTGCTTTTCCCACTATTTGTTTTATGTGATCATTCCACTTCAGATCGCTCCGGATAGTAACTCCTAAGTATTTTACGGTCGTTACCGCTTCCAATGATTTACCACCTATGGCATAATCGTACTGGAATGGATTTCTGCACCTATGTATGCGCATTATATTACATTTATCTACGTTTAGGGAAAGCTGCCAGCTGTCGCACCATGCATTAATCCTCTGCAGGTCCTCCTGGAGTACGTACGAGTCTTCTGATGTTGCTACTTTCTTGTAGACAACCGTGTCATCTGCAAATAGCCTCACGGAGCTACCGATGTTGTCAACTAAGTCATTTATGTATATTGTAAACAATAAAGGTCCTATCACGCTTCCCTGCGGTACTCCCGAAATTACCTCTACATCTGCAGATTTTGAACCGTTAAGAATGACATGTTGTGTTCTTTCTTCTAGGAAATCCTGAATCCAATCACAAACCTGGTCCGATATTCCGTAAGCTCGTATTTTTTTCACTAAACGTAAGTGCGGAACCGTATCAAATGCCTTCCTGAAGTCCAGGAATACGGCATCAATCTGCTCGCCAGTGTCTACGGCACTGTGAATTTCTTGGGCAAATAGGGCGAGCTGAGTTTCACATGATCTCTGTTTGCGGAATCCATGTTGGTTATGATGAAGGAGATTTGTATTATCTAAGAACGTCATAATACGAGAACACAAAACATGTTCCATTATTCTACAACAGATTGACGTAAGCGAAATAGGCCTATAATTATTCGCATCTGATTTATGACCCTTCTTGAAAATGGGAACGACCTGCGCTTTCTTCCAGTCGCTAGGTACTTTACGTTCTTCCAGCGATCTACGATAAATTGCTGATAGAAAGGGGGCAAGTTCTTTAGCATAATCACTGTAGAATCTTAAGGGTATCTCGTCTGGTCCGGACGCTTTTCCGCTACTAAGTGATAGCAGTTGTTTTTCAATTCCGATATCGTTTATTTCAATATTTTCCATTTTGGCGTCCGTGCGACGGCTGAAGTCAGGGACCGTGTTACGATTTTCCGCAGTGAAACAGTTTCGGAACACTGAATTCAGTATTTCTGCCTTTCTTCGGTCGTCCTCTGTTTCGGTGCCATCGTGGTCAACGAGTGACTGAATAGGGGATTTAGATCCGCTTACCGATTTTACATATGACCAAAACTTTTTAGGGTTCTTGTTTAGATTGTTTGCCAATGTTTTATGTTCGAATTCGTTGAATGCTTCTCTCATTGCTCTCTTTACGCTCTTTTTCGCTTCGTTCAGCTTTTCCTTATCAGCTATGATTCGACTACTCTTAAACCTATGATGAAGCTTTCTTTGTTTCCGTAGTACCTTTCGTACATGATTGTTATACCACGGTGGATCTTTCCCCTCGCTTTGGACCTTAGTCGGTACGAACTTATCTAAGGCGTACTGGACGATGTTTTTGAATTTTTTCCATTTTTGTTCCACATCCTCTTCCTCAGAAATGAACGTTTGATGGTGGTCACTCAGATATTCTGCGATTTGTGCCCTATCACTCTTGTTAAGCAAATATATTTTCCTTCCTTTCTTGGCATTTCTTATTACACTTGTAGTCATTGATGCAACCACTGGCTTATGATCACTGATACCCTCTTCTACATTCACGGAGTCGAAAAGTTCCGGTCTATTTGTTGCTATGAGGTCTAAAACGTTAGCTTCACGAGTTGGTTCTCTAACTATCTGCTCGAAGTAATTCTCGGACAAGGCAGTCAGGATAATGTCACAAGAGTCTCTATCCCTGGCTCCAGTTCTGATTGTGTGACTATCCCATTCTATACCTGGTAGATTGAAGTCTCCCCCTATTACAATAGTATGATCACGAAACTTCTTCACGACGTTCTGCAGGTTCTCTCTGAGGCGCTCAACTACTACGGTTGCTGATGCAGGTGGTCTATAGAAGCATCCGACTATCATATCTGACCCACCTTTGATACTTAACTTAACCCAGATTATTTCACATTCGCATTCGCTAATAACTTCACTGGATATTATTGAATTCTTTACTGCTATAAATACTCCTCCACCATTGGCGTTTATCCTATCCTTGCGGTATATATTCCATTCTGTGTCTAGGATTTCGTTACTGTTCACTTCCGGTTTTAACCAACTTTCCGTTCCTAATACTATATGCGCACTATTTCCTTCAATAAGAGATACTAATTCAGGAACCTTGCCCTGGATACTCCTGCAGTTTACCAATATTACGTTAACTTTTCCTGTTTTTGGTCTCTGAGGACGGACGTTCTTTATCAACGATGATAATGTCCTCTCTGGTAAGCCGTCAGGTATTATATCGTTTCGCCCAAGGGGGGGTCCCTCAAACCTAAAAAACCCCCGTGTGCACGCCACACGTACTCTGCTACCCTAGTAGCTGCTTCCGGTGTGTAGTGCGGTATGCGTACTGCGGTATGCGGAGACACTAAAAGCATCACACTAGAACACAGAAGAAGCTTCTAAGTTGATGTAATCGGCCAGTAAGAAGCAGTACAATTCAAGTTTCAGTTATTGATTATTGACTTGTTAGCCGGCCTTGGTGCCTTGGACATGGCCGAGGACCTTAAGATTTGACATGAAACGAGGTCTGGCAGCCACGTTACACGAGAGAATATGAAAAGTGTTCATATGTAATAATGACATAAGAAATCGGCCCCTTAGCTCCATTTGCTATTGAATCGACGTAATGCCAGATCGTCACATTGGCCGCTTTCCTGTCTGAAACGCTTACATTTATCGTATGCAAACTTATGTCGCATGCTGCGGTATGCGGAGACACTAAAAGCATCACACTAGAACACAGAAGAAGCTTCTAAAATGATGTATTCGGTCAGTAAGAAGCAGTACAATTCAAGTTTTAGGTATCGATTATTGACTTATGACCCGGCTTTTGTGCCTTGGACATGACCGAGGACCTTATGATTTGGCATGAAACGAGGTCTGGCAGCCACGTTACACGAGAGAATGTGAAAAGTGCTCATATGTAGTAATAACCTAAGACAAGGCCCGTTTGCTCCATTTCCTATCGCATCGACCTAATGCCATATCGTCACATTGGCCGTTTTTCTGTCTGAAACGCTTACATTTATCGTCTGCTAACTTATGTCGCATGGTGCGGTATGCGGAGACACTAAAAGCATCACACTAGAACACAGAAGAAGCTTCTAAGTTGATATAATCGGCCAGTAAGAAGCAGTACAATTCAAGTTTTAGCTATCGATTATTGACTTATTAGCCGGCTTTGGTGCCTTGGACATGAGCGACGACCTTAAAAATTAGCATGAAACGAAGTCTGGCAGCCACGTTACACGAGACAATGTGAAAAGTTTTGATATGTAGTAAAAACCTAAGAAATCGGCCCGTGTGCTCCATTTGCTAACGCATCGACGTAATGCCAGATCGTTACATTGGCCGCTTTCCTGTCTGAAACGCTTTCTTTTATCGTCTGCAAACTTATGTCGCGTGCTGCGGTATGCGGAGACACTAAAAGCATCACACTAGAACACAGAAGAAGCTTCTAAGTTGATGTAATCGGGCAGTAAGGTGCGGTACACTTCAAGTTTTAGTTATCGATTATTGACTTATAAGACGGCTTTGGTGCCATCGACATGACCGAGGACCTTAAGATTTGGCATGAAACGATGTGTGGCAGGCACGTTACACGAGAGAATGGAAAAGTGTTCATATGTAGTAAAAACCTAAGAAATCGTCCCGTTTACTCCATTTGTTATCGCATCGACGTAATGCCAGATCGTCAGAGTGGCCGCTTTTCTGTCTGAAACGATTACATTTATCGTCTGCAAACTTATGTCGCGTGCTGCGATATGCGGAGGCACTAAAAGCATCACACTAGAACACAGAAGAAGCTTCTAAGTTGATGTAATCGTACAGTAAGAAGCAGCACAATTCAACTTTAGTTATCGATTATTGACTTATTACACGGCTTTGGTGCCTTGCAAATGACGGAGGACCTTAAGATTAGGCATGAAACGAGGTCTGGCAGCCACGTTACACGAGAGAATGTCAAATGTATTCATATGTACCAAAAGGGTAAGAAATCGGCCCGTTTGCTCCATTTGCTATCGAATCGACGTAATGCCAGATCGTCACATTGGCCGCTTTTCTGTCTGAAACGCTTACATTTATCGTCTGCAAACTTATGTCGCATGCTGCAGTATGCGGTGACACTAAAAGTATCACCCTAGAACACAGAAGAAGCTTCTAAGTTGATGTCATCGGCCAGTAATATGCAGTACAATTCAAGTCTTTGTTATCGATTATTGACTTATAAGTCGGCTTTGGTCCCTTGGATATGACCGAGGTCATTAAGAATTGACATGAAACAAGGTCTGGCAGCCAGGATACACGAGAGAATAAGAAAAGTGTTCATATGTAGTAAAAACCTAAGACATCGCCCCGTTTGCTCGATTTGCTATCACAACGACGTAATGCCAGATCGTCACATGGCCGCTTTTCTGTCTGAAAAGCTTACATTTATCGCCTACATAGTTATGTCATATGCTGCGGTATGCGGAGACACTAAAAGCATCACACTAAAACACAGAAGAAACTTCTAAGTTGGTATAATCGGCCAGGAAGAAGCAGTACAATTCAAATTTTCGGTATTTATTGACTTATTAGCCGGCTTTGGTGCGTTGGACATGACCGAGGGCCTTAAGATTTGGCATGAAACGAGGTCTGCCAGCCACGTTACACGAGAGAATGTGAAAAGCGTTCATAAGTAGTAAAAACCTAAGAAATCGGCCCGTTTGCTCCATTTGCTATCGCATCGACGTAGTGCCATATCCTATCATTGGCCACTTGTGTGTCTGAAACGCTTACATTTACCGTCTGCAAACTTTTGTCGCGTGCTGCGGTATGCGGAAACACTAAAAGCATCACACTAGAACAAAAATGAAACTTCTAAGTTGATGTAATCGCCTAGTAAGAAGTAGTACAATTCAAGTTTAAGTTATCGATTATTGACTTATTAGCCGACTTAGGTGCCTTGGACATGACCGATGACCGTAAGATTTGGCATGAAACGAGAACGTGACACGAGAGAATGTGAAAAATGTTCATATGTAGTAAAAACCTAAGAAATCGGTCCGTTTGATCCATTTGCTATCGCATCGACCTAATGCCAGATCGTCACAATGGCCGCTTTTCTGTCTGAAACGCTTATATTTATCGTCTGCAATCTTATGTCGCGTGCTGCGGTATGCGGAGACACTAAAGGCATCACACTAGAACACAGAAGTAGCTTCTAAAATGATGTATTCGGTCAGTAAGAAGCAGTACAATTCAAGTTTTAGGTATCGATTATTGATTTATGAGAGGGATTTTGTGCCTTGGACATGACCGAGGACCTTATGATTTGGCATGAAACGAGGTCTGGCAGCTACGTTACACGAGAGAATATGAAAAGTGTTTATATGTAATAATAACATAAGAAATCGGCCCCTTAGCTCCATTTGCTATTGAATCGACGTAATGCCAGATCGCTACATTGGCCGCTTTCCTGTCTGAAACGCTTACATTTGTCGTATGCAAACTCATGGCGCATGCTGCGGTATGCGGAAACACTAAAGGCATCACACTAGAACACAGAAGAAGCTTTTAAAATGATGTATTTGGTCAGTAAGATGCAGTACAATTCAAGTTTTAGGTATCGATTATTGACTTATGAGCCGGCTTTTGTGCCTTGGACATGACCGAGGACCTTATGATTTGGCATGAAACGAGGTGTGGCAGCCACGTTACACGAGAGAATGTGAAAAGTGCTCATATGTAGTAATAACCTAAGACAAGGCCTGTTTGCTCCATTTGCTATCGCATCGACGTAATGTCAGATCGTAACATTGGCCGTTATTCGGTCTGAAACGCTTACATAAATCGTCTGCTAACTTATGTCGCATGGTGCGGTATGCGGAGACACCAAAAGCATCACACTAGAACAAAGAAGAAGCTTCTAAGTTGATATAATCGGCCAGTAAGTAGCAGTACAATTCAAGGTTTAGTTATCGATTATTGACTTATTAACCGTCTTTGGTGCCTTGGACATGACCGAGGACCTTAAGAATTAGCATGAAACGAAGTCTGGCAGCCACGTTACACGAGACAATGTGAAAAGTGTTGATTTGTAGTAACAACCTAAGAAATCGTCCCGTGTGCACCATTTGCTATCGCATCGACGTAATGCCAGATCGTCACATTGGCTGCTTTTCTGTCTGAAACGCTTACATTTATCGTCTGCAAACTTATATCGCGTGCTGCGGTATGCGGAGACACTAAAGGCATCACACTAGAACACAGAAGAAGCTTCTATATTGATGTAATCGGCCAGTAAGAAGCAGTACAATTCATGTTTTAGTTATCGATTATTGACTTATGAGTCGGCTTTGGTGCCTTGGATATGACCGAGGACCTTAAGAATTGACATGAAACAAGGTCTGGCAGCCAGGATACACGAGAGAATGAGAAAAGTGTTCATATGTAGTAAAAACCTAAGACATCGGCCCGTTTGCTCAATTTGCTATCACAACGACGTAAAGCCAGATCGTCACATTGTCCGCTTTTCTGTCTGAAAAGCTTACATTTATCGCCTACATAGTTATGTCATATGCTGCGGTATGCGGAGACACTAAAAGCATCACACTAGAACACAGAAGAAACATTCTAAGTTGATATAATCGGCCAGGAAGAAGCAGTACAATTCAAGTTCTAGTTATCGATTATTGACTTATTAGTCGGCTTTGGTGCCTTGGACATGATCGAGGAACTTAAGATTTGGCATTAAACGAGGTCTGGCAGCCACGTCACACGAGAGAATGTGAAAAGTGTTCATATGTACTAAAAACCTAAGAAATCGGCCCGGTTGCTATATTTGCTATCGCATCGACGTAATACCAGATCGTCACATTGGCCGCTTTTCTGTCTGAAACGCTTACATTTGTCGTCCTCAAACTTATGTCACGTGTTGCGGTATGCGGAGACACTAAAAGCATCACAAAAGAACACAGAAGGAGCTTCTAAGTTGATGTAATTGGCCAGTAAGAAGCAGTACAATTCAAATTTTCGGTATTGATAATTGACTTATTAGCCGGCTTTGGTGCCTTGGACATGACCGAGGGCCTTAAGATTTGGCATGAAACGAGGTCTGGCAGCCACGTTACGCGAGAGAATGTGAAAAGTGTTGATTTGTAGTAACAACCTAAGAAATCGTCCCGTGTGCACCATTTGCTATCGCATCGACGTAATGCCAGATCGTCACATTGGCTGCTTTTCTGTCTGAAACGCTTACATTTATCGTCTGCAAACTTATATCGCGTGCTGCGGTATGCGGAGACACTAAAGGCATCACACTAGAACACAGAAGAAGCTTCTATATTGATGTAATCGGCCAGTAAGAAGCAGTACAATTCATGTTTTAGTTATCGATTATTGACTTATGAGTCGGCTTTGGTGCCTTGGATATGACCGAGGACCTTAAGAATTGACATGAAACAAGGTCTGGCAGCCAGGATACACGAGAGAATGAGAAAAGTGTTCATATGTAGTAAAAACCTAAGACATCGGCCCGTTTGCTCAATTTGCTATCACAACGACGTAAAGCCAGATCGTCACATTGTCCGCTTTTCTGTCTGAAAAGCTTACATTTATCGCCTACATAGTTATGTCATATGCTGCGGTATGCGGAGACACTAAAAGCATCACACTAGAACACAGAAGAAACATTCTAAGTTGATATAATCGGCCAGGAAGAAGCAGTACAATTCAAGTTCTAGTTATCGATTATTGACTTATTAGTCGGCTTTGGTGCCTTGGACATGATCGAGGAACTTAAGATTTGGCATTAAACGAGGTCTGGCAGCCACGTCACACGAGAGAATGTGAAAAGTGTTCATATGTACTAAAAACCTAAGAAATCGGCCCGGTTGCTATATTTGCTATCGCATCGACGTAATACCAGATCGTCACATTGGCCGCATTTCTGTCTGAAACGCTTACATTTGTCGTCCTCAAACTTATGTCACGTGTTGCGGTATGCGGAGACACTAAAAGCATCACAAAAGAACACAGAAGGAGCTTCTAAGTTGATGTAATTGGCCAGTAAGAAGCAGTACAATTCAAATTTTCGGTATTGATAATTGACTTATTAGCCGGCTTTGGTGCCTTGGACATGACCGAGGGCCTTAAGATTTGGCATGAAACGAGGTCTGGCAGCCACGTTACGCGAGAGAATGTGAAAAGTGTTCATATGTAGTAATAATATAAGAAATCGGCCCATTAGCTCCATTTGCTATCGAATCAACGTAATGCCAGATCGTCACATTGGCCACTTTCCTGTCTGAAACGCTTACATTTATCGTCTGCAAACCTATGTCGCGTGCTGCGGTATGCGGAGACACTAAAATCATCACACTAGAACACAGAAGAAGCTTCTAAGTTGATGTAATCGGGCAGTAAAGGGCGGTATAATTCAAGTTTTAGGTATCGATTATTGACTTATTAGCCGACTTAGGTGCCTTGGACATGACCGAGGACCGTAAGATTTGGCATGAAACGAGAACGTTACACGAGAGAATGTGAAAAGTGTTCATATGTAGTAAAAACCTAAGAAATCGGTCCGTTTGCTCCATTTGCTATCGCATCGACGTAATGCCAGATCGTCACATTGGCCGCTTTTCTGTCTGAAACGCTTACATTTATCGTCTGCAAACTTATGTCGCGTGCTGCGGTATGCGGAGTCACTAAAAGCATCACACTAGATCACAGAAGAAGCTTCTCAGTTGATGTAATCGGCCAGTAAGAAGCAGTACAATTCAAGCTTTAGTTATCAATCTTTGACTTATTAGCCGGCTTTGGTGCCTTGGTCATGGCTGAGGACCTTAAGATTTGACATTAAACGAGGTCTGGCACCCACGTTACTCGAGAGAATGTGAAAAGTGTTCATATGAAGTAAAAACCTAAGAAATCGGCCCATTTGCTCCATTTGCTATCGCATCGACGTAATGCCAGATCGTCACATTGGCCGCTTTTCTGTCTGAATGCTTACATTTATCGTCTGCAAACTTATGTTGCGTACTGCGGTATGCGGAGACACTAAAAGCATCACACTAGAACACAGAAGAAGCTTCTAAGTTGATGTAATCGGCCAGTAAGAAGCAGTACAATTCAAGTTTCAGTTATTGATTATTGACTTGTTTGCCGGCCTTGGTGCCTTGGACATGGCCGAGGACCTTAAGATTTGACATGAAACGAGGTCTGGCAGCCACGTTACACGAGAGAATATGAAAAGTGTTCATACGTAATAATAACATAAGAAATCGGCCCCTTAGCTCCATTTGCTATTGAATCGACGTAATGCCAGATCGTCACATTGGCCGCCTTCCTGTCTGAAACGCTTACATTTATCGTATGCAAACTTATGTCGCATGCTGCGGTATGCGGAGACACTAAAAGCATCACACTAGAACACAGAAGAAGCTTCTAAAATGATGTATTCGGTCAGTAAGAAGCAGTACAATTCATGTTTTAGTTATCGATTATTGACTTATTAGAAGGCTTTGGTGCCTTGTACAAGACCGAGGATCTCAAGATTTGGCATGAAACGAGGTCTGGCAGCCACGTTACACGAGAGAATTTGAAAAGTGATCATAAGTAGTAAAAACCAAAGAAATCGGTCCGTTTGCTCCATTTGATATCGCGTCGACGTAATGCCAGATCGTCACATTGGCCGTTTTTCTGTCAAAAACGCTTACATTTATCGTCTGCAAACTTGTGTCGCGTGCTGCGATATGCGGAGGCACTAAAAGCATCACACTAGAACACAGAAGAAGCTTCGAAGTTGATGTAATCGGCCAGTAAGAAGCAGTACAATTCAAGTTTTAGTTATCTATTATTGACTTATTAGCCGGCTTTGGTGTCTTGCAAATGACGGAGGACCTTAAGATTAGGCATGAATCGAGGTCTGGCAGCCACGTTACACGAGAGAATGTCACATGTATTCACATGTACTAAAAGGGTAAGAAATCGGCCCGTTTGCTCCATTTGCTATCGCATCGACGTAATGCCAGATCGTCACATTGGCAGCTTTTCTGTCTGAAACGCTTACATTTATCGTCTGCATTGTTATGTCACGTGCTGTGGTATGCGGAGACACTAAAAGCATCAATCTAGAACAGAGAAGAAGCTTCTAACTTGATGTAATCGGGCAGTAAGGAGCAGTACAATTCAAGTTATAGTTATTAATTATTGACTTGTTAGCCGGTTTTGGTCCCTTGGTCATGACTGAGGACCTTAAGATTTGACATGAAAGGAGGTCTGGCAGCCACGTTACACGAGAGAATGTGAAAAGTGTTCATATGTAGTAATAATGTAAGAAATCGGCCCATTAGCTCCATTTGCTATCGAATCAACGTAATGCCAGATCGTCACATTGGCCGCTTTCCTGTCTGAAACGCTTACATTTATCGTCTGCAACCTTATGTCGCGTGCTGCGGTATGCGGAGACACTAAAAGCATCACACTAGAACACAGAAGAAGCTTCTAAGTTGATGTAATCGGGCAGTAAAGAGCGGTACAATTCAAGTTTTAGGTATCGATTATTGACTTATTAGCCGACTTAGGTGCCTTGGACATGACCGAGGACCGTAAGATTTGGCATGAAACGAGAACGCTACACGAGAGAATGTGAAAAGTGTTCATATGTAGTAAAAACCTAAGAAATCGGTCCGTTTGCACCATTTGCTATCGCATCAACCTAATGCCAGATCGTCACATTGGCCGCTTTTCTGTCTGAAACGCTTACAATTATCGTCTGCAAACTTATGTCGCGTGCTGCGGTATGCGGAGACACTAAAAGCATCACACTAGAACACAGAAGAAGCTTCTAAAATGATGTATTCGGTCAGTAAGAAGCAGTACAATTCAAGGTTTAGGTATCGATTATTGACTTATTAGCCGTCTTTGGTGCCTTGGACATGACCGAGGACCTTAAGAATTAGCATGAAACGAAGTCTGGCAGCCACGTTACACGAGACAAAGTGAAAAGTGTTGATTTGTAGTAACAACCTAAGAAATCGACCCGTGTGGACCATTTGCTATCGCATCGACGTAATGCCAGATCGTCATATTGGCTGCATTTCTGTCTGAAACGCTTACATTTATCGTCTGAAAACTTATGTCGCGTGCTGTGGTATGCGGAGACACTAAAAGCATCACACTAGAACACAAAAGAAGCTTCTATATTGATGTAATCGGCCAGTAAGAAGCAGTACAATTCATGTTTTAGTTATCGATTATTGACTTATTAGCCGGCTTTGGAGCATTGGACATGACCGAGGACCTCAAGAATTGGCATGAAACGAGGTCTGGCAGCCACGTTACACGAGAGAATTTGAAAAGTGATCATATGTAGTAAAAAACTAAGAAATCGGTCCGTTTGCTCCATTTGCTATCGCGTCGACGTAATGCCAGATCGTCACATTGGCCGTTTTTCTGTCAGAAACGCATACATTTATCGTCTGCAAACTTATGTCGCGTGCTGCGATATGCGGAGGCACTAAAAGCATCACACTAGAACACAGAAGAAGCTTCTAAGTTTATGTAATCGGCCAGTAAGAAGCAGTACAATTCAAGTTTAAGTTATCGATTATTGACTTATTAGCTGGCTTTGGTGCCTTGGACATGACCGAGGACATTAAGATTTGACATGAAACGAGGTCTGGCAGCCACGTTACACGAGAGAATGTGAAAAGTGTTCATATGTAGTGATAATATAAGAAATCGGCCCATAAGCTCCATTTGCTATCGAATCAACGTAATGCCAAATCGTCACATTGGCCGCTTTCCTGTCTGAAACGCTTACATTTATCGTCTGCAAACTTATGTCGCGTGGTTCGGTATGCAGAGACACTAAAAGCATCACACTAGCACACCGAAGAAGCTTCTAAGTTTATGTATTCGGCCAGTAAGAAGCAGTACAATTCATGATTTAGTTATCGATTATTGACTTATTAGCCGGCTTTTGTGACTTGGACATGACCGAGGACCTCATGATTTGGCATGAAACGGGGTCTAGCAGCCACGTTACACGAGAGAATGTGAAAAGTATTCATATGTAGTAAAAACCTAAGAACTCGGCCCATGTGCTCCATTTGATATCGCATCGACGTAGTGCCAGATCGTTACATTGGCCTCTTTTCTGTCTGGAACGCTTACATTTATCGTGTGCAAACTTATGTCGCGTGCTGTGGTATGCGGAGACACTAAATGCATCACACTAGAACACAGAAGAGGCTTGTAAGTTGATGTAATCGGCCAGTAGAAGCAGTACAATTCAAGTTTTAGATGTCGATTATTGACATATTAGCCAGCTTAGGTGCCTTGGACATGACCGTGGACCGTAAGATTTGGCATGAATCGAGAACGTTACACGAGAGAATGTGAAAAGTGTTCATATGTAGTAAAAACCTAAGAAATCGGCCCGTTTGCTCCATTTGCTTTCGCATCGACATAATGCCAGATCTTCACATTGGCCGTTTTTCTGTCTGAAACGCTTACAATTATGGTCTGCAAACTTATGTCGCGTGCTGCGGTATGCGGAGACACTAAAAGCATCACACTAGAACACCGAAGAAGCTTCTCAGTTGATGTAATCGGCCAGTAAGAACCACTACAATTCAAGTTTAATTATCGATTTTTGAATTATTAGCCGGCTTTGGTGCCTTGGACATGACCGAGGACCTAAAGATTTGACATGAAACGAGGTCTGGCAGCCACGTTGCATGAGGGAAAGTGAAAACTGTTCATATGTAGTAAAAACCTAAGAAATCGGCCCGTTTGCTCCATTTCCTATCGCATCGACTAAATGGGAGTTTGTCACATTGGCCGCTGTTCTGTCTGAAACGCTTACATTTATCGTCTGCAAACTTATGTCACGTGCTGCGGCATGCGGAGACACTAAAACCATCACACTATAACACAGAAGAAGTTTCTAAGTTGATGTAATCTGCCAGTAAGGAGCAGTACAATTCAAGTTTTAGTTATCGTTTATTGACTTATTAGCCGGCTTTGCTGCCTTGGACATGAGCGAGGACCTTAAGATTTGACATGATAGGAGGTCTGGCAGCCACGTTGCACGAGAGAATGTGAAAAGTGTTCATATGTAGTAAAAACCTAAGATATCGGCCCGTTAGCTCCATTTTCTATCGAATCGACGTAATTCCAGATTGTCACATTGGCCGTTTTTCTTTCTGAAACGCTTACATTTATCGTCTGCTAACTTATGTCGCGTGCTGCGGTATGCGGAGACACTAAAAGCATCACACTAGAACACAGAAGAAGCTTCTAAGGTTATGTATTCGGCCAGAAAGAAGCAGTACAATTCAAGATTTAGTTATCGATTATTGACTTATTAGCCGGCTTTTGTGACTTGGACATGACCGAGGACCTCATGATATGGCATGAAACGAGGTCTAGCAGCACGTTACACGAGAAAATGTGAAAAGTATTCATATGTAGTAAAAACCTAAGAACTCGGTCCATGTGCTCCATTTGATATCGCATCGACGTGGTGCCAGATCGTTACATTGGCTGCTTTTCTGTCTGGAACGCTTACATTTATCGTCTGCAAACTTATGTCGCGTGCTGTGGTATGCGGAGACACTAAATGCATCACACTAGAACACAGAAGAGGCTTCTAAGTTGATGTAATCGGCCAGTAGAAGCAGTACAATTCAAGTTTTAGATGTCGATTATTGACTTATTAGCCGGCTTAGGTGCCTTGGACATG
This sequence comes from Schistocerca serialis cubense, assembly GCF_023864345.2. Taxonomy (NCBI): domain Eukaryota; kingdom Metazoa; phylum Arthropoda; class Insecta; order Orthoptera; family Acrididae; genus Schistocerca; species Schistocerca serialis. The sequence continues at coordinate 903,412,797 of NC_064640.1, read as the reverse complement.
ACCGAGGACCGTAAGATTTGGCATGAATCGAGAACGTTACACGAGAGAATGTGAAAAGTGTTCATATGTAGTAATAATGTAAGAAATCGGCCCGTTTGCTCCACTTGCTTTCGCATCGACATAATGCCAGATCGTCACATTGGCTACTTTTCTGTCTGAAACGGTTAGATTTATCGTCTGCAAACTTATGTCGCTTGCTGCGGTATGCGGAGACACTAAAAGCATCACACTAGAACATGGAAGAAGCTTCTAAGTTGATGTAATCGGCCAGTAAGAAGCATTACAATTCAAGTTTTAGTTATTGATTACTGACTTATTAGCCGGCTTTGGTGCCTTGGACATGACCGAAGACCTTAAGATTTGGCATGAAACGATGTCTGGCAGCCGCGTTACACGAGAGAATGTAAAAACTGTTCATATGTAGTAAAAATCTAAAATATCGGTCCGATTGCTCCATTTGCTATCGCGTTCGACGTAATGCCAGATCTTCACATAGGCCGCTTTTCTGTCTTAAACGCACACATTAATGTCTGCAAACTTATGTCGCATGGTGCGGTAGGCGGAGACACTAAAAGCATCACACTAGAACACAGAAGAAGCTTCAAAGTTGATGTAATCGGCCAGTAAGAAGCAGTACAATTCAAGTTTTAGTTATCGATTATTGACTTATTAGCCGGCTTTGGTGCCTTGGTCAGACCGAGGAGCTGAAGATTTGACATAAAACGAGGTCAGGCAGCCACGTTACACGAGAGAATGTGAAAAGTGTTCATATGTAGAAAAAACCTAAGAAATTGGGCCTTTAGCTCCGTTTGCTATCTAATCGACGTATTGCCAGACCGTCACATTGGTTGCTTTTCTGTCTGAAACGCTTACATTTATCGTCTGCAAACTTATGTCGTGTGCTGCGGTATACAGAGACACTAAAAGCATCACACTAGAAGACAGAAGAAGCTTCTAAGTTGATGTAATCGGCCAGTAAGGAGCAGTACAAATCAAGTTTTAGGTTTCGATTATTGACTTATTAGCCGGCATTGGTGCCTTGGACATGACCGAAAACCTTAAGATTTGGCACGAAACGAGGTCTGGCAGGCACGTTACACGAAAGATTGTGAAAGGTGTTCATATGTAGTAAAAAAATAAGAAATCGGTCCATTTGATCCATTTGCTATCTCATCGTCATAGTGCCAGATTGTCACATTGGCCGCTTTTCAGTTTGAAACGCTTAAATTTATCGTCTGCAAACTTATGTCGCGTGCTGCGGTATGCAGAGACACTAAAAGCATCACACTAGAACACAGAAGAAGCTTCTAAGTTGATGTAATCGGCAGTAAAAAGTAGTACAATTCTAGTATTAGTTATCGATTATTGACTTATTAGCCGGCTTTGCTGCCTTGGACATGAGCGAGGACCTTATGATTTGACATGATAAGAGGTCTTGCAGCCACATTACACGAGAGAATGTGAAAAGTATTCATATGTAGTAAAAACCTAAGAAATCGGCCCGTTAGCTCCATTTTCTATCGAATCGACGTAATTCCAGATTGTCACATTGGCCGTTTTTCTTTCTGAAACGCTTACATTGATCGTCTGCTAACTTATGTCGCGTGCTGCGGTATGCGGAGACACTAAAAGCATCACACTAGAACACAGAAGAAGCTTCTCAGTTGATGTAATCGGCCAGTAAGAAGCAGTACAATTCAAGGTTTAGTTATCGATTATTGACTTATTAGCCGGCTTTAGTGCCTTGGTCATGACCGAGGACCTTAAGATTTGACATCAAACGAGGGCTGGCCGCAACGATACACGAGAGAATGTGAAAAGTGTTCATATGTAGTAAAAACCTATGAGATCGGCCCATTTGCTCCATTTGCTTTCGCATCGACATAATGCCAGATCGTCACATTGGCCGTTTTTCTGTCTGAAACGCTTACATTTATCGCCTGCAAACTTATGTCAAGTGTTGCGGTATGCGGAGACACTAAAAGCATCACACTACATAACTGAAGAAGCTTCTAAGTTGATGTAATCGGCCAGTGAGAAGCAGTACAATTGAAGTTTTAGTTATCAATTATCGACTTATTTGCCGGCTTTGGTGCCTTGGACAAGACCGAGGACCTTTGGTTTTGGCATGAAACGAGGTCTGGCAGCCACGTTACATGAGGGAAAGTGAAAACTGTTCATATGTAGTAAAAACCTAAGAAATCGGCCCGTTTGCTCCATTTGCTATCGCATCCACTAAATGGGAGTATGTCACATTGGCCGCTGTTCTGTCTGAAACGCTCACATTTATGGTCTGCAAACTTATGTCGCGTGCTGCGGTATGCGGAGACACTAGAAGCATCACACTAGAACACAGAAGAAGCTTCTAAGTTTATGTATTCGGCCAGTAAGAAGCAGTACAATTCAAGATTTAGTTATCCATTATTGACTTGTTAGCCGGCTTTTGTGACTTGGACATGACCGAGGACCTCATGATTTGGCATGAAACGAGGTCTAGCAGCCACGTTACACGAGAGAATGTGAAAACTGTTCATATGTAGAAAAAACCTAAGCAATCGGCCCTTTAGCTCCGTTTGCTATCTAATCGACGTATTGCCAGACCGTCACATTGGTTGCTTTTCTGTCTGAAACGCTTACATTTATCGTCTGCAAACTTATGTCGTGTGCTGCGGTATGCGGTGACACTAAAAGCATCACACTAGAACATGGAAGAAGCTTCTAAGTTCATGTAATCGGCCAGTAAGAAGCATTACAATTCAAGTTTTAGTTATTGATTACTGACTTATTAGCCGGCTTTGGTGCCTTGGACATGACCGAGGACCTTAAGATTTGGCATGAAACGATGTCTGGCAGCCGCATTACACGAGAGAATGTAAAAACTGTTCATATGTAGTAAAAATCTAAAATATCGGTCCGATTGCTCCATTTGCTATCGCGTTCGACGTAATGCCAGATCTTCACATAGGCCGCTTTTCTGTCTTAAACGCACACATTAATGTCTGCAAACTTATGTGGCATGGTGCGGTAGGCGGAGACACTAAAAGCATCACACTAGAACACAGAAGAAGCTTCAAAGTTGATGTAATCGGCCAGTAAGAAGCAGTACAATTCAAGTTTTAGTTATCGATTATTGACTTATTAGCCGGCTTTGGTGCCTTGGTCAGACCGAGGAGCTGAAGATTTGACATAAAACGAGGTCAGGCAGCCACGTTACACGAGAGAATGTGAAAAGTGTTCATATGTAGAAAAAACCTAAGAAATTGGGCCTTTAGCTCCGTTTGCTATCTAATCGACGTATTGCCAGACCGTCACATTGGTTGCTTTTCTGTCTGAAACGCTTACATTTATCGTCTGCAAACTTATGTCGTGTGCTGCGGTATACAGAGACACTAAAAGCATCACACTAGAAGACAGAAGAAGCTTCTAAGTTGATGTAATCGGCCAGTAAGGAGCAGTACAAATCAAGTTTTAGGTTTCGATTATTGACTTATTAGCCGGCATTGGTGCCTTGGACATGACCGAGGACCTTAAGATTTGGCACGAAACGAGATCTGGCAGGCACGTTACACGAAAGATTGTGAAAGGTGTTCATATGTAGTAAAAAAATAAGAAATCGGTCCATTTGATCCATTTGCTATCTCATCGTCATAGTGCCAGATTGTCACATTGGCCGCTTTTCAGTTTGAAACGCTTAAATTTATCGTCTGCAAACTTATGTCGCGTGCTGCGGTATGCAGAGACACTAAAAGCATCACACTAGAACACAGAAGAAGCTTCTAAGTTGATGTAATCGGCAGTAAAAAGTAGTACAATTCTAGTATTAGTTATCGATTATTGACTTATTAGCCGGCTTTGCTGCCTTGGACATGAGCGAGGACCTTATGATTTGACATGATAAGAGGTCTTGCAGCCACGTTACACGAGAGAATGTGAAAAGTATTCATATGTAGTAAAAACCTAAGAAATCGGCCCGTTAGCTCCATTTTCTATCGAATCGACGTAATTCCAGATTGTCACATTGGCCGTTTTTCTTTCTGAAACGCTTACATTGATCGTCTGCTAACTTATGTCGCGTGCTGCGGTATGCGGAGACACTAAAAGCATCACACTAGAACACAGAAGAAGCTTCTCAGTTGATGTAATCGGCCAGTAAGAAGCAGTACAATTCAAGGTTTAGTTATCGATTATTGACTTATTAGCCGGCTTTAGTGCCTTGGTCATGACCGAGGACCTTAAGATTTGACATGAAACGAGGGCTGGCAGCAACGTTACACGAGAGAATGTGAAAAGTGTTCATATGTAGTAAAAACCTAAGAGATCGGCCCGTTTGCTCCATTTGCTTTCGCATCGACATAATGCCAGATCGTCACATTGGCCGTTTTTCTGTCTGAAACGCTTACATTTATCGCCTGCAAACTTATGTCAAGTGTTGCGGTATGCGGAGACACTAAAAGCATCACACTACATAACAGAAGAAGCTTCTAAGTTGATGTAATCGGCCAGTAAGAAGCAGTACAATTGAAGTTTTAGTTATCAATTATCGACTTATTTGCCGGCTTTGGTGCCTTGGACAAGACCGAGGACCTTTGGTTTTGGCATGAAACGAGGTCTGGCCGCCACGTTACATGAGGGAAAGTGAAAACTGTTCATATGTAGTAAAAACCTAAGAAATCGGCCCGTTTGCTCCATTTGCTATCGCATCCACTAAATGGGAGTATGTCACATTGGCCGCTGTTCTGTCTGAAACGCTCACATTTATGGTCTGCAAACTTATGTCGCGTGCTGCGGTATGCGGAGACACTAGAAGCATCACACTAGAACACAGAAGAAGCTTCTAAGTTTATGTATTCGGCCAGTAAGAAGCAGTACAATTCAAGATTTAGTTATCGATTATTGACTTGTTAGCCGGCTTTTGTGACTTGGACATGACCGAGGACCTCATGATTTGGCATGAAACGAGGTCTAGCAGCCACGTTACACGAGAGAATGTGAAAACTGTTCATATGTAGAAAAAACCTAAGAAATCGGCCCTTTAGCTCCGTTTGCTATCTAATCGACGTATTGCCAGACCGTCACATTGGTTGCTTTTCTGTCTGAAACGCTTACATTTATCGTCTGCAAACTTATGTCGTGTGCTGCGGTATGCGGTGACACTAAAAGCATCACACTAGAACACAGATGAATCTTCTAAGTTGATGTAATCGGCCAGTAAGAAGCAGTACAATTCAAGTTCTAGTTTCCGATTATTGACATATTAGCCGGTTTTGGTGCCTTGGACATGACCGAGTACCTTAAGATTTGGCGTGAAAAGAGGTCTGGCAGCAACGTTACACGAGAGAATGTGAAAAGTGTTCATATCTAGTAAAAACCTAAGAAATCGGCCCGTTAGCTCCATTTCCTATCGAATCGACGAAATGCCAGAACGTCATATTGGCCGCTTTCCCGTCTGAATCGCTTACATTTATCGTCTGCAAACTTATGTCGCGTGCTGCGGAATGCGGAGACACTAAAAGCATCACACTAGAACACAGATGAAGTTTCTAAGTTTATGTAATTGGCCAGTAAGAAGCAGTACAATTCAAATTTTAGTTATCGATTATTGACTTATTAGCCGGCTTCGGTGCCTTGGACATGACCGAGGAACTTAAGATTTAGCATGAAACAAAGGTAGGCAACCACGTTACACGAGACAATGTGAAATGTGTTGATATGTAGTAAAAACCTAAGAAATCGGCCCGTTTGCTCCATTTGCTATCGCATCGACTAAATGGGAGTATGTCACATTGGCCGCTGTTCTGTCTGAAACGCTTACATTTATGGTCTGCAAACTTATGTCGCGTGCTGCGGTATGCGTAGACACTAGAAGCATCACACTAGAACACAGAAGAAGCTTCTAAGTTTATGTATTCGGCCAGTAAGAAGCAGTACAATTCAAGATTTAGTTATCGATTATTTACTTGTTAGCCGGCTTTTGTGACTTGGACATGACCGAGGACCTCATGATTTGGCATGAAACGAGGTCTAGCAGCCACGTAACACGAGAGAATGTGAAAAGTATTCATATGTAGTAAAAACGTAAGAACTCGGCCCATGTGCTCCATTTGATATCGCATCGACGTAGTGCCAGATCGTTACATAGGCCGTTTTTCTGTCTGGAACGCTTACATTTATCGTCTGCAAACTTATGTCGCGTGCTGTGGTATGCGGAGACACTAAATGAATCACACTAGAACACAGAAGAAGCTTCTAAGTTGATGTAATCGGCCAGTAAGAAGCAGTACAATTCAAGTTTTAGTTATCGATTATTGACTTATTATCCGGCTTAGGTGCCTTGGACATGACCGAGGACCGTAAGATTTGGCATGAAACGAGAACGTTACACGAGTGAATGTGAAAAGTGTTCATATGTAGTAAAAACCTAAGAAATCGGCCCGTTTACTCCATTTGCTTTCGCATCGACATAATGCCAGATCGTCACATTGGCCGTTTTTCTGTCTGAAATGCTTACATTTATCGTCTGCAAACTTATGTCGCGTGCTGCGCTATGCGGAGACACTAAAAGCATCACACTAGAACACAGAAGAAGCTTCTCAGTTGATGTAATCGGCCAGTAAGAAGGAGTACAATTCTTCGTTTAGGTATCGATTATTGACTTAATAGCCGGCTTTGGTGCATTGGACATGACCGAGGACCTTAAGATTTTACATGAAACGAGGTCTGGCAGCAATGTTACACGAGAGAATGTGAAAAGAGTTCTTATGTAGTAAAAACCTAAGAAATCGGCCCGTTAGCCCCATTTGCTATCAAATCGACGTAATGCCAGATCGTCACATTGGCCGCTTTTCTGTCTGAAACGCTGACATTTATCGTCTGCAAACTTATGTCGCGTGGTGCGGTATACAGAGACACTAAAAGCATCACACTAGAAGACAGAAGAAGCTTCTAATTTGATGTAATCGGCCAGTAAGAAGCAGTACAATTCAAGGATTAGTTATCGATAATAGACTTATTAGCCGGCTTTAGTGCCTTGGTCATGACCGAGGACCTTAAGATTTGATATAAGACGAGGGCTGGCAGCAACGTTACACGAGAGAATGTGAAAAGTGTTCATAAGTAATAAAAACCTAAGAAATCGGCCCGTTAGCTCCATTTGCTATCGCATCGACGTAATGCCAGATCTTCAAATTGGCCGCTTTTCTGTCAGAAACGCTTACATTTAAGGTTTGCAAACTTATGTCGCATGCTGCGGTATCCGGAAACACTAAAAGCATCACGCTAGAACACAGAAGAAGCTTCTAAGTTGATGTAATCGGGCAGTAAGGAGCAGTACAATTCTAGTTTTAGGTATCGATTATTGACTTATTAGCCGGCTTTGGTGTATTGGACATGACCAAGGACCTTAAGATTTGGCATGAAACGAGGTCTGGCAGGCACGTTACACGAGAGAATGTAAAAAGAGTTCATAAGTAGTAAAAACCTAAGAAATCGACCCGTGTGCTCCATTTGCTATCGCATCGACGTAATGTCAGATCGTCACATTGGCCGATTTTCTGTCTGGAGCGCTTAAATTTTCGTCTGCAAACTTATCTCGCGTGCTGTGGTATGCGGAGACACTGAAAGCATCACTCTAGAACACAGAAGAAGCTTCTAAGTTGATGTAATCGGCCAGTAAGAAGCAGTACAATTCAAGTTTTAGTTATCGATTATTGACTTTGTAGCCGGCTTTGGTGCCTTGGACATGACCGAGGACCTTAAGATTTGACATGAAACGAGGTCTGGCAGCCACGTTACACGAGATAATGTGAAAAGTGTTCATATGTAGTAAAAACCTAAGACATCGACCCGTTTCCTCCATTTGCTACCACATCGGCGTAATGCCAGATAGTCACATTTGCCGCTTTTCTGTCAGAATCGCCTAAATTTATCGTTTGCAAACTTATGTCGCGTGCTGCGGTATGCGGAGACACTAAACGCATCACGCTAGAACACAGAAGCAGCTTCTAAGTTGATGTAATCGGGCAGTAAGCAGCAGTACAATTCAAGTTTTAGGTATCCATTATTGACTTATTAGCTGGCTTTGGTGTAGTGGACATGACCAAACCTTAAGATTTGGCATGAAGCTAGGTCTGGCAGCCACGTTACACGAGAGAATGTGAAAAGCGTTCATATGTAGGAAAAACCTAAGAAATCGGCCCGTTTGCTCCATTTGCCATCGCAGCGACGTAATGCCAGATCGTTACATTGGCCGTTTTTCTATCTGAACGCTTAAATTTTCGTCTGCAAACTTATGTCGCGTGCTGCGGTATGCGGAGACACTAATAGCATCACACTAGAACACAGAAGAAGCTTCTAAGTTGATGTAATCGGCCAGTAAGAAGCAGTACAATTCAAGTTTTAGCTATCGATTACTGACTTATTAGCCGGCTTTGGTGCCTTGGACATGACCGAGGACCTTAAGTTTAGACATGAAACGAGGTCTGGCAGCCACGTTACACGAGAGAATGTTAAAAGATTTCATATGTGGTAAAAACCTAAGAAATTGGCCCATGTGCTCGATTTGTCATCGGATCGACGTAATGCCAGATCGACACATTGGCCGCTTTTCTGTCTGGAACGCTTAAATTTTCGTCTGCAAACTTATCTCGCGTGCTGTGGTATGCGGAGACACTGAAAGCATCACTCTAGAACACAGAAGAAGCTTCTAAGTTGATGTAATCGGCCAGTAAGAAGCAGTACAATTCAAGTTTTAGTTATCGATTATTGACTTAGTAGCCGGCTTTGTTGCCTTGGACATGACCGAGGACCTTAAGATTTGACATGAAACGAGGTCAGGCAGCCACCTTACACGAGAGAATGTGAAAAGTGTTCATATGATGTAAAAACCTAAGAAATCGACCCGTGTGCTCCATTTGCTATCGCATCGACGTAATGCCAGATCGTCACATTCGCCGCTTTTCTGTCTGAAACGCTTCCATTTATCATCTGCAAACTTATGTCGCGTGTTGTGGTATGCGGAGACACTAAAAGCGTCACACTAGAACACAGAAGAAGCTTCTAAGTTGATGTTGATGTTGTTCGAGTATAATGACTTTTTTGGAGACTAGAAATCTACTCTGTAGGAATCAGCATGGGTTTCGAAAAAGACGGTCATGTGAAACCCAGCTAGTGCTATTCGTCCACGAGACTCAGAGGGCCATAGATACGGGTTCACAGGTAGATGCCGTGTTTCTTGACTTCCGCAAGGCGTTCGATACAGTTCCCCACAGTCGTTTAATGAACAAAGTAAGAGCATATGGACTATCAGACCAATTGTGTGATTGGATTGAGGAGTTCCTAGATAACAGGACGCAGCATGTCATTCTCAATGGAGAGAAGTCTTCCGAAGTAAGAGTGATTTCAGGTGTGCCGCAAGGGAGTGTCATAGGACCGTTGCTATTCACAATATACATAAATGACATTGTGGATGACATCGCAAGTTCACTGAGGCTTTTTGCGGATGATGCTGTGGTGTATCGAGAGGTTGTAACAATGGAAAATTGTACTGAAATGCAGGAGGATATGCAGCGAATTGACGCATGGTGCAGGGAATGGCAATTGAATCTCAATATAGACAAGTGTAATGTGCTGCGCATACACAGAAAGATAGATCCTTTATCATTTAGCTACAAAATAGCAGGTCAGCAACTGGAAGCAGTTAATACCATAAATTATCTGGGAGTACGCATTAGGAGTGATTTAAAATGGAATGATCATATAATGTTGATCGTCGGTAAAGCAGATGCCAGGCTGAGATTCATTGGAAGAATCCTAAGGAACTGCAAACCGAAAACAAAGGAAGTAGGTTACAGTACGCTTGTTCGCCCACTGCTTGAATACTGCTCAGCAGTGTGGGATCCGTACCAGGTAGGGTTGATAGAAGATATAGAGAAGATCCAACGGAGAGCAGCACGCTTCGTTACAGGATCATTTAGTAATCGCGAAAGCGTTACGGAGATGATAGATAAACTCCAGTGGAAGACTCTGCAGGAGAGACGCTCAGTAGCTCGGTACGGGCTTTTGTTAAAGTTTCGAGAAGAGTCAAGCAGTATATTGCTCCCTCCTACGTATATCTCGCGAAGAGACCATGAGGATAAAATCAGAGAGATTAGAGCCCACACAGAGGCATACCGACAATCCTTCTTTCCACGAACTATACGAGAATGGAATAGATGTGAGAACCGATAGAGGTGCTCAAGGTACCCTCCGCCACACACCGTCAGGTGGCTTGCGGAGTATGGATGTAGATGTAGAGATGTAGATGTAATGGACCAGTAAGAAGCAGTACAATTCAAGTTTTAGTTATCGATTATTGATTTATTAGCCGGTATTGGTGCCTTGGACATGACCGAGGACCTTAAGATTTGACATGAAACTAGGCCTGGCAGCCACGTTACACGAAAGATAATGAAAGGTGTTCATATGTAGTAAAAAAATAAGAAATCGGTCCATTTGATCCATTTGCTATCTCATCGTCATAGTGCCCGATCGTCACATTGGCCGCTTTTCAGTCTGAAACGCTTACATTTATCGTTTGCAAACTTATGTCGCGTGCTGCGGTATGCAGAGACACTAAAAGCATCACACTAGAACACAGAAGAAGCTTCTAAGTTGATGTAATCGACAGTAAGAAGCAGTACAATTCAAGTTTTAGTTATCGATTATTGACTTATAGCCGGCTTTGCTGCCGTGGACATGAGCGAGGACCTTAAGATTTGACATGATAGGAGGTCTGGCAGCACGTTACACGAGAGAATGTGAAAAGTGTTAACATGTAGTAAAAACCTAAGAAATCGGCCCGTTAGCTCCATTTGCTATCTAATCGACGTAATGCCAGATCGTCACATTGGCCGCTTTTCTGTCAGAAACACTCACATTTATCGTTTGCAAACTTATGTCGCATGCTGCGGTATCCGGAGACACTAATAGCATCACGCTAGAACACAGAAGAAGCTTCTAAGTTGATGTAATCGGGCAGTAAGGAGCAGTACAATTCAAGTTTTAGGTATCGATTATTGACTTATTAGCCGGCTTTGGTGTATTGGACAAGACCAAGGTCCTTAAGATTTGGCATGAAACGAGGTCTGGCAGCCACGTTACACGAGAGAATGTGAAAAGTGTTCATATGTAGTAAAAACCTAAGAAATCGGCCCATGTGCTCCTTTTGTCATCGCATCGACGTAATGCCAGATCGACACATTATCCGCTTTTCTGTCTGGAACGCTTAAATTTTCGTCTGCAAATTTATCTCGCGTGCTGTGGTATGCGGAGACACTGAAAGCATCACGCTAGAACACAGAAGCAGCTTCTAAGTTGATGTAATCGGACAGTAAGCAGCAGTACAATTCAAGTTTTAGGTATCCATTATTGACTTATTAGCTGGCTTTGGTGTATTGGAGATGACCAAACCTTAAGATTTGGAATGAAGCGAGGTCTGGCAGCCACGTTACACGAGACAATGTGAAAAGTGTTCATATGTAGTACAAACCTAAGAAATTGGCCGTTTGCTCCATTTCCTATCGGATCGACGTAATGCCAGTTCGTCACATAGGCCGCATTTCTGTCTGAAACGCTTCCATTTATCGTCTGCAAACTTATTTCGCGTGCTGCGGTGTGCGGAGACACTAAAACCATCACACCAGAACACAGAAGAAGTTTCTAAGTTGATGTAATCTGCCAGTAAGGAGCAGTACAATTCAAGTTTTACTTACCGATTATTGACTTATTAGCCGGCTTTGGTGTATTGGACAAGACCAAGGTCCTTAAGATTTGGCATGAAACGAGGTCTGGCAGCCACGTTACACGAGACAATGTGAAAAGTGTTCATATGTAGTACAAACCTAAGGAATTGGCCGTTTGCTCCATTTCCTATCGCATCGACGTAATGCCAGTTCGTCACATTGGCCGCTTTTCTGTCTGAAACGCTTACATTTATCGTCTGCAAACTTATGTCATGTGCTGCGGTATGCGGTCATACTAAAAGCATCACACTAGAACACAGAAGAATCTTCTAAGTTGATGTAATCGGCCAGTAAGAAGCAGTACAATTCAAGTTCTAGTTACGTATTATTGACATATTAGCCGGTTTTGGTGCCTTGGACATGACCGAGTACCTTAAGATTTGGCATGAAACGAGGTCTGGCAGCCACGTTACACGAGAAAATGTGAAAAGTGTTCATATGTAGTAAAAACCTAAGAAATCGGCCCGTTAGCTCCATTTGCTATCGCATCGACGTAATGCCAGATCGTCACATTAGCCGCTTTTCTGTCTGAAACGATGACATTTATCGTCTGCAAACTTATGTCGCGTGGTGCGGTATACAGAGACACTAAAAGCATCACACTAGAAGACAGAAGTAGCTTCTAAGTTGATGTAATCGGCCAGTAAGGAGCACTACAAATCAAGTTTTAGGTTTCGATTATTGACTTATTAGCCGGCATTGGTGCCTTGGACATGACCGAGGACCTTAAGATTTGGCACGAAACTAGGTCTGGCAGACACGTTACACGAGAGAATGTTAAAAGCGTTCATATGTAGGAAAAACCTAAGAAATCGGCCCGTTTGCTCCATTTGCTATCGCATCGACGTAATGCCAGATCGTTACATTGGCCGTTTTTCTATCTGAACGCTTACATTTATCGCCTGCAAACTTATGTCGCGTGCTGCGGTATGCGGAGACACTAAAAGCATCACACTAGAACACAGAAGAAGCTTCTAAGTTGATGTAATCGGGCAGTAAGCAGCAGTACAATTCACGTTTTAGCTATCGATTATTGACTTATTAGCCGGCTTTGGTGGCTTGGACATGACCGAGGACCTTAAGTTTTGACATGAAACGAGGTCTGGCAGCCACGTTAAACGAGAGAATGTTAAAAGTGTTCATATGTGGTAAAAACCTAAGAAATCGGCCCATGTGCTCCATTTGTCATCGCATCGACGTAATGCCAGATCGACACATTATCCGCTTTTCTGTCTGGAACGCTTAAATTTTCGTCTGCAAACTTATCTCGCGTGCTGTGGTATGCGGAGACACTGAAAGCATCACGCTAGAACACAGAAGCAGCTTCTAAGTTGATGTAATCGGGCAGTAAGCAGCAGTACAATTCAAGTTTTAGGTATCCATTATTGACTTATTAGCTGGCTTTGGTGTATTGGAGATGACCAAACCTTAAGATTTGGCGTGAAGTGAGGTCTGGCAGCCACGTTACACGAGACAATGTGAAAAGTGTTCATATGTAGTACAAACCTAAGGAATTGGCCGTTTGCTCCATTTCCTATCAGATCGACGTAATGCCAGTTCGTCACATTGGCCGCTTTTCTGTCTGAAACCCTTCCATTTATCATCTGCAAACTTATGTCGCGTGCTGCGGTGTGCGGAGACACTAAAACCATCACACTAGAACACAGAAGAAGTTTCTAAGTTGATGTAATCTGCCAGTAAGGAGCAGTACAATTCAAGTTTTACTTACCGATTGTTGACTTATTAGTCGGCTTTGGTGTATTGGACAAGACCAAGGTCCTTAAGATTTGGCATGAAACGAGGTCTGGCAGCCACGTTACACGAGACAATGTGAAAAGTGTTCATATGTAGTACAAACCTAAGGAATCGGCCCGTTTGCTCCATTTGCTATCGCATCGACGTAATTCCAGATCGTCGCATTCGCCGCTTTTCTGTCTGAAACGCTTACTTTTATCGTCTGCAAACTTATGTCGCGTGCTGCGGTATGCGGAGACACTAAAAGCATCACACTAGAACACAGAAGAAACTTCTAAGTTCATGTAATCGGCCAGTAGGAAGCAGTACAATTCAAGTTTTAGCTATCGATTATTGACTTATTAGCCGGCTTTGGTGCCTTGGACATGACCGAGAACCTTAAGTTTTGACATGAAACGAGGTCAGGCAGCCACGTTACACGAGAGAATGTTAAAAGATTTCATATGTGGTAAAAACCTAAGAAATCGGTCCATGTGCTCCATTTGTCATCGCATCGACGTAATGCCAGATCGACACATTGGCCGCTTTTCTGTCTGGAACGCTTAAATTTTCGTCTGCAACCTTATCTCGCGTGCTGTGGTATGCGGAGACACTAAAAGCATCACACTAGAACACAGAAGAAGCTTCTAAGTTGATGTTGATGTTGTTCGAGTATAATGACTTTTTTGGAGACTAGAAATCTACTCTGTAGGAATCAGCATGGGTTTCGAAAAAGACGGTCATGTGAAACCCAGCTAGTGCTATTCGTCCACGAGACTCAGAGGGCCATAGATACGGGTTCACAGGTAGATGCCGTGTTTCTTGACTTCCGCAAGGCGTTCGATACAGTTCCCCACAGTCGTTTAATGAACAAAGTAAGAGCATATGGACTATCAGACCAATTGTGTGATTGGATTGAGGAGTTCCTAGATAACAGGACGCAGCATGTCATTCTCAATGGAGAGAAGTCTTCCGAAGTAAGAGTGATTTCAGGTGTGCCGCAAGGGAGTGTCATAGGACCGTTGCTATTCACAATATACATAAATGACATTGTGGATGACATCGCAAGTTCACTGAGGCTTTTTGCGGATGATGCTGTGGTGTATCGAGAGGTTGTAACAATGGAAAATTGTACTGAAATGCAGGAGGATGTGCAGCGAATTGACGCATGGTGCAGGGAATGGCAATTGAATCTCAATATAGACAAGTGTAATGTGCTGCGCATACACAGAAAGATAGATCCTTTATCATTTAGCTACAAAATAGCAGGTCAGCAACTGGAAGCAGTTAATACCATAAATTATCTGGGAGTACGCATTAGGAGTGATTTAAAATGGAATGATCATATAATGTTGATCGTCGGTAAAGCAGATGCCAGGCTGAGATTCATTGGAAGAATCCTAAGGAACTGCAAACCGAAAACAAAGGAAGTAGGTTACAGTACGCTTGTTCGCCCACTGCTTGAATACTGCTCAGCAGTGTGGGATCCGTACCAGGTAGGGTTGATAGAAGATATAGAGAAGATCCAACGGAGAGCAGCACGCTTCGTTACAGGATCATTTAGTAATCGCGAAAGCGTTACGGAGATGATAGATAAACTCCAGTGGAAGACTCTGCAGGAGAGACGCTCAGTAGCTCGGTACGGGCTTTTGTTAAAGTTTCGAGAACATACCTTCACCGAAGAGTCAAGCAGTATATTGCTCCCTCCTACGTATATCTCGCGAAGAGACCATGAGGATAAAATCAGAGAGATTAGAGCCCACACAGAGGCATACCGACAATCCTTCTTTCCACGAACTATACGAGAATGGAATAGATGTGAGAACCGATAGAGGTACTCAAGGTACCCTCCGCCACACACCGTCAGGTGGCTTGCGGAGTATGGATGTAGATTTAGAGATGTAGATGTAATGGACCAGTAAGAAGCAGTACAATTCAAGTTTCAGTTATCGATTATTGATTTATTAGCCGGCATTGGTGCCTTGGACATGACCGAGGACCTTAAGATTTGGCATGAAACTAGGTCTGGCAGCCACGTTACACGAAAGATTATGAAAGGTGTTCATATGTAGTAAAAAAATAAGAAATCGGTCCATTTGATCCATTTGCTATCTCATCGTCATAGTGCCAGATCGTCACATTGGCCGCTTTTCAGTCTGAAACGCTTACATTTATCGTCTGCAAACTTATGTCGCGTGCTGCGGTATGCAGAGACACTAAAAGCATCACACTAGAACACAGAAGAAGCTTCTAAGTTGATGTGATCGGCAGTAAGAAGCAGTACAATTCAAGTTTTAGTTATCGATTATTGACTTATTAGCCGGCTTTGCTGCCGTGGACATGAGCGAGGACCTTAAGATTTGACATGAAACGAGGACTGGCAGCAATGTTACACGAGAGAATGTGAAAAGAGTTCATATGTAGTAAAAACCTAAGAAATCGACCCGTTAGCTCCATTTGCTATCTAATCGACGTAATGCCAGATCGTCACATTTGCTGCGTTTCTGTCTGAAACGCTGACATTTATCGTCTGCAAACTTATGTCGCTTGGTGCGGTATACAGAGACACGAAAAGCATCACACTAGAAGACAGAAGAAGCTTCTAAGTTGATGTAATCGGCCAGTAAGAAGCAGTACAATTGAAGTTTTAGTTATCAATTATCGACTTATTTGCCGGCTTTGGTGCCTTGGACAAGACCGAGGACCTTACGTTTTGGCATGAAACGAGGTCTGGCAGCCACGTTACATGAGGGAAAGTGAAAACTGTTCATATGTAGTAAAAACCTAAGAAATCGGCACTTTTGCTCCATTTGCTTTCGCATCGACATAATGCCAGATCGTCACATTGGCCGTTTTTCTGTCTGAAACGCTTACATTTATGATCTCCAAACTCATGTCGCGTGCTGCGGTATGCGGAGACACTAGAAGCATCACACTAGAACACAGAAGACGCTTCTAAGTTTATGTATTCGGCCAGTAAGAAGCAGTACAATTCAAGATTTAGTTATCGATTATTGACTTATTAGCCGGCTTTTGCGACTTGGACATGATCGAGGACCTCATGATTTGGCATGAAACGAGGTCTAGCAGCCATGTTACACGAGAGAATGTGAAAAGTATTCATATGTAGTAAAAACGTAAGAACTCGGCCCATGTGCTCCATTTGATATCGCATCGACGTAGTGCCAGGTCGTTACATTGGCCGCTTTTCTGCCTGGAACGCTTACATTTATCGTCTGCAAACTTATGTCGCGTGCTGTGGTATGCGGAGACACTAGAAGCATCACACTAGAACACAGAAGAAGCTTCTATGTTGATGTAATCGGCCAGTAAGAAGCAGTACAATTCAAGTTTTAGATGTCGATTATTGACTTATTAGCCAGCTCAGGTGCCTTGGACATGACCGAGGACCGTAAGATTTGGCATGAAACGAGAACGTTACACGAGAGAATGTGAAAAGTATTCATATGTAGTAAAAACCTAAGAAATCGGTCCGTTTGCTCCATTTGCTATCGCATCGACGTAATGCCAGATCGTCACATTGGCCGCTTTTCTGTCTGAAACGCTTACATTTATCGTCTGCAAACTTATGTCGCGTGCTGCGGTATGCGGAGACACTAAAAGCATCACACTAGAACACAGAAGAAGCTTCGCAGTTGATGTAATCGGCCAGCAAGAAGCTGTACAATTCAAGGTTTAGTTATCGATTATTGACATATTAGCCGGCTTTAGTCTCTTGGACATGACCGAGGACCTTAAGATTTGACATGAAACGAGGGCTGCCAGCAACGTTACACGAGAGAAAGTGAAAAGTGTTCATATGTAGTAAAAACCTAAGAAATCGGCCCGTTTGCTCCATTTGCTTTCGCATCGACATAATGCCAGATCGTCACATTGGCCGTTTTTCTGTCTGAAACGCTTACATTTATGATCTGCAAACTTATGTCGCGTGCTGCGGTATGCGGAGACACTTAAAGCATCACACTAGAACACAGAAGAAGCTTCTCAGTTGTTGTAATCGGCCAGTAAGAAGCAGTACAATTCAAGTTTAATTATCGAGTATTGATTTATTAGCCGGCATTGGTGCCTTGGACATGACCGAGGACCTTAAGATTTGGCATGAAACTAGGTCTGGCAGCCACGTTACACGAGAGAATGTGAAAGGTGTTCATATGTAGTAAAAAATTAAGAAATCGGTCCTTTTGATCCATTTGTTATCTCATCGTCATAGTGCCAGTTCGTCACATTGGCCGCTTTTCTGTCTGAAACGCTTACATTTATCGTCTGCAAACTTTTGTCGCGTGCTGCGGTATGCAGAGACACTAAAAGCATCACACTAGAACACAGAAGAAGCTTCTAAGTTGATGTAATCGGCCAGTAAGAAGCAGTACAATTCAAGTTTTAGATGTCGATTATTGACTTATTAGCCGGCTCAGGTGCCTTGGACATGACCGAGGACCGTAAGATTTGGCATGAAACGAGAACGTTACACGGGAGAATGTGAAAAGTGTTCATATGTAGTAAAAACCTAAGAAATCGGTCCGTTTGCTCCATTTGCTATCGCATCGACGTAATGCCAGATCGTCACATTGGCCGCTTTTCTGTCTGAAACGCTTACATTTATCGTCTGCAAACTTATGTCGCGTGCTGCGGTATGCGGAGACACTAAGGGCATCACACTAGAACACAGAAGAAGCTTCTCAGTTGATGTAATTGGCCAGTAAGAAGCTGTACAATTCAAGGTTTAGTTATCGATTATTGACATATTAGCCGGCTTTAGTGTCTTGGACATGACCGAGGACCTTAAGATTTGACATGAAACGAGGGCTGCCAGCAACGTTACACAAGAGAATGTGAAAAGTGTTCATATGTAGTAAAAACCTAAGAAATCGGCCCGTTTGCTCCATTTGCTTTCGCATCGACATAATGCCAGATCGTCACATTGGCCGTTTTTCTGTCTGAAACGCTTACATTTATGATCTGCAAACTTATGTCGCGTGCTGCGGTATGCGGAGACACTAAAAGCATCACACTAGAACACAGAAGAAGCTTCTAAGTTGATGTAATCGGCCAGTAAGAAGCAGTACAATTCAAGTTGTAGTTATCGATTATTGACTTATTTGGTATCTTTAGTGCCTTGGATATGACCGAGGTCCTTAAGATTTGCATGAAACGAGGTCTGGCTGCCACGTTACACGAGAGAATGTGAAAGTGTTCACATGTAGTAAAATGCTACGAAATCGGCCCGTTTGCTCCATTTGCTATCGCATGGATGTAATGGCAGATCGTCACATTGGCCGCTTTTCCGACTGAAACGCCAACATTTATCGTCTGCAAACTTATGTCGCGTGCTGCGGTATGCGGAGACACTAAAAGCATCACACTAGAACACAGAAGAAGCTTCTAAGTTGATGTAATCGGCCAGTAAGAAGCAGTACATTTCAAATATTTTTTATCGATTACTGATTTATTATCTGGGTTTGGTGCCATGGACATGACCGAGGACCTTAAGATTTGGCATGAAATGAGGTCTAGCAGCCACTTTACACGAGACAATGTGAAAAGTGTTCATAAGTAGTAAAAACCTAAGAAATCAGCCCGTGTGCTCCATTTGCTATCGCATCGACGTAATGCCAGATCGTCACATTGGCCGTTTTTCTGTCTTAAACGCTTACGTTTATCGTCAGCAAACTTATATCGCGTGCTGCAGTATGCGGAGACACTAAAGGAATCATACTAGAACAAAGAAGAAGCTACTAAGTTGATGTAATCGGCCAGTAAGAAGCAGTACAATTCAAGTTTTAGTTATCGATTATTGACTTATTTGGTATCTTTAGTGCCTTGGATATGACCGAGGTCCTTAAGATTTGCATGAAACGAGGTCTGGCTGCCACGTTACACGAGAGAATGTGAAAGTGTTCACATGTAGTAAAATGCTAAGAAATCGGCCCGTTTGCTCCATTTGCTATCGCATGGATGTAATGGCAGATCGTCACATTGGCCGCTTTTCCGACTGATACGCTAACATTTATCGTCTGCAAACTAATGTCGCGTGCTGCGGTATGCGGAGACACTAAAAGCATCACACTAGAACACAGAAGAAGCTTCTAAGTTGATGTAATCGGCCAGTAAGAAGCAGTACATTTCAAATATTTTTTATCTTTTACTGATTTATTATCTGGGTTTGGTGCCATGGACATGACCGAGGACCTTAAGATTTGGCATGAAATGAGGTCTAGCAGCCACTTTACACGAGACAATGTGAAAAGTGTTCATAAGTAGTAAAAACCTAAGAAATCAGCCCGTGTGCTCCATTTGCTATCGCATCGACGTAATGCCAGATCGTCACATTGGCCGTTTTTCTGTCTTAAACGCTTACGTTTATCGTCAGCAAACTTAAGTCGCGTGCTGTGTTATGCGGAGACACTCTAAGCATCACACTAGAACACAGAAGAAGCTTCTAAGTTGGTGTATTCGGCCAGTAAGAAGCAGTAAAATTCAAGTTTTAGTTATCGATTATTAACTTATTAGCCGGCTTAGGTGCCTTGGACATGACCGAGTACCTTAAGATTTGGCATGAAACCATGTCTGGCAGCCACGTTACACGGGAGAATGTGAAAACTGTTCAAATGTAGTAAAAACCTAAAAAATCGGTCCGATTGCACCATTTGCTATCTAATCGACGAATTGCCAGATCTTCACATTGCCCGTTTTTCTGTCTGAAACGCTTACATTTATCGTCTGCAAACTTCTGTCGCGTGCTGCGGTATGCGGAGACACTAAAAGCATCACACTAGAACACAGAAGAAGCTTCTAAGTTGATGTAATCGGCCAGTAAGGAGCAGTACAATTCAAGTTTTAGTTATCGATTATTGACTTATTAGCCGGCTTTGGGCCTTGGACATGACCGAGGACCTTAAGATATAGCATGAAACGAAGACTGGCAGCCACGATACACGAGAAAATGTGAAAAGTGTTCATATGTAGTAAAAACCTAAGAAATCGGCCCGTTAGCTCCATTTTCTATCGGATCGACGTAATGCCAGATAGACACATTGGCCGCTTTCCTGTCTGAAACGCTTACATTTAATATCTGCAAACTTATGTCGAATGCTGCGATATGCGGAGACACTAAAAGCATCACACTAGAACACAGAAGAAGCTTCTAAGTTGATGTATTCGGCCAGTAAGAAGCAGTGCAATTCAAGTTTTAGGTACCGATTAATGACTTATTAGCCGGCTTATGTGCCTTGGAGATGATCGATGACCTTATGATTTGGCATGAAAAGAGGTCTGGCAGCCACGTTACACGAGGGAATGTGAAAAGTGTTCATATGTTGTAAAAACCTGAGAAATCGGCCATGTGGTTCCAAATGCTATCGCATCGACGTAATGCCAAGTCTTCACATTGGCCGCTTTTCTGTCTGAAACGCTAACATTTATCGTCTGCAAACTTACGTCGCGTGCTGTGGTATGCGGAGACACTAAAAGCATCACACTAGAACACAGAAGAAGCTTCTAAGTTGATGTAATCGGCCAGTAAGAAGCAGTACAATCCAAGTTTTAGTTATCGATTATTGATTTATTATCTGGCTTTTGAGCCTTGAACATGACCGAGGATCTTAAGATTTGAAATGAAACGAGGCCTAGCAGCCACGTTACACGAGAGAATGTGAAAAGTGTTCATATGTAGTAAAAACCTAAGAAATCGGCTCGTGTGCTCCATTTGCTATCGCATCGACGTAATGCCAGATCGTCACACATTTATCGTCTACAAACTTATGTCGCGTGCTGCGGTATGCGGAGACACTAAAAACATCACACTAGAACACAGAAGAAGCTTCTAAGTTGATGTAATCGGCCAGTAAGAAGCAGTACAATTCAAGTTTTAGTTATCGATTATTGACTTATTAGCCAGCTTTGGTGCCTTTTAGATGACCGAGGACCTTACGATTTGGCATGAGACGAGGTCTAGCAGCCACGTTACACGAGAGAATGTGAAAAGTGTTCATATGTAGTAAAAGGCTAAGAAATCGGCCCGTGTGCTGCATTTGCTACCGCATCGACGTAATGGCAGATCGTCACATTGGCCGCTTTTCTGTCTGAAACGCTTACATTTATCGCCTGCAAACTTATGTCGCACGCTGCGGTATGCACAGACACTAAAAGCAACACATTAGAACACAGGACAAGCTTCTAAGTTGATGTATTCTGCCAGTAAGAAGCAGTACAATTCAAGATTTAGTTATCGGTTATTGACTTAAATGCCGGCTTTCGTGCCTTGGACATGACCGAGGACCTTATGATTTGGCACGAAACGAGGTCTGGCAGCCACGTTACAGGACAAAATGTGAAAAGTTCTCATATGTACTAAAAACATAAGAAATCGGCCCGTTTGCTCCATTTGCTATCGCATCGACGTAATGCCAGATCGTCACATTGACCGTTTTTCTGTCTGAAACGCTCACATTTATCGTCTGCTAACTTATGTCGCGTGGTGCGGTATGCGGTGACACTAAAAGCATCACACTAGAACACAGAAGAAGCTTCTAAGTTGATGTAATCGGCCAGTAAGAAGCTGTACAATTCAAGTTTTAGTTATCGATTATTGACTTATTAGCCGGCTTTGGTGCCTTGGACATGACCGAAGACCTTAAGATTTAGCATGAAACGAAGACTGGCAGCCACGTTACACGAGACAGTTAGAAAAGTGTTGATATGTAGTAAAATCCTAAGAAATCGGCACGTATGCTCCATTTGCTACCGCATCGACGTAATGCCAGATAGTCACTTTGGCCGCTTTTCCGTCAGAAACGCCTTCGTTTATCGTCTGCAAACTTATGTCGCGTGCTGTGGTAAGCGGAGACACTAAAAGCATCACACTAGAACACAGAAGAAGCTTCTAGGTTGATGTAATCGCCCAGGTAGGAGCAGTACAATTCTAGTGTTAGTTACCGATTATTGACTTATTAGCCGGCTTTGGTGCCTTGGACACGACCGAGGACCTCAAGATTTGGAATGAAACGAGGTCTGGCAGCCACGTTACAGGAGAGAATGTGAAAAGTGTTCATATGTAGTCAAAATCTAAGAAATCGGACCGTTTGCTCCATTTGCTATCGCATCGACATAATGCCAGATCGTCACATTGGCCGATTTTCTGTCTGAAACGCTTACATTAATCGCCTGCAAACTTATGTCGCGTGCTGCGGTATGCGGAGACATTAAAAGCTTCACACTAGAACACAGAAGAAGCTTCTTTGTTGATGTAATCAGCGAGTAAGAAGCAGTACAATTCAAGATTTAGCCAGACCTCGTTTCATGCCAAATCTTACGATTCTCGGTCATGTCCAAAGCACCAAAGCTGGCTAATAAGTCAATAATCGATAACTAAAATTTGAATTGTATGCTTCTTATTGGCCGATTACATCAACTTAGAAGCTTCTTCTGTGTTCAAGTGTGATGCTTTTAGTGTCTCCGCATACCGCACCACGCGACATAAGTTAGCAGACGATAAATGTAATCGTTTCAGACAGAAAAGCGGTCAATGTGACGATCTGGCATTACGTGGCTGCGATAGCAAACGGAGCTAACGGGCCGATTTCTTAGGTTTTTACAACATTTGAACACTTTTCACATTCCCTCGTGTAACGTGGCTGCCATACCTCGTTTCATGCCAAATCATAAGCTCCTCGGTCATGTTCAAGGCAGCAAAGCAGGCTAATAAGTCATTAATCGATAACTAAAACTTGAATTCTACTGCTTCTTACTGGTCAATTACATCAACTTAGAAGCCTCTTCTGTGTTCTAGTGTGATGCTTTTAGTGTCTCCGCATACCGCAGCACGTGATGTAAGTTTGCAGACGATAAATGTAAGCGTTTCAGACAGAAAAGTGGTCAATGTGACGATATGGCATTACGTCGATGCGATAGCAAATAGAGCAAACAGGCTGATTTCTTAGGTTTTTACTACATGTAAACTCTTTTCACATTCTCTCCTGTAACGTGGCTGCCAGCCCTCGTTTCATGCCAAATCTTAAAGTCCTCGGTCATGTCCAAGGCACCAAAGCCGGCTAAAAAGTCATAATCGATAACTAAAACTAGAATTCTACTGCTTCTTACTGGCCGAATATATCAACTTAGAAGCTTCTTCTGTGTTCTAGTGTGATGCATTTTGTGTCTCCGCATACCGCAGCACGCGACATAAGATTGCAGACGATAAATGTAAACGTTTCTGCCAGAGAAGCGGCCATTTTGACTATCTGGTTTTACGTCGATGCGATAGCAAATGGAGACAACGGGCCGATTTCTTATGTTTTTACTACATATGAACTCTTTTCACAGTCTCTCGTGTAACGTGGCGGCCAGACCTCGTTTCATGTCAAATCTTAAGGTCTTCGGTCATATCCAAGGCACCAAAGCCGGCTAATAAGTCAATAATCGTTAACTAAAACTTGAATTTTACTGCTTCTTACTTTCCGATTACATCAACTTCGAAGCTTCTTCTGTTTTCTAGTGTGATGCTTTTTGTATCTTCATATACTGCACTACGCGACATAAGTTTGCAGATCATAAATGTAAGTGTTTCAGACAGAAAAGCGGCCAATGTGGCGATCTGGCATTACGTCGATTCGATAGCAAATGGAGCAGACAGGCCGATTTCTTAGGTTTTTACTACATATGAACACTTTTCACATTCTCTCGTGTAACGTGGCTGCCAGCCCTCGTTTCATGCCAAATGTTGAGGTCCTCGGTCATGTCCAAGGCACCAAAGCCGGCTAATAAGTCAATAATCAATAACTAAAACTCTAATTGTACTGCTTCTTACTGGCCGATTACATTAATTTAGAATCTTCTTCTGTGTTCTGGTGTGATGCTTTGAGTGTCTCCGCATACCACAGCACGCGACATAAGTTTGCAGACGGTAAACGTAAGCGTTTCAGACAGAAAAGCGGCCATTGTGACGATCTGGCATTACGTCGATGCGATAGCAAATGAAGTAAGCGGGCCGATTTCTTAGGTATTTACTACATACGAACACGTTTCACATACTCTCGTGTAATGTTGCTGCCACACCTCGTTTCATGACAAATCTTAAGGTCCTCGGTCATGTCCAAGGTACCAAAACCGGCTAATAAGTCAATAATCGATAACTAAAACTTTGATTGTACTGCTTCTTACTGGCCAATGCTTCGAGCCTCTGCGCATACCGCAGCACGCGACATAAGTTTGCAGACGATAAATGTAATCGTTTCAGACAGAAAAGCGGTCAATGTGACGATCTGGCATTACGTCGATGCGATAGCAAATGGAGCTAACAGACCGATTTCTTAGGTTTTTACTACATATGAACACTTTTCACATTCTCTCGTGTAACGTGGTAGCCAGTCCTCGTTTCATGCAATTCTTAAGGTCCTCGGTCATGTCCAAGGCACCAAAGCCGGCTAATAAGTCAATAATCGGCACCAAAAACTTTAATTGTACTGCTTCTTACTGGCCGATTACATCAACTGCGAAGCTTCTTCTGTTTTCTAGTGTGATGCTTTTAGTATCTTCAAATACTGCACCACGCGACATAAGTTTGCAGACCATAAATGTAAGTGTTTCAGACAGAAAAGCGGCCAAAAAGACGATCTGGCATTACGTCGATTCGATAGCAAATGGAGCAAACAGGCCGATTTCTTAGGTTTTTACTACATATGAACACTTTTCACATCCTCTAGTGTAACGTGGCTGCCAGCCCTCGTTTCATGCCAAATGTTAAGGTCCTCGGTCATGTCCAAGGCACCAAAGCCGGCTAATAAGTCAATAATCAATAACTAAAACTCTAATTGTACTGCTTCTTACTGGCCGATTACATTAACTTAGAATCTTCTTCTGTGTTCTGGTGTGATGCTTTTATTGTCTCCGCATACCACAGCACGCGACATAAGTTTGCAGACGGTAAACGTAAGCGTTTCAGACAGGAAAGCGGCCAATGTGACTATCTGGCATTACGTCGATGCGATAGCAAATGGAGCAAACGGGTCGATGTCTTAGGTTTTTATTACATATGAACACTTTTCATATTCTCTCGTGTAACGTGGCTGCCTGACCTCGTTTCATGCCAAATCTTAAGATTCTCGGTCATGTCCAAAGCACCAAAGCCGGCTAATAAGTCAATAATCGATAACTAAAATTTGAATTGTACTGCTACTTTATTGGCCGATTACATCGTCTTAGAAGCTTCTTCTGTGTTCTAGTGTGATGCTTTTAGTGTCTCCGCATACCGCAGCATGCGACATAAGTTTGCAGACGACAAATGTAAACGTTTCAGTCAGAAAAGCGGTCAATGTGACGAGCTAACATTACGTCGCTGCGGTAGCAAATGGAGCTAACGGGCCGATTTCTTAGGTTTTTACAACATATGAACACTTTTCACATTCCCTCGTGTAACGTGGCTGCCATACCTCGTTTCATGCCAAATCGTAAGATCCTCGGTCATGTCCAAGGTACCAAAGCCGGCTAATAAGTCATTAATCGATAACTAAAACTTGAACTGTACTGCTTCTTACTGGCCAATTACATCAACTTAGAAGCCTCTTCTGTGTTCTAGTGTGATGCTTTTAGTGTCTCCGCATACCGCAGCACGTGATATAAGTTTGCAGACGATAAATGTAAGCGTTTCAGACGGAAAAGCGGTCAATGTGACGATATGGCATTACGTCGATGCGATAGCAAATAGAGCAAACAGGCTGATTTCTTAGGTTTTTACTACATATGAACTCTTTTCACATTCTCTCCTGTAACGTGGCTGCCACACCTCGTTTCATGCCAAATCTTAAGGTCCTCTGTCTTGTCCAAGGTACCAAAGCCTGCTAATAAGTCAATAATCGATAACTAAAACTTGAATTGTACTGCTTGTTACTGGCCGATTATATCAACTTGGAAGCTTCTTCTGTGTTCTAGTGTGATGATTTTAGTGTCTCCGCATGCCGCAGCACGCGACATAAGTTAGCAAACGATAAATGTAAGCGTTTCAGACAGAAAAGCATCCAATGTGACGATCTGGCATTATGTCGATGCGATGGCAAATGGAGCAAACGGGCCGATCTCTTAGGTTTTTACTACAAATGAACAATTTTCATATTTTCTCGTTAACGTGGCTGCCACACGTCGTTTCATGGCAAATCTTAAGGTCCTCGGTCATGTCCAAGGCACCAAAGCCAGCTAATAAGTCACAATCGATAACTAAAACTTGAATTCTACTGCTACTTACTGGCCGATTACATCAACCTAAATGCTTCCTCTGTGTTCTAGTGTGATGCTTTTAGTGTCTCCGCATACCGCAGCACGCGACATAAGTTTGCAGACGATAAATGTAAGCGTTTCAGACAGAAAAGCGGCCAATGTGACGATCTGGCATTAAGTCGATGCGATAGTAAATGGAGCAAATGGGCCGATTTCTTATGTTTTTACTACATATGAACACTTTTCACATTCTCTCGTATTACGTGGCTGCCAGACAGCGTTTCATGCCAAATCTTAAGGTCCTCGGTCATGTCCAAGGCACCAAAGACGGCTAATAAGTCAATAATCGATAACTAAAACTTGAATTGTACCGCTTGTTACTGGCCGATTACAACAACTTAGAAGCTTCTTCTGTGTTCTAGTGTGATGCTTTTAGTGTCTCCGCATACCGCAGCACGCGACATAAGTTTGCAGACGAGAAATGTAAACGTTTCAGACAGAAAAGCGGTCAATGTGACGTTCTGGCATTACGTCGTTGCGAAAGCAAATGGACCTAACGGGCCGATTTCTTAGGTTTTTACCATATATGAACACTTTTCACATTTCCTCGCGTAACGTGGCTGCCAGACCTCGTTTCATGCTGAAACACGTATGTTGTGTGGCGGCGATGGCGAGGCGTTGCAGAGTCTCTGACCAGAGAGCTATTTGTCGTTCCTAGTCTGCGCTTGACCGCGCGAGAGTTGCGAGCAGTAGTCTGTCGGTAACAGTAGGCCAGTGCAGTCTGGTAGCAGTAGTAGTCGAGTACGGTCGCGAGCGGGACGCAGTCGCAGGCGTCGACATGGGTCTCTGGTCAAGATGCTGAATGAGGTATATTGTTAATTAAGGTAACCAGGCTGCATTGCGCACATCAGATAATGTAAAGTTTATTTATTGTAATTAATTTTCAACAAGTGCCAAAGACCGGTATTTCGGTTTAATTGAGTTTACATTGTCACTGAGGTCTCATTAGCATTGAATTGTTTTTCATTATTTTCGTGAGAGCTTACACCTTGAGTCAGATTGCGATTCTCATTTTAATGTCATTAAATTTAATTGCTAGGGAGGTTACGTTTGGCTGCCATTTATTATTTTTTTGTCTTTCAAAATTTCTGTGGGGAGGTTACACTTGGCGATACCCAGTCCAGGATCGTATTTCGTTGAGAATCTTTTGAAAAACATTCAGATATCTGCTCTTATTTGCTTAGATATAATTAGGATGTGGCGCAACGCTTTTATTAATTTTTGTGACTTTCTTTCCTCAGATCATCGGCAATTCGTTGCTCTGTTGTATATGTGTTTGTTGCCTTTTGCATTTGTGCTTATTTGTCTTTGTGAATAATTGTGACTATTGTAAAAATGTGTATCGCGAGGTATTACGAACGAAATTACCGACTTAAACAACTTCACCGATAGGACTTGTGACACGCAGTGTAATGATGACAATCCTGCGTTCACTAACAATCAGTGCATTCCAACCACTAATGATGATTTTTACCTTAACGATGAACGAACGAACTCAGTTGTCTCGTCTGTTAATTTGACGACAATTGATGACGCGGAGCGATCTATTGTAATGAGCGCTGCCCAACTTAACACAACCGGTTTGGAAAATTCAAGTGACGTACAGACAAATTTTTCTAATGAAAGTGATCAGGATACTCAAAGTAGGACGGATTTATTTAATTCCGAAACAGTGACTGACAGTGTATATTTAACTGGCAAACCTTTTTATAAATCTCAGAATAACAAAATGGTTACAGAAAGCGAGACAATTCCAGATACACCACTAAACAGCACAGAGAATATAAACGCTAACTTTGACTTGGTATGAATTATGACAATTTTGCTACAACAGCAAAATGAGAAAATAGACAACGATTTCAGACAACAGAGGGAAGATAACAAACAATTTAAAGATGATATCAAACAACTTAGTGAACAGGTCAGACAACAGAATGAAAAACAAGACAGCCTTAATGAAAAATTTGACGACAATTCCAGACAGCTTAGTGAACAAATTAGAGCCGTTGCCGCACACTGTCATGACACCAAGCAACAGTTACGCGAGGAAATTGAGGCTTGTTCAAAGAAAAGTAGCGAAGAAATTAGGTCTGTTGCGCAAGAATTAAGGGAAATGCAAACAGCCGCAACAGAAACACTTAGAGCGGAAATTAGTACAGTCGCTAAGCAATGCTCTGAAAAAGCTACACAATTACGCGACGAGTTTAAAACAATGACAGCAGAACTTTCGCGGACAATGGATGAAAAGATAGACGCGAAATTCGAGAAACAGAACTCTCAAATTAACGAACGTCTTAGTGTTCACATACAAAACAGTGATATGCGTTTCCGTAAATTTATTCGGGATCAAAATAAAGTAAAACGTCAGGTAATGGAAACAATCACTGCACAGAGACAGGAAGACAAACGTAAAATGTTTGCGAAGGCAAAAACATATGTAGACAACAATATTGCTACAGTATCGGACAAAATTAATACCATCGAACAGTTGAACACTGAATTACATGATGAGATTTCTGACCTTAAATCGAAAACAGACACATACACAACAGATTTTCAAACAGTGACCGACAAACTCGAACAATTAGAACTAACACAAGATTCCGATGTCGTCAAAGCTGATGTTAAAAAATTGAACGAAACTACAGGTAAATTGCAAAATCAGATTAATGCCTCTGATACTAAAAACGATGATCAGGTTAAAATACTGACTGAAAAATATTATGAATTGGCCAGTCGTATTGATGTTATCGAAAGTACTAATGACAATAAATCAGACGATACTGCACCGGTTTCATTTACTCAAACACCAGAATTCCAAAATTTACAGCAAACAATTAAAGAGATAGATTCATCTAATAACACGTTGTGTAGAAAATTGTCAAACTTACAGCAAGAAGTAACAGAGATGAAAAATATTTCAGGTAATAACACATCACAGCAAACGCCACTTTTCGAACATTTGTCAGACTCGCGCAGCGCGTATAATTTGGGTAATCTACAGAGGGTACGGGACTTAGATTCCGAACAACCACAGTTCAACAGATTCTCTTACAATCCTGAACCTGTTCCATCACACAGAGACGATAATTTTGATTACAAACATTTTCTGTCAGTGAGAAAGTTTAAAGTGTTTAAAAACGACAGAACACAGATTCACCCGCTAGATTGGATACAATAATTTAGCTTTGCTTTTCCACCGACTTGGCCCGTAACGCACAAACTGGAATTTATTTGCAGCTTTTTGGAAGGCGAACCGGCAACTCGTATGAGGCCGATCGCGAGACAATGTTATTCAGTAGAGGAATTTCAGAATGCTTTTCTGTCAGCGTACTGGTCGAAGACGACACAGCGCGGAATTAAAGATCAATTAATTAGTTTACCGAATTATGAGAACTCGAATTTTCCTAGTGTCATGCAATTTTTTGAGCACATTGTGCAACAAAACCAGTACCTAAGTGAACCATACAATGAATCTGCACTGATACAATTATGCATTTCTAAACTACCAAGGTCATTAAGAGTGTCACTTCTAACGGGTCAACAAAAAGAAAACATTTCGGCATTCAGAGATCTGTTACAGCTTTTAGAAGTACAGCAATCTGATTATTCTTTTGTGAACAAAAATTTTTCATATAATAACCAGGGCCAACCAACTTACAGTAATTACGATCAGTCACGCAATTTCAATAGGAAAAGTAACAGACGCTTTAGGAACGACAACCACCAGAACTTTAATAACAGACAAAATTCTAATTATCAATATCGCCAAAATTTTCAGCAACAGGAACCACACTTTAGTAACAATAGAGGTGTTTCACAACAACAACATCAAAACCAGCCGGTTAGCATAACTAACCAACAATGTAATGCACAAGGTCAACCAGGCTTTAATGTTCCGCCGCGTGCACGTATAGTCCCAGATCCAACAAATAGTAACGCACGGCAGCAAGGAAACAACTATGTACAAAGAAGACAGTATTTCAATTCCTATCGCAATACACCGTATAGAAATGACTATTACGACAGACGTAAAAATGATGAGCACAATTATCAGCGTACATATAATAACAGTCGATCTTACCAACAGCAAATTCATCCGCAAGAACATATTCTCATGAATGAACCCGATACTAGGTATCATCCAGAGCGTAACACGTCTGGAAGAAGTAATAGAACTGTGCAAATAGTAGAAATGCCACAACATCCTCCTGATAATAGTAACACGTCAGATAGAATTTGACTAGATACAGTAAAGATCGCATCTTCCAGTAAAGCAAGTACTACTTTTGACACGCAAAATGTTGTTCACGAAAATGTTATTACTTTCGACGACATCCGAGACACTCTTTTACAGGAAAGACCAGTTGTTCAGAAAACTATTTCACACCCTGTCATTGAAATTAAAATTGGTTCATCGGAATTTTCAGCTGTAATCGATTCCGGATCACCTATATCAGTAATAAATGAGGAGTCTTTTAACTAGTGTAACAAAGAGAATACCTATCCCACATTACCACTAGGCAAAACGAAAGTAAAAGGAGCAGTATCGAGTAAAGGAGTAGACGTTAAATTACAGACGCATTTATCATTTTGTATTGGAGGTCATACTTTCCACTCAAATTTTTGGATTGTTCCTTTATTGACAACAGACGTTATTTTAGGTACGAATTTTCTGGTACAACACGACGCAGTTATCGATTTTCAGAATTCCTATTTAATGTTGAAGGATGAAAATATACAATTTGCTATAGAATTTCAACACTCACTATCTGCGGAAGAACAAACAATTAATCGCACAGAGGTTATTTCCGTATCACGTAACATAAACTGTAATCCCACATTGTTCACTGATACGTACGTACACAAATATAATACTCCAGACGAAACTGACTACGACGTAATGCAGATGATTTCCGATAAGGTTAAACAAAGCAGTGCAAATACAGACGACGAACGCACGCAACTACGCAAAATTCTTTTACAGCAAGCTCCAGTTTTCGACAACATTCCTGGTACTATGTCCGGATTTATGTATGAATGTCAAGTCAAACAGCACGACACATTTAAAGCTAAGCATTATCCTATTCCATATATTCATAGTGAACAAGTTAAAAAAGAATTGCAGGATATGCTTGACCAAGGAATTATAGAACCGGCAGTTAGTCCGTACATAAACCCACTACATATTGTTAAGAAAAAAGATGGCTCACTTCGCCTCGTACTTGATTCACGTCACATCAATGACATAATTATTAATGAAACAGATCGACCACAGACACTAGAGGAACTTCTACAGAAATTTCACGGTACTGCTATTTATTCTACATTAGATTTGAAATCGGGATTTTGGCAAATTCAACTTCATCCGAATTGCAGAAAGTACACAGCTTTTCTCTGTTTTGGTGACTGTTATCAGTTTTGCAAATTACCATTCGGCGTTACTATTTCTTCTGCAGCTTTTATTCGCGGTTTGAACACAATACTTCCGACAGAACTTAAAGACAGAATTACGACGTACGTAGACGATATTCTTGCAAACTTTTCATGCACAAGGACTCACAGTTAACCTCAGTAAATCGCACTTTGGCAAAACTTCTATAAAATTTCTTGGACACGTAATTTCAGCAGAAGGCATTGCGCCTGATCCGGAAAAACTTCAAGCTCTACGTGATATTACTGTTCCTACAACGAAAAAGCAACTTCGCAGTTTTTTGGGCTTAATTAACTTTTTTCGTAAATTTATTCATCACTCTGCTTTAGATACGCCTAGATTATGCCATTTAACAGGTAAAAACAGTATTTGGTCTTGGGATAAGCAAGCACATTCTGAATTCGTGAACCTGAAACATGCTTTGTTGAATGCTCCACTTTTATCGCACCCAGATCTTACCAGAAATTTTTCCATTGCCACCGACAATTCTAACACCGCTTTAGGCGTACACATTTTCCAGGAAATTGAAGAAGATGGTTCTACAGTAATTAAAAACATCGCATTTGCAAGCCGCATTCTGTCACCTGCTGAGCGAAATTATTCTGTTACAGAACTTGAAACATTATGCGTTGTATGGGCTTTCACGAGATTTAGGCATTTTCTTTATGGAAGACACACGACCGTTTACACAGACCACAGGGCGATACAATTCTTACTTTCAGCTAAATTTACGCACGACAGGTTAAGCAGATGGAAGCTATATTTACAGGAATTTAATTTTACGATTGTTCACATTCCCGGCACACAAAATGTTATAGCAGACGCACTATCGCGTTCTCTCAGCAACAATCAGCAAGACGTAGCAACTAACTTCTGCAAAGCAAATTTCAGTGTCATGTACATTCAGCAAGTTGCATTTGAAAATTTTATTTCGTCGTCATTACAGGACATAGCAAAAGAGCAAAATAGAGACAACGTGTGGAAAGAAATTAAACACCTCTGGCAAGATAAGAATAATGTTACGATTGGAAACCATTACACTGTACGCAATGACATTTTGTTTCGCCGCTCTCATCCTGACAGCAACAACTGGTTATTATGCATTCCTGACGAACTGGTTAACAAATTAATCTGGTACACTCATTTAAGTTACGCACATTACGGAGCAAGAAAATGTTTTCTTATACTGAGACAGAACTGTTATTTTACCAACATGGAAAAACGTATACGACGAGTTTTAGCGTCTTGTAAAATTTGCCAGAAAGCTAAGTCAGACACCACTTCACAAATTCCTCCTTTATATCCCATTGTACCTGTTAAATTAAAACATATGGCCGCTGTAGACATTTCTGGTCCGATTCCGAGAACTAACAGAGGTTTTTGCTACATATTTGTCGCTGTTGAGCTCACTTCAAAATTTGTTACTTTCACTCCGTTACGCAAAGCTACAGCTAAAACTGTTTCGAAAGCATTTATAAAACAATTTCTATTTCATGTAGGGCATGTGATGAAAGTAATTTCTGACAATGGATCACAATTTCGTTCTGCTACATGGACACGTATGTTACGAGCTAGAAAAATTTCTCCGATCTATAAATCCAAGTACCATGCTTCTTCGAACCCCTGTGAAAGATTAATGAAAGAAATTGGTAAACTGTGTAGAATATACTGCCACAAAAGACACATTAATTGGGATAAACACATATTCTCATTCCAAGATGTAATTAATTCCATTCCAAATGAATCCACTATGCTATCTCCGTCTGTTATACTGAAAAACGTTAAACCACCAAACAAAATTAAAGAGTTAGTAAACTTCCCTACTTGTCGTCGACTAAGACACCACGAAATAATTGACATTGCGCTGAACAACATCAAACGTGCCGCAGAGCGCCGGAGAAGACAGCAAAAACAGGTTTGTAGACGCCGAGACTTTCACATTGGACAGAAGATATTAGTACGTACACACTATTTATCCAGCAAATTAAAAGGTAAGTGCAGTAAATTTGAACTTCTATACGCAGGTCCATATCGGATTCGCAGTATTCCTCACCCCAATGTTGTACACGTCGAAACTTTGAGAACCAGAAAATCGAAAGGCAATCACCATATCTCAAACATTAAACCGTTTATTGAATGAAACCACCTTATAATGTAATATGCTATGATGCCATTTACTAATCTTTATGAACACTTATGCAATTATATTCACATGACTAATTACTGATGATTATCGTATTTTTTCTGGTAAGTGCCCGGTAAGGTAAGGTTAGCAGGTCGCTTTTCTTGTCGTTACACATCAGACCGTGCATATTTTCCAGATGAATTTACACATTCCATGAGCACTTATGCAATTATAATTACATGACTAATTACTGATGATTATCGCATTTTTTCTTGGCAAATGCCCGGCAAGGTAAGGTTAGCAGGTCGCTTTTCTTGTCGTTACATATCAGACCGTGCATATTTTCCAGATGAATTTACACATCTTATGAGCACTTATGCAATTATAATTACATAGTTAACTACTGATGATTATCGTATTTTTCTTGGCAAGTGCCCGGCAAGGTAAGGTTAGCAGGTCGCTTTTCTTGTTATATATCAGACTGTGCACATTTTTTTCCAGAGAAACTTACGTATTTTATGACTAATTATGCAATGTTATCTAATGACATGTTAATTTCATTACATGTTTTCTCCATTAAAGGCTTTAATTATCGCCTCTATTAACTACACTACATACAAGCTGAACACAACGAACATCACATATTTTCTTTCTTATATATATACGATTATTTCATGTTTTGTTCGTATGCATTATGAAATGGTGAAGACATAGCAAACACCAGTCGACGTTGACATTTTTTGCCTTATGACATCTCAGGATCGTTACTGTTTTACATTTTTTGCTGCTGCATTGTGATATTCTGTGTACATTTTTGCATTTGAACACTGTCAATGTCTTTGACATATTACGTTTTCTGTCATGTTATGCTGTATGCTTAATTATGTTACCTTAAACCAGTCATTATTTAGTGAGTATATGATGTAAATGCACGATATTAATCTCTGTTCATCATTTTCAGAAAAAAATAACGTGTAAAGGAAATAAATTACACAGAAATGGGAACTTCACCTACGGAATGATCGAAAGAAGATGCAATAACTATATGAGGAAGAGTAAATGGATCAGGATTAACAAGCATTAACAAGAATATACTATACACATCGTAGAATAGCAGTCTTAACTAATTTTTTCTTTCAGAATACAAGGTGATTGATGCAGGCTGTCAGACAGAACTACACATCTTAGTTTTAGTGATGAAATATGCTAGAAATAAGGAATAGTTATATAATGAATAATGAAGTGATTTTTGCAGATGATAATGAATACTGATGAAGAGTAATGATGAAGAATATGCTACTATGAATAATGAAGTTTTTCTTTACAGGTGATGATGATAATGGAGTTATGATGATATGGATAATGAAGTTTTCTTTGCAGATGAGGAAAATGTTGAAGTTATATTTATGCTATGTAGTTATTTAAGTATTTGTTGCAGTTCGTTTTGACAGCAGGTGTTATATTGCATAGTATAATGACTGAAGGTTTTGGAAAGGACAGCTATGGAACACATTTTTTATACACATTTCACTACCTGTTAATTCGAAGTTCACTACTTTTCAGCATAGTATGCGTTTCTTCTTTCAGCTCAATAATCCGTTTTGTATTTTTTCCAGGAGAAGCCTTTCATGATACTTACTAAACTTGTTACTTATTAAACCTATACTAGTACTTGCATTTTTTTTACCCACTTGTGTCACAACCTTGCTACAGCTGACTTATGACAGATGACGTTACACATTTTCATTTATACCAACAAACCAGAAACAAATTTTTTTCTTCTTGCTTTCCCTTGTAATTACCCAAAGCAATGCATTGCTAGCACAAAAACAAAATGTATTACCAGTCCCAAATAATGTTACTAGTTTAAGAGAATTCTGAATAACACTGATCAGCTCTGAATAGTATGTCACTTCAGTAATGACTTCTTAATGATACAAAAAAAAATAAAAATAATAATAATGCTTTGTAACTGGCTAATAACTGCCACTGTTTATTGTAATGAGACTACTTATAATGCCCATGATTATTAATGCTATGACTGTAATTAACTGATTTTTAATAATGACTTCTTAATGATCTGAATAACACTGAATGATGAAGAATGTTTTATACTATTCAATACTTGCTGGCCACTGAGTGCCAATAACTAGTCACTAAATGAATTATGTTATTAATTATGCCATTAATTAGCTCCTGTTTTCAATGATGATTTTTCATGTTCTATAACTGGCCACTGAGTGCCAATAATTAATGTCACTAAATGAATTATGTTATTAATTATGCCATTAATTAGCTCCTGTTTTCAATGATGATTTTTCATGTTCTATAACTGGCCACTGAGTGCCAATAATTAATGTCACTAAATGAATTATGTTATTAATTATGCCATTAATTAGCTCCTGTTTTCAATGATGACTTTTCATGTTTTGGTACCTGGCCAATGAGTGCCAATAATTTGTATAACTCAATGTATTATGTTAATGCTAGGCCAATAACTGACTTTTTTTTTCAATGGAGACTTCTGATGTACATTATTCTGTCATACTAAATATGCTTTGTAACTGGCCAAGGACTGCCGCTGTTTATTGTAATACAATTACCCATGATGCCAATAATTTAATTTTATGAACATTATTCTGTAATACTAAATACATGGTACAGAAATGTTCAATAACTAGGCTATGAATGCCGCAAACTACTAATGTAACTCCTAATGAAGACTAGTATGTGACTTAATGTCCTTCACCTTCTGACCTAACTACCTGGAATTACTGTAATATCCATTCGTCTTGTCCATCCTCATGATCATGGAGCACTATATTTGGTTTCTGCACTAATTCTATGTTGGTGTGTCTTGTAAGAGCGTGGTGTTGACACGACATGCTGTCCACCACCGTGAGCGATGGAGACGTTATTATGGTCCCACTGTTTGGTGTACCTAATGTACTGCCAAAATGAAAACATGGAATATTACTACGACAGTTCAGTGTCTTGGCTACGCTGATAAATTCTGATGGGAAAAGAACTTCAAATTGTGTCACTTGGTGTTGTACATCTGTGGAAAGATATGGACTTTCAGAGCAGCTGCATGCAACCTAAAGTGCTACAACCATGATGCAATCCTCCCCTTTCCTATCCTAATTCTTGTAACATAGTAAAAAAACATTTTTTTGCTAACATGATTTGTATTCATGACCTATACATTTTTTTGATTTGATAATATGTTCTAAACTACAGTACATGTGCACTTATGTCATGTGTTAATATGCTTTCTACTGAACTTCAGTGCCTGTGCAACTTTTCTCATTTTTCAATATGATTTGTACTCATTCTGTATACATTTTGTGATTTCCTGATATGTTCAATACTTCTGTGCGTATGCACTTATGT
This sequence comes from Schistocerca serialis cubense, assembly GCF_023864345.2. Lineage (NCBI taxonomy): Eukaryota > Metazoa > Arthropoda > Insecta > Orthoptera > Acrididae > Schistocerca > Schistocerca serialis. The sequence goes on along the minus strand of NC_064640.1, from coordinate 903,375,047 downwards.
CATTTGTTACTTATTGTATATACATTTCCTCATTTGCTGATATGTTCTGACCTGCAGTGCATGTGTACTCATGTCACTTGTCAACATGATTTTTTGAGACATTTTTCGATTTGTTCTGAAGTACAGTATATGTGCACACTTGTCTTTTATATTATATATACATTTTTCTGATTTGCTGATACGCTCTGTACTCATTGTATACATTTTTCGTCATTGTCTAATGTTTTGTACTCGGTGCATGTGCACCACATTTAATTCATGTACTATATCTGTATATATGTTGTAACTGTAAAGTTAATTAGTTAAAAAAAAATTCTTGCGATGGCAAGTCCAAATGACTCACCATCGCTGCCAAATTTTTGCCCCCCCCCCCCCCCCCCAGTGGAGGGTTATGAAACACGTATGTTGTGTGGCGGCGATGGCGAGGCGTTGCAGAGTCTCTGACCAGAGAGCTATTTGTCGTTCCTAGTCTGCGCTTGACCGCGCGAGAGTTGCGAGCAGTAGTCTGTCGGTAACAGTAGGCCAGTGCAGTCTGGTAGCAGTAGTAGTCGAGTACGGTCGCGAGCGGGACGCAGTCGCAGGCGTCGACATGGCTGTCTGGTCAAGATGCTGAATGAGGTATATTGTTAATTAAGGTAACCAAGCTGCATTGCGCACATCAGATACTGTAAAGTTTATTTATTGTAATTAATTTTCAACAAGTGCCAAAGACCGATATTTCGGTTTAATTGAGTTTACATTGTCACTGAAGTCTCATTAGCATTGAATTGTTTTTCATTATTTTCGTGAGAGCTTACACCTTGAGCCAGATTGCGATTCTCATTTTTATTGTCATTAAATTTAATTGCTAGGGAGGTTACGCTTGGCTCCCATTTATTATTTTTTTGTCTTTCAAAATTTCTGTGGGCAGGTTACAATGCCACATCATAAGGTCCTCGGTCATGTATAAGGCACCAAAGCCGACTAAAAAGTCATTAATCCATAACAAAAACTTGAATTGTACTGCTTCTTACTGGCCGATTACAACAACTTAGAAGCTTCTTCTGTGTTCTAGTGTGATGCTTTTAGCGTCTCCGCATACCGCAGCATGCGACATAAGTTTGCAGACGATAAATATAATCGTTTCAGACAGAAAAGCGGCCAATGTGACGATCTGGCATTACGTCGATGCGATAGCAAATGGAGCAAACGGGCCGATTTCTTAGGTTTTTACTAAATATGAACACTTTTCACATTCTCTCGTGAAACATGGCTCCCAGACCTCGTTTCATGCCAAATCTTAAGGTCCTCGGTCATGTCCAACGAACCAAAGCCGGATAATAAATCAATAATCGATAACTAACACTTGAATTGTACTGCTCGTTACTAGCCGATTACATCAACTTAGAAGCTTCTTCTGTGTTCTAGTGTGATGCTTTTAGTGTCTCCGCATACCGCAGCATGCGACATAAGTTTGCAGACGATAAATGTAAGCGTTTCAGACAGAAAAGAGGCCAATGTGACGATCTGGCATTATGTCGATGCGATAGCACATGGACCAAACGGGCCGTTTTCTTAGGTTTTTACTACAAATGAACAATTTCCACATTTTCCCGTTAACGTGGCTGCCAGACCTCGTTTCATGCCAAATCTTAAGGTCCTCGGTCATGTCCAAGGCACCAAAGCCGTCTAATAAGTCATAATCGATAACTAAAACTTGAATTGCACGGCTTCTTACTAGATGATTACATCAATTTAGAAGCTTCTCCTGTGTTCAAGTCTGATGCTTTTAGCGTCTCCGCATACCGCAGCACGTGACATAAGTTTGCAAACGATAAATGTAAGCGTTTCAGACAGAAAAGCGGCCAATGTGACGATCTGGCATTACGTCGATGCGATTGCAAATGTTATCGATTATTGACTTATTAGCCGGCTTTGATGCCTTGGACATGACCGAGGACCTTAATATTTGGCATGAAACGAGGTGTGGCAGCCACGTTACATGAGAGTATGTGAAACGTGTTCATATATTGTAAAAACCTAAGACATCAGCCCGTTTGCTCCATTTGCTATCGCATCGACGTAATGCCAGATCGTCACATTGGCCGCTTTTCTGTCTGAAACCCTTACATTTATCGTCTCCAAACTTATGTCGCGTGCTGCGTTATGCGCAGAGACTAAAAGCATCGGCCAGTAAGAAGCAGTCCAATTCAAATTTTAGTTATCGATTATTGACTTTTTTGCTGGCTTTGGTACATTGGACATGACCGAGGACCTTAAGATTTGGCATGTAACGAGGTGTGGCAGCCACGTTACACGAGAGTATGTGAAACGTGTTCATATATAGTAAAAACCTAAGAAATCGGCCCGCTTGATACATTTGCTATCGCATCGGCGTAATGCCAGATCGTCATATTGGCCGCTTTTCTCACTGAAACGCTTACATTTATCATCTGCAAACTTATGTCGCGTGGTGCGGTATGCGGAGATACTAAAAGCATCACAGGAGAAGCTTCTAAGTTGATGTAATCGGCCAGTAAGAAGCAGTACAATTAGAGTTTTAGTTATCGATTATTGACTTATTAGCCGGCTTCCGTGCATTGGACATGACCGAGGACCTCAAGATTTGGCATAAAACGAGGTGTGGCAGCCACGTTACACGAGAGAATGTGAAAAGTGTTCATATGTAGTAAAAACCTAACAAATCGGCCCGCTTGCTCCATTTGCTATCGCATCCATGTATTGCCAGATCGTCACATTGGCCGCTTTTCTGTCTGAAACGCTTACATTTATCGTCTGCAATGTGATGTCGTGTGGTGCAGTATGCGGAGACACTAAAAGCATCACACTAGAACACAGAAGATGCTTCTAAGTTGATGTAATCGGCCGGTAACTAGCAGTACAATTTATGTTTTATTTATGGATTATTGTCTTATTAGCCGGCTTTGGTACCTTGGACATAACCGAGGTTCCTAAGATTTGGCATGAAACGAGGGATGGCAGCCACGTTACACGTATGTGAAACGTGTTGATATGTAGTAAAAGCCTAAGAAATCGGCCCGTTTGCTCCATTTGCTACCGCATCGACGTAATGCCAGATCGTCCCATTGGCCGCTTTTCTGTCTGAAACGCTTACATTTGCCGTCTGCAAACTTATGTCGCGTGCTGTGGTATGCGGAGACACTAAAAGCATCACACTAGAAAACTGAAGAAGCTTCTAAGTTGATGTAATCAGCCAGTATGAGGCTGTACAATTCAAGTTTTAGTTATCGATTATTGACTTATTAGACGGATTTGGTACCTTGGACATGACCGAGGACTTTAAGATTTGGCATGAAACGAAGGCTGGCAGCCACGTTACATGAGAGAATGTGAAAAGAGTTCATATGTATTAAAAACCTAAGAAAACGGCCTGTTTGCTCGATTTGCTATCGCATCGACGTAATGCCAGATCGTCACATTGGCCGCTTTTCTGTCTGAAACGCTTACATTTATCGTCTGCAAACTTACGTCGCGTGCTGTGGTATGTGGAGACACTGAAAGCAACACACTAGAAAACAGAAGAAGCTTCTAAGTTGATGTATTCGGAAAGTAAGAAGCAGTACAATTCAAGTGTTAGTTATTTATTATTGACTTATTAGCCGGCTTTTGTGCCTTGGACATGACCGAGGACCTTTAGATTTGACATGAAACGCGGTCTGGCCGCCACGTTACACGAAACAATGTGAAAAGAGTTCACATGTAGTAAAAACCTAAGAAATCGGCCCGTTTGCTCCATTTGCTATCGCATCGACGTAATGCCAGATCGTCACATTGGCCGCTTTTCTGTCTGAAACGCTTACATTTATCGTCTGCAAACTTATGTCGCGTGCTGCGGTATGCGGAGACACTAAAAGCTTCACACTAGAACACGGAACAAGCTTCTAAGTTGATGTAATCGGCCAGTAAGAGGCAGTACTATTCAAGTTTTAGGTACCGATTATTGACTTATTAGCCGGCTTTGGTGCCTTGGACATGACCGAGGACCTTAAGAATTGCGTGATACGAGGTCTGGCAACATCGTTACACGAGAGCATGTGAAAAGTCTTCATATGTAGTAAAAACCTAACAAATCGGCCCGTTAGCTCTATTTGCTATCGCATCGACGTAATGCCAGATCGTCACACTGACCGCTTTTCTGTCTGATACGTTTATATTTGTCGTCTGCATACTTATGTCACGTGCTGCGGTATGCGGAGACACTAAAAGCATCACACTAAACACAGAAGAAGCTTCTAAGTTGATGCAATCGGCCAGTAACAGGCAGTACAATTCAAATTTTAGTTATCGATTAATGAGTTATTATCCGGCTTTGATGCCTTGGACATGACCGAGGACCATAAGATTTGGCATGAAACGAGGTGTGGCAGCCACGTTACACGAGAGTATGTGAAACGTGTTCATATACAGTAAAAACCTAACAAATCGGCCCGCTTGCTCCATTTGCTATCACATCGATGTAATGCCAGATCGTCACATTGGCCTCTTTTCTGTCTGAAACGCTTACATTTATCGTCTGCAATCTGATATCGCGTGGTGCGGTATGCGGAGACACTAAAAGCGTCACACAAGAACACAGAAGAAGGTTCTAAATTGATGTAATCGGCCAGTAAGAAGCAGTACAATTCAAATTTTAGTTATCGATTATTGACTAATTAGTCGGCTTTGGTGCCTTGGACATGACCGAGGACCTTAAGGTTTGGCATGAAACGAGGTCTGGCAGCAACGTCACACGAGGGAATGTGAAGAGTGTTCATATGTAGTACAAACCTAAGAAATCGGCCCGTTTGCTCCATTTGCTATCGCATCGACGTAATGCCAGATCGTAACATTTGCCACTTTTCTGTCTGAAACGCTTACATTTATCGTTTGCAAACTTATGTCGCGTGCTGCGGTATGCGGAGACACTAAAAGCATCACACTAGAACACAGAAGAAGCTTCTAAGTTGATGTAATCGGCCAGTAACAAGCAGTAAAATTCAAGGTTCAGTTATCGATTATTGACTTATTATCCGGCTTTGGTGCCTTGGACATGACCGAGGACCTTAAGATTTGGCATGAAACGAGGTGTGGCAGCCACGTTACACGAGAGTATGTGAAACGTGTTCATATATTGCAAAAACCTAAGAAATCGGCCGGTTTGCTCCATTTGCTATCGCATCGACGTAATGCCAGATCGTCACATTGGCCGCTTTTCTGTCTGCAACGCTTACATTTATCGTTTGCAAACTTATGTCGCGTGCTGCGTTATGCGCAGAGACTAAAAGCATCGGCCAGTAAGAAGCAGTCCAATTCAAATTTTAGTTATCGATTATTGACTTTTTTGCTGGCTTTGGTACATTGGACATGACCGTGGACCTTAAGATTTGGCATGTAACGAGGTGTGGCAGCCACGTTACACGAGAGTATGTGAAACGTGTTCATATATAGTAAAAGCCTAAGAAATCGGCCCGTTTGCTCCATTTGCTATCGCATCGATGTAATGCCAGATCGTCCCATTGGCCGCTTTTCTGTCTGAAACGCTTACATTTGTCGTCTGCAAACTTATGTCGCGTGCTGTGGTATGCGGAGACACTAAAAGCTTCACACTAGAACACGGAACAAGCTTCTAAGTTGATGCAATCGGCCAGTAACAGGCAGTACAATTCAAGTTTTAGTTATCGATTATTGAGTTATTAGCCGGCTTTGATGCCTTGGACATGACCGAGGACCATAAGATTTGGCATGAAACGAGGTGTGGCAGCCACGTTACACGAGAGTATGTGAAACGTGTTCATATACAGTAAAAACCTAACAAATCGGCCCGCTTGCTCCATTTGCTATCACATCGATGTAATGCCAGATCGTCACATTGGCCTCTTTTCTGTCTGAAACGCTTACATTTATCGTCTGCAATCTAATATCGCGTGGTGCGGTATGCGGAGACACTAAAAGCGTCACACTAGAACACAGAAGAAGGTTCTAAATTGATGTAATCGGCCAGTAAGGAGCAGTACAATTCAAATTTTAGTTATCGATTATTGACTAATTAGTCGGCTTTGGTGCCTTGGACATGACCGAGGACTTTAATGTTTGGGATGAAACGAGGTCTGGCAGCAACGTCACACGAGTGGTGCGGTATGCGGAGACACTAAAAGCGTCACACTAGAACACAGAAGAAGGTTCTAAATTGATGTAATCGTCCAGTAAGAAGCAGTACAATTCAAATTTTAGTTATCGATTATTGACTAATTAGTCGGCTTTGGTGCCTTGGACATGACCGAGGACCTTAATGTTTGGGATGAAACGAGGTCTGGCAGCAACGTCACACGAGGGAATGTGAAGAGTGTTCATATGTAGTACAAACCTAAGAAATCGGCCCGTTTGCTCCATTTGCTATCGCATCGACGTAATGCCAAATCGTCACATTGGCCACTTTTCTGTCTGAAACGCTTACATTTATCGTTTGCAAACTTATGTCGCGTGCTGCGGTATGCGGAGACACTAAAAGCATCACACTAGAACACAGAAGAAGCTTCTAAGTTGATGTAATCGGCCAGTAACAAGCAGTAAAATTCAAGTTTCAGTTATCGATTATTGACTTATTATCCGGCTTTGGTGCCTTGGACATGACCGAGGACCCCCCCAGGGGGTCCACAACTCTTTTGTCGACACGTGCGTAGCGAGCACGGGACCCCGAGCTAATGTGGCCCTCCTTCCTTTCCGGGCTGCATACCTTCCCTTCCCTTTCCGCATCCCTCCCCGTCCACCATCTTCGCCCCCCCCCCTCACCTCTGGCTCTTTCCTTCCCTTTCTCCCCCTCTGGGAGTATGGTTTGTGCCTACGTCCGGAGACGGACGCTCGAAACTGTTCCAAATTCCTTGCTTTTACACTTGCAAGTCCTCGTCCTTCCTCTGTCCTTCTCTTTTCCTTCCCTCTTCTCCTTGCCCTTTTCTCCGCTGCGGCGTTTGAGACCCCCTTTTCTTTCCTTTCCCTTTCTCTTTTTTTTTCCCTGTGCGTGTCTGAAGGCCGACCCACGCACTTCCATGCGTAGCCGGTGACGGGGTAACGCGTAATTCCCCGCCCCGGGTAGACAGGTAGGACACGTACGTACCCCCTGGTAACGGCCAGGCCCAGGGAGGGGTGATTACCCGAGCTGATACCTTCCGAAAGTGCCGATTGGTCCCTCCGTCCGTTTGTCGGGAGGTGTGACCTGAGGTGTGAACAATCACCTAAGGCGGGTGTGCCCTCGGTGAGGGCCCCCACAAGGGAGGAACGCGCCATCGGAGACGCCGGTAATCATGGGGGATTCTTCCGCAATGGTTTCCTCACCTTCCACTATGTCTGCTCACAAACGTAAGTTCACTGAGTCTCAGCCACAGACGGTTCTTCCATCGTTGCCACAGTTCCTTGTTGTTTCTCGGTCTGACGAAGGTCACGACTTTTCCACGGTCAACCCTTTCATTATTCAGAAAGGTGTCGACGCAATTGCGGGTGCTGTAAAGTCTTGTTCCAGATTACGGAATGGCACCCTGTTGTTAGAAACACACAGTGCCCTCCAGGCTCAAAAATTGCTGCGTACTTCTCTGCTCCACACCTTCCCTGTCCGGGTGGAACTGCACCGTACCTTAAATTCCTCGCGTGGAGTCGTTTATACACGCTCCCTCGATGGATTGTCTGACGAAGAAATTCAGCACTATCTGTCTGACCAAGGCGTCACGGCTGTTCATCGGGTTATGAAAAGGGTGGACTCGAACATCATTCCAACCCGCACTGTCTTCTTGACATTTGACAAAGTTCAACTCCCATCAAAAATCAAAGCAGGCTATGAGATAATTTCCGTTCGCCCTTATGTCCCAAACCCTACGCGTTGCTATCGATGTCAGCGGTTCAATCACACCAGCCAGTCCTGTTCCAATCCGGCCAAATGTGTTACGTGTGGCAGGGATGCCCATGAGGGTGCTTGTCCACCTCCATCCCCTCGCTGCATCAACTGTATGGGTGACCACGCTGCTTCCTCTCGAGATTGCCCTGTTTTTAAGGACGAAAAGCTGATCCAGGAAATAAGAGTGAAGGAAAAGGTGTCGACCTTTGCTGCTCGAAAGTTACTCGCCAGTCGACAGCCCACCGTGCCTCAGAAAGGAAAATACAGCACTGTCCATGCTTCTCCTCGGCCAACAAAGGAGGCGGCCACGCAGACTTGCGACCTCACATTTAGTACCACGGTCGTCAGATCGGCCAGCGCAAAGATCGCCCGTTCAACCTCACCTCTTTCGCCTGCCCACTCTCTGGCTCACCCTTCGTCGGGTTCTGCTAAATCTCGAGCCCAAAAGTCAGACGCCAAGTCTTCAAAAAAAGAGCATTCTCGTGAAGAGTTTTTACGTACTGCAACTTCACAACCATCGGTTCCTCCTTCATCTAAACATACCTCCAAGAAGGCTACGAAGAAACACAGTTCCTCTCCTTCTCCGCCAAGGCGTGTCCCATCTACAGCACCACCTGGCGGAAATCGCCCTCGGCGATCTTCTGTGTCGCCGAGGCGCACTGTTGGTGGCCGGTCAACTGGCCGATCGTTGGTGGCAGGAGCTGCTCCTGACCAACCTATGGATCAGGATCTTCTGCCTTCGACTGAATGCCATTCCATGCTATCGGTCGCAAGCTCTGAGCAGTCGTTGAGTTGACAGCACCCTTGGTGACGTTCCTCCATTTTCTGTTCACCCTATGTCCATTATCCACTGGAATATCCGCGGCATTCGCGCCAATCGGGAGGAATTGTCGATCCTCTTACGATCCTACTCGCCGGTCATCTTCTGTCTTCAGGAAACAAAGCTGCGTCCCCATGACCGCTTTGTTCTCCCTCATTTTCAGTCCGTCCGATATGACCTCCCCTCTGTTGAAGGCACTCCAGCCCATGGAGGACTCATGATTCTGCTCCATGATACTCTCCATTATCACCCAATCCCCTTAAACACTTCCTTCCAAGCTGTCGCCATCCGTCTTTCCCTTTCTGGATACACGTTCTCTCTTTGTACGGTATACATTCCATCGTCTACACCAATGGCACGAGCTGATCTCCTTCATCTTCTTGATCAGCTTCCACCCCCCTATTTGCTGGTTGGGGACTTCAATGCCCACCACCCGCTTTGGGGATCTCCACATCCTTGTCCACGTGGCTCACTATTGCTAGACGTCTTCCACCAAGCGGATCTAGTCTGCCTCAACACTGGGGTCCCCACCTTTTTGTCTGCCTCCACGGCAAATTTATCCCATTTGGACCTTGCGGTCGGTACTGTTCCGCTAGCTCGGCGCTTCGAATGGTTCGCCCTTGATGATACACACTCGAGTGATCACTTTCCATGTGTTCTTCGACTGCAGCCTCAACTGCCATATATGCGCTCGCGACGCTGGAAGTTTGCCCAAGCCGATTGGACACTTTTTTCGTCTCTAGCGACATTCGATGACCGTCGCTTTCCCAGCGTCGACGATGAGGTCACACATTTTACCGACGTTATTCTCACAGCTGCGGAACGTTCAATACCACGCACCTCCGAATTGCCCCGGCGCCCTCCAGTTCCTTGGTGGAACGAGGCATGCCGTGACGCAATACGTGAGGGGCGACGTGCTCTTCGCATTTTCCGTCACCATCCAACTTTGTCCAACTGTATCCGATATAAGCAGCTCCGTGCGCGATGCCGTCGCGTCATCCGCGATAGCAAGAAGGCAAGCTGGAAATTCTTTACTAGCTCATTTAACAACTTCACTCCCTCCTCGGAAGTTTGGAGTCGGCTTCGACGGTTCTCAGGCGCGCCTAGTTTCTCCCCGGTCTCTGGGCTCACTGTCGCGCATGATACCTTAGTGGACCCCGTCGCAATTTCTAACTCATTGGGTCAGCACTTTGCTGAGATATCGAGTTCTTCAAATTACCCGCCAGCGTTTCTCCCGAAGAAACGTGCAGCGGAAGTGCGACATCTTGCTTTCTCCTCTCAAAATCGCGAAAGCTACAATACTGTTTTCTCCATGCGGTAACTCCAACATGCACTCTCTTCTTCTCGCTCCTCCACCCCAGGACCGGATGGTATCCACGTCCAAATGTTGCTGCATTTATCGACCCATAGCCTGCGTTACCTCCTTCGCCTTTATAATCGAATTTGGACCGACAGTACCTTTCCCAGGCGATGGCGGGAAGCTATTGTCGTTCCCGTTCCGAAACCTGGAAAGGACAAACATCTCCCCTCTAGCTATCGCCCCATTTCTCTCACGAGTAGTGTCTGTAAGGTTTTGGAGCGTATGGTGAATTACCGTTTAGCTTGGTGGCTGGAGTCCCGCAGTCTTTTAACACCAGCCCAATGCGGATTCCGAAAGCATCGTTCTGCTGTTGACCATCTTGTTGCTCTCTCCACTTATATCATGAACAATTTTCTCCGGAAATGCCAAACGGTAGCAATATTTTTTGATCTGGAGAGAGCGTACGATACCTGTTGGAGGACAGGCATCCTCCGCACACTGTTCTCTTGGGGCTTTAGAGGCCGGCTGCCTCTTTTTCTTCGCGAATTTATGGCAGAGCGCACGTTTAGGGTGCGGGTGAGCACTACTCTCTCCCGTACTTTCTCCCAAGAAAACGGGGTACCCCAGGGCTCCGTGCTGAGTGTTGTACTGTTTGCCATCGCCATTAATCCAATTATGAATTGTCTCCTTCCTGATGTCTCGGGCTCCCTCTTTGTGGACGATTTTGCGATCTACTACAGCTCTCAACGGACCAGCCTTCTTGAAAGACGTCTTCAAGGATGTCTCGATCGCCTCCACTCGTGGAGCATCGAAACCGGCTTCCGTTTCTCACCCAGTAAGACCGTTTGTGTTAATTTTTGGCGACGTAAGGAGTTTCTTCCGCCCTCCTTACATCTAGGTCCTGTCAACCTTCCGTTTTCCGACGTCGCTAAATTCTTGGGTCTTATGTTTGACAGAAAACTGTGCTGGTCCTCCCACGTTTCCTATCTTTCGGCTCGCTGTCTGCGTTCCCATAACACCCTCCGCGTCCTGAATGGTACGTCTTGGGGAGCGGACCGAGTGGTCCTTCTCCGCCTCTATCGCGCCTTAGTGCGCTCGAAATTGGATTATGGAAGCATAGTCTACTCCTCTGCTCGGCCGTCTATTCTTCGGCGTCTCGACTCTATCCACCACCGTGGATTACGTTTGGTGTCTGGAGCTTTTTACACCAGCCCTGTGGAAAGCCTTTATGCTGAGACTGCTGAACCTCCGCTGTCCAATCGGCGAGCAGTCCTTCTGAGTCGTTATGCTAGCCATCTGTCTTCCATGCCTGCTAATCCAGCCCATAACCTTTTTTTCGACGCCTCCTTTGATGTCGGGTATGCAGGCCGCTCCTCCTCCCTACTACCCCCGGGAGTCCGCTTCCGTCAACTGCTCCATTCTCTTTCCTTCCGCTTTCCTAAAACCTTCTTGACAACTTGGGGTACAGCACCGCCTTGGCTCCGTCCCCGGATCGACTTGCTCAGAGACCTATGTCAATTTCCCAAGGATGGTACCCCTACACTTGTTTACCGTCGGGCATTTGCTGCTCTATGTGCACAAATGACGGAAGCCACATTTATTTACACCGATGGCTCGAAAACATCGTTAGGTGTAGGGAGTGCCTATATTGTTGGCGACACCCCAAATCACTTTCGGCTTCCCGACCGGTGTTCGATTTATACTGCGGAGCTTTACGCTGTTCTCCAGGCTGTCCACTACATCCGCCGCCATCAGCGGATACAGTACGTAATCTGCTCAGATTCTCTCAGCTCTCTCCTAAGTCTCCAAGCTCTTTACCCTGTGCACCCTCTGGTCCACCGGATTCAGGACTGTCTGCGCTTGCTCCACCTGGGGGGCGTCTCAGTGGCGTTCCTCTGGCTCCCGGGACACGCTGGTATCTGTGGAAATGAGGCGGCCGATATAGCGGCCAAGGCTGCAGTCTCTCTTCCTCGGCCAGCTCTTCAGTCTCTTCCGTTTACCGATCTACGGAGCGGTTTATGTCGCCAAGTTACTCATTTATGGCATGCGCATTGGTCAACACTTCCCCACAATAAATTGCGGGAAGTGAAAGCCCTTCCTTGCGCTTGGACCTCTTCCTCCCGAACGCGTCGTCGGGAGGAGGTAATTTTAGCTCGACTCCGGATAGGGCACTGTCTTTTTAGTCATCGACATCTTTTAAGCGGTGATCCTCCCCCACTATGTCCCCACTGCTCTCAGATGTGGACGGTCAGACACCTTTTAATTGAATGCCCCTAATTTAATCCGTTACGCTCCCGTCTACAGCTTTCGCCTGATCTATCGTCGATTTTAGCAGATGACACGCGCTCAGCTGACCGCGTTCTACAGTTTATTAGTGACAGTGAAATGACGTCAGTCATTTGAAGCTTTTGGGGGACAACCAACCCCTTTCTATAGTGGACTTTTAAGCATTCCTTCTGCCTTTAGTTTCTCAAATTTTCTGACTTTGTTTCCATTGCTGCTGATTTTAAATTTCGTTTTTTTCCTGTTTTCTACGTCACGGGCTGGGCGCTAATGACCATAGAAGTTTTGCGCCCTAAAACCACAAACAAAAAAAAAAAAAAAAAAAGAAAATGACCGAGGACCTTAAGATTTGGCATGAAACGAGGTGTGGCAGCCACGTTACACGAGAGTATGTGAAACGTGTTCATATATTGTAAAAACCTAAGAAATCGGCCGGTTTGCTCCATTTGCTATCGCATCGACGTAATGCCAGATCGTCACATTGGCCGCTTTTCTGTCTGCAACGCTTACATTTATCGTCTGCAAACTTATGTCGCGTGTTGCGGTATGCGCAGTGACTAAAAGCATCGGCCAGTAAGAAGCAGTGCAATTCAAGTTTTAGTTATCGATTATTGACTTATTAGCCGGCTTTGGTGGCTTGGTCATGACCGAGGACCTTAATATTTGGCATGAAACGAGGTCTGGCAGCCACGTAACACGAGAGAATGTGAAAAGTGAACATATATTGTAAAAACCTAAGAAATCGGCCCGTTTTCTCCATTTGCTATCGCATCGACGTAATTCCAGATCGTCACAATGGCCTCTTTTCTGTCTGAATCGCTTACATTTATCGTCTGCAAACTTATGTGGCGTGCTGCCGTATGCGGAGACGCTAAAAGCATCACACTAGAACATAGAAGAAGCTTCTAAGTAGATGCAATCGGCCAGTAACAGGCAGTACAATTCAAGTTTTAGTTATTGATTATAGACTTATTAGCCAGCTTTGGTGCCTTGGACATGACCGAGGACCTTACGATTTGGCATGAAACGAGGGCTGGCAGCCACGTTACACGAGAGAATGTGAAAAGTGTTAATATGTAGTAAAAACCTAAGAACTCGTCCCGTTTGTTCCATTTGCTATCGCATCCACGTAATTCCAGATCGTCACATTGACCGCTTTACTGTCTGAAACGCTTACATTTACTTTCTGCAAATTTATGTCGCGTGCTGCGGTATGTGGAGACACTAAACGTATCACTAGAACACATAAGAATGATTTACATTTATGTAATCGTCCAGTAAGAAGCAGTACATTTCAAATTGTAGTTATCGATTATTGACTTATTAGCCGGCTTTGGTGACTTGGACATGACCGAGGACCTGAAGATTTGGCACGAAACGAGGTCTGGCAGCCACGTTAACGAGAAAATTTGAAAATTGTTCATTTGTTGTAAAAACCTAAGAAATGCTCCATTTGCTACCGCATCGACCTGATGCCAGATTGTCACATTGGCCGCTTTTCTGTCTGAAACGCTTACATTTATCGCCTGCAAACTTATGTCGCGTGCTGCGGCATGCGGAGACACTAAAAGCATTAGACTAGAACCCAGAAGATGCTTCTAAGTCGATGTAATCGGCCAGTTAGAAACAGTACAATTCAAGTTTTAGTTATCGATTATTGACTTATTAGCCGGCTTTGGTGCCTTGGACATGACCGAGGACCTTAAGAATTGCATGAAACGAGGACTGGCAGCCCCGTTACACGAGAGCATGTGAAAAGTATTCATATGTAGTAAAAACCCAAGAAATCGGCCCGTTTGCTCCATTTGCTATCGCATCGACGTAATGCCAAATCGTCACAATGGCCGCTTCTCTGTCTGAAACGCTGGCATTTATCGTCTGCAAACTTATGTCGCGTGCTGCGGTATGCGGAACACTGAAAGCATCACCCTAGCACACAGAAGAAGCTCCTAAAATGATGTAATCGACCAGTAAGAAGCAGTACAATTCAAGTTTTAGTTATCGATTATTGACTTATTATCCGGCTTTGGTGCCTTGGACATGACCGAGGACCTTAAGAATTGCATGAAACGAGGACTGGCAGCCCCGTTACACGAGAGCATGTGAAAAGTATTCATATGTCGTAAAAACCTAAGAAATCGGTCCGTTAGCTCCATTTGCTATCGCATCGCCGTAATGCCAGATCGTCACATTGGCCGCTTTACTGTCTGAAACGCTTACATTTATCGTCTGCAATCTGATGTCGTGTGGTGCAGTATGCGGAGACACTAAAAGCATCACACTAGAACACAGAAGAAGCTTCAAACTTGATGTAATAGGGCAGTAAGAAGCAGTAGATTTCAAGTTTTAGTTAACGATTATGACTTATTAGCCGGCTTTGGTGCCTTGGACATGACCGAGGACATTAAGATTTGGCATGAAACGAGGTCTGGCAGCCACGTTACACGAGAGAATGTGAAAAGTGTTCATATGTAGTAAAAACCTAAGAAATCGGCCCGTTTGCTCCATTTGCTATCGCATCGACGTAATGCCAGATCGTCACATTGGCCGCTTTTGTGTCTGAAACGCTTACATTTATCGCCTGCAAAGTCATGTAGTATGCTGCGGTATACGGAGACACTAAAAGCATCACAATAGAACACAGAAGAAGCTTCTAAGTTGATGTAATCGGCCAGTAAGATGCAGTACAATTCAAGTTTTAGTTATGGATTATTGACGTATCAGCCGGCTTTGGTGCCTTTTACATGACCGAGGATCTTAAGATTTGGCATGAAACGAAGTCTGGCGGCCACGTTACTCGAGAGAATGAGAAAAAAGTTTATTGTAGTAAAAACCTAAGAAATCGGCCCGTTTGGTCCACTTGCTATCTCATCGACGTAATGCGAATTCGTCACATTGGCCCCTTTTCGGTCTGAAACGATGGCATTTATCTTCTGCAAACTTATGTCGCGTAGTGCGGTATCCGGAGACATTAAAAGCATCACACAGAACACAGAAGAAGCTTCCATGTTGATGTAATCGGCCAGTCAGAAGCAGTACAATTCAAGTTTTAGTTATCGATTATTGACTTATTAGACGGCTATGGTGCCTTGGACATGATCGAGGACCTTGAGATTTGGCATGAAGTGAGGTCTGGATGCCACTTTACACGAGAGAATGTGAAAAATGTTCATATGTCGTAAAAACCTAAGAAATCAGCCCGTTTGTTCCATTTGCTATCGCATCGACGTAATGCCAGATCGTCACATTGGCCGCTTTTCTGTCTGAAACGCTTACATTTATCGTCTGCAAACCTATGTCGCGTGCTGCGTTTTGAGGAGAAAATAAAAACATCACACTTGATCACAGAAGAAGCTTCTAAGTTGATGTAATCGGCCACTAAGAAGCTGTAAAATTCAAGTTTAATTATCGATTATTAACTTATTAGCCGGCTTTGGTGGCTTGGGCATGACCGAGGACCTTAAGATTTGGCAAGAAGCGAGGTCTGGCAGCCACGCTACACGAGAGAATGTGAAAAGTGTTCATATGTAGAAAAAACCTAAGAAATCGGCCCGTTTGCTCCATCTCCTATCGCATCGACGTAATGACAGATTGTCACTTTGGCCTCTTTTGTGTCTGCGACGGTTACATTTATCGTCTGCAAACTTATGTAGCGTGGTGCGGTATGCGGAAACACTAAAAGCATCACACTAGAACACAGAAGAAGCTTCTAAGTTGATGTAATCGGCAAGTAAGAAGCAGTACAATTCAGGTTTTAGTTATCGATTATTGACTTATTAGTCGGCTTTGGTGCCTTCCACATGACCGAGGACCTTAATATTTGGCATGAAACGAGGTCTGGCAGCCACGTTACACGAGTGAAAGTGAAAAGTGTTCGTATGTTGTAACAACCTAAGATATCGACCCGTTAGCTCCATTTGCTATCGCATCGACGTAATGCCAGATTGTCACATTGGCACCTTTTCGGTCTGAATCGCTTACATTTATCGTCTGCAAATTAATGTCGCGTGGTGCGGTATGCGGAGACACTAATAGCACCAAACTAGAACACAGAAGAAGCTTCTAAGTTGATGTAATCGATCAGTAAGAAGCAGTACTGAAACCGGTTCGTCAGACAAACTGGAGAGGTTTTCCGTTCAGCCCTCCGGAATGTCTTTCGCCCCCTGCCACACCTTGAAACGACCTCCCACTCTACCACAGGTGAGGGATCAGCCTCAATGCGGGCAGTATCTCGGGCAACCACAGTCGTAGTCCGATCAGGGGATGCGTGGGACGAGCTGGCCGTCCCCGACAAACCCCCATCCGGACCCCCACAGTGATGCCCATTGGCAACAGCCTCAAGCTGTGTGACCGAAGCCAACACTGCCTGAAGCTGGGAGCGAAGGGATGCCAACTCAGCCTGCATCCGAACACAGCAGTTGCAGTCCCTATCCATGCTAAAAACTGTTTTGCAAAGAACGTCTGAACTAATCTACAGAGAGCGCAAACAAATCGACAAAATTTAAACGGTTATTAAAATACAAGATTTCCTAGTAAATGCAGTAATGCTGCTACTTGCGCACTGCTGACACTGCTCGGCGGCGGAAGGAGACTACGCGAATTTACACTATTCAGGTACTAAAACGCGATGCTACAACTCTCAAATACTATAATACGCCCGAAATTTATGAATTAAACAATGCAAGTACCAAAAACACGCAAAGAAATTAAGAATTAAACTATGTAACAAATGAATGAGCTAGGAGTATACGACTTGCTGCTGCAGCTGCTTATCCAACGGCGGCAGGGAGCACACTGACTGCGACCAACCGACACTGGCCGTTCAAAACAAAACAGTAGACAAACGACTACGCGAATTTACACTATTCAGGTACTAAAACGCGATGCTACAACTCTCAAATACTATAATACGCCCGAAATTTATGAATTAAACAATGCAAGTACCAAAAACACGCAAAGAAATTAAGAATTAAACTATGTAACAAATGAATGAGCTAGGAGTATACGACTTGCTGCTCAGCTGCTTATCCAACGGCGGCAGGGAGCACACTGACTGCGACCAACCGACACTGGCCGTTCAAAACAAAACAGTAGACAAACGACTACGCGAATTTACACTATTCAGGTACTAAAACGCGCCACACACCGTTGGGTGGCTTGCGGAGTATCAATGTAGATGTAGATGTAGATGTAGTACAATTCAAGTTTTAGTTATCGACTATTGACTTATTAGCCGGCTTTGGTTCCTTGGACAAGACCGAGGACTTTAAGGTTTTGGCATGAAACGAGGGCTGGCAGCCACGTTACAGGAGAGAATATGAAAAGTGTTCATATGTAGTAAAAACCTAAGAAATAGTTCCGTTTGCTCCATTTGCTATCGCATCGACATAATGCCAGATCGTCACATTGGCCGCTTTTCTGTCTGAAACGCTTACATTTATCATCTGCAAACTTATGTCGTGTGGTGCGGTATGTGGAGACACTAAAAGCAACACACTAGAACACAGAAGAAGTTTCTAAGTTGATGAAATCGGCCAGTAAGATGCGGTACAATTCAAGTCTTAATTATCGATTATTGTCTTATTAGCCGGCTTTGGTGCCTTAGACATTACCGAGGACCTTAAGATTTGGCAGTAAACGAGGTCTGGCAGCCACGTTTCACGAGAGAATGTGAAAAGTGTTCATATGTAGTAGAAACCCAAGAAATGGGCCAGTTTGCTCCATTGGCTATCGCATCGACGTAATGCCAAATCGTCACAATGGCCGCTTCTCTGTCTGAAACGCTGGCATTTATCGTCTGCAAACTTATGTCGCGTGCTGCGGTATGCGGAACACTGAAAGCATCACCCTAGCACACAGAAGAAGCTCCTAAAATGATGTAATCGACCAGTAAGAAGCAGTACAATTCAAGTTTTAGTTATCGATTATTGACTTATTAGCCGGCTTTGGTGCCTTGGACATGACCGAGGACATTAAGATTTGGCAAGAATCGAGGTCTGGCAGCCACGTTACACGAGACAATGTGAAAAGCGTTCATGTGTAGTAAAAACCTAAGAAATCGACCCGTTCGCTCCATTTGCTATCGCATCGACATAATGCCAGATCGTCACATTTGCCGCTTTTCTGTCTGAAACGCTTACATTTATCGTCTCAAAAATTATGTCGCGTGCTGCGGTATCCGGAGACACTAAAAGCATCATACTAGAACACAGAAGAAGCTTCTAAGTTGATGTAATCAACCAGTAAAAAGCAGTACAATTCAAGTTTTAGTTATCGATTATTGACTTATTAGCCGGCTTTGGCGCTTTGTACATGACCGAGGACCTTAAGATTTGGCATGAAACGAGAGAATGTGAGAAGTGTTCATATCTACATCTACATCTACATCTACATCCTTTCTCCGCAAGCCACCTGACGGTGTGTGGCGGAGGGTACCTTGAGTACCTCTATCGGTTCTCCCTTCTATTCCAGTCTCGTATTGTTCGAGGAAAGAAGGATTGTCGGTATGCCTCTGTGTGGGCTCTAATCTCTCTGATTTTATCCTCATGGTCTCTTCGCGAGATATACGTAGGAGGGAGCAATATACTGCTTGACTCTTCGGTGAAGGTATGTTCTCGAAACTTTGACAAAAGCCCGTACCGAGCTACTGAGCGTCTCTCCTGCAGAGTCTTCCACTGGAGTTTATCTATCATCTCCGTAACGCTTTCGCGATTACTACATGATCCTGTAACGAAGCGCGCTGCTCTCCGTTGGATCTTCTCTATATCTTCTATCAACCCTATCTGGTACGGATCCCACACTGCTGAGCACTATTCAAGCAGTGGGCCAACAAGCGTACTGTAACCTACTTCCTTGGTTTTCGGATTGCATTTCCTTAGGATTCTTCCAATGAATCTCAGTCTGGCATCTGCTTTACCGACGATCAACATTATATCATCATTCCATTTTAAATCACTCCTAATGCGTACTCCCAGATAATTTATGGTATTAACTGCTTCCAGTTGCTGACCTGCTATATTGTAGCTAAAAGATAAGGGATCTTTCTTTCTGTGTATTCGCAGCACATTACACTTGTCTACATTGAGATTCAATTGCCATTCCCTGCACCATGCGTCAATTCGCTGCAGATCCTCCTGCATTTCAGTACAATTTTCCATTGTTACAATCTCTCGATACACCACAGCATCATCCGCAAAAAGCCTCAGTGAACTTCCGATGTCATCCACAAGGTCATTTATGTATATTGTGAATAGCAACGGTCCTATGACACTCCCCTGCGGCACACCTGAAATCACTCTTACTTCGGAAGACTTCTCTCCATTGACAATGACATGCTGCGTCCTGTTATCCAGGAACTCCTCAATCCAATCACACAATTGGTCTGATAGTCCATATGCTCTTACTTTGTTCATTAAACGACTGTGGGGAACTGTATCGAACGCCTTGCGGAAGTCAAGAAACACGGCATCTACCTGTGAACCCGTGTCTATGGCCCTCTGAGTCTCGTGGACGAATAGCGCGAGCTGGGTTTCACATGACCGTCTTTTTCGAAACCCATGCTGATTCCTACAGAGTAGATTTCTTGTCTCCAGAAAAGTCATTATACTCGAACACAATACGTGTTCCAAAATTCTACAACTGATCGACGTTAGAGATATAGGTCTATAGTTCTGCACATCTGCTCGACGTCCCTTCTTGAAAACGGGGATGACCTGTGCCCTTTTCCAATCCTTTGGAACGCTACGCTCTTCTAGAGACCTACGGTACACCGCTGCAAGAAGGGGGGCAAGTTCCTTCGCGTACTCTGTGTGAAATTGAACTGGTATCCCATCAGGTCCAGAGGCCTTTCCTCTTTTGAGCGATTTTAATTGTTTCTCTGTCCCTCTGTCGTCAATTTCGATATCTACCATTTTGTCATCTGTGCGACAATCTAGAGAAGGAACTACAGTGCAATCTTCCTCTGTGAAACAACTTTGGAAAAAGACATTTAGTATTTCGGCCTTTAGTCTGTCATCCTCTGTTTCAGTACCATTTTGGTCACAGAGTGTCTGGAAATTATGTTTTGACCCACCTACCGCTTTGACATAAGACCAAAATTTCTTAGGATTTTCTGCCAAATCAGTACACAGAACTTTACTTTCGAATTCATTGAACGCCTCTCGCATAGCCCTCCTCACACTACATTTCGCTTCGCGTAATTTTTGTTTGTCTGCAAGGCTTTGGCTATGTTTATGTTTGCTGTGAAGTTCCCTTTGCTTCCGCAGCAGTTTTCTAACTCGGTTGTTGTACCACGGTGGCTCTTTTCCATCTCTTACGATCTTGCTTGGCACATACTCATCTAACGCATTATGTACGACGGTTTTGAACTTTGTCCACGTGTTGAGCCAACAGGTACTCTGAAATCTGTTTTTTGTCACTTTTTCTAAACAGAAAAATCTTCCTACCCTTTTTAATATTCCTATTTACGGCTGAAATCATCGATGCCGTAACCGTTTTATGATCGCTGATTCCCTGTTCTGCGTTAACTTTTTCAAATAGTTCGGGTCTGTTTGTCACCAGAAGGTCTAATATGTTATCGCCACGAGTCGGTTCTCTGTTTAACTGCTCAAGGTAGTTTTCAGATAAAGCACTTAAAAAAATTTCACTGGATTCTTTGTCCCTGCCACCCGTTATGAACGTCTGAGTCTCCCAGTCTATATCCGGCAAATTAAAATCTCCACCCAGAACTATAACATGGTGGGGAAATCTACTCGAAATATTTTCCAAATTATCCTTCAGGTGTTCAGCCACAACAGCTGCTGAGCCAGGGGGCCTATAGAGACATCCAATTACCATGTCTGAGCCTGCTTTAACCGTGACCTTCACCCAAATCATTTCACATTTCGGATCTCCGTCAATTTCCTTCGATACTACTGCACTTCTTATCGCTATAAACACGCCTCCCCCTTCACTGTCCAGCCTGTCTCTGCGGTATACATTCCAATCTGAGTTTAAGATTTCATTACCGTTTACGTCTGGTTTTAGCCAACTTTCTGTCCCTAGTACTATATGCGCGTTGTCAATGTTTATTAATGAGAGCAGTTCTGGGTCCTTTCTGTAGACGCTCCTGCAGTTTACTATTAGCACATTAATACTGTTATTCCCTGTTGCATTTTGCCTACTCCTACCTTGCCGCGTCTCAGGATGCGTCTTGTCGGTCCTAGGGAGGGAAGTATCTAACCTAAAAAAAACCCACGTGCATTCCACACGTACTCCGCTACCCTTGTAGCCGCTTCCGGTGTGTAGTGCACGCCTGACCTATTCAGGGGGACCCTACAATTCTCCACCCGATAGCGGAGGTCGAGAAATTTGCACTCCAGATCTCCGCAGAATCGTCTGAGCCTCTGGTTTAAGCCTTCCACTCGGTTCCAAACCAGAGGACCGCGATCGGTTCTGGGAACGATACTACAAATAGTAAGCTCTGATTTCACCCCGCGAGCGAGGCTTTCCGTCTTCACCATTTCCGCCAACCGCCTGCACGAACTGAGGATGACCTCTGCACCCAGACGGCAGGAGTCATTGGTGCCGACATGAGCAACAATTTGCAGTCGGGTGCACCCAGTGCTCTCTAACGCCGCCGGTAGGGCCTCCTCCACATCTCGGATGAGACCCCCCGGCAAGCAAACAGAGTGAACACTGGCCTTCTTCCCCGACCTTCCCGCTATTTCCCTAAGGGGCTCCATCACCCGCCTAACGTTGGAGCTCCCAATAACTAATATGTAGTACAAACCTAAGAAATCGGCCCGTTTGCTCCATTTGCTATCGCATCGACGTAATGCGAGATTGTCACATTCGCCGCTTTTCTGTCTGAAACGCTTACATTTATCGTCTGCAAACGTATGTCGTATGCTGCGGTATGCGGAGAGAATAAAAGCATCACACTAGAACACAGAAGAAGCATCTAAGTTGATGAAATCGGCCAGTGGGAAGCAGTAAAATTCAAGTTTTAGTTATCGATTATTGATTTATTAGCCGGCTTTGGTGCCTTGGATATGACCGAGTACCTTAAGATTTGTCATGAAACGATTTCTGGCAGCCACGTTACACGAGAGAATGTGAAAACTGTTCATATGTAGTAAAATATTAAGAAGTCGGCCCGTTTGCTCCATTTGCTATCGCATCGACGTAATGCCTGATTGCCATATTGGCCGCTTTTCTGTCTGAATCGTTTACATTTGTCGTCTGCAAACTTATGTCGCATGGTGCGGTATGCGGAGACACTAAAAGCATCACACTACAACACGGAAGAAGCGTCTAAGTTGTTGTAATCGGCCGGTAAGAAGCAGTACAATTCAAGTTTTAGTTATTGATTATTGACTTATTAGCCGGATTTGGTGCATTGGACAAGACCGTCGACCTTAAGATTTGGCATGAAACGAGGTCTGGCAGCCACATGACACAAGATAATGTGAAAAGTGTTCATATGTAGAAAAAAGCTGAGAAATCGGTCCGTTTGCTCCATTTGCTATCGCATCGACATAATGCCAGATCGTCACATTGGCCGCTTTTCTGTCTGAAACGCTTACATTTATCATCTGCAAACTTATGTCGTGTGGTGCGGTATGTGGAGACACTAAAAGCAACACACTAGAACACAGAAGAAGTTTCTAAGTTGATGAAATCGGCCAGTAAGATGCGGTACAATTCAAGTCTTAATTATCGATTATTGTCTTATTAGCCGGCTTTGGTGCCTTAGACATTACCGAGGACCTTAAGATTTGGCAGTAAACGAGGTCTGGCAGCCACGTTTCACGAGAGAATGTGAAAAGTGTTCATATGTAGTAGAAACCCAAGAAATGGGCCAGTTTGCTCCATTGGCTATCGCATCGACGTAATGCCAAATCGTCACAATGGCCGCTTCTCTGTCTGAAACGCTGGCATTTATCGTCTGCAAACTTATGTCGCGTGCTGCGGTATGCGGAACACTGAAAGCATCACCCTAGCACACAGAAGAAGCTCCTAAAATGATGTAATCGACCAGTAAGAAGCAGTACAATTCAAGTTTTAGTTATCGATTATTGACTTATTAGCCGGCTTTGGTGCCTTGGACATGACCGAGGACATTAAGATTTGGCAAGAATCGAGGTCTGGCAGCCACGTTACACGAGACAATGTGAAAAGCGTTCATGTGTAGTAAAAACCTAAGAAATCGACCCGTTCG
Source organism: Schistocerca serialis cubense (assembly GCF_023864345.2). Classification (NCBI taxonomy): domain Eukaryota; kingdom Metazoa; phylum Arthropoda; class Insecta; order Orthoptera; family Acrididae; genus Schistocerca; species Schistocerca serialis. The sequence continues at coordinate 903,351,562 of NC_064640.1, read as the reverse complement.
CTCCATTTGCTATCGCATCGACATAATGCCAGATCGTCACATTTGCCGCTTTTCTGTCTGAAACGCCTACATTTATCGTCTCAAAAATTATGTCGCGTGCTGTGGTATCCGGAGACACTAAAAGCATCATACTAGAACACAGAAGAAGCTTCTAAGTTGATGTAATCGGCCAGTAAGGAGCAGTACAATTCAAGTTTTAGTTATCGATTTTGACTTATTAACCGGCTTTGGTGCCTTGAACATGACCGAGGACCTTTAGATTTGGCATGAAACGAGGTCTGGCGCCCACGTTACACGAGAGAATGTGAAAAGGGTTCATATGTAGTAAAAAGCTAAGAAATCGGCCCGTTTACTCCATTTGCTATCGCATCGACGTAATAAAAGATCGTCACATTGGCCGCTTTTCTGTCTGAAACGCTTACATTTAACGTCTGCAAACTGATGTCGCATGGTGCGGTATGCGCAAACACTCAAAGAATCGCACTAGAAGACAGAAAAAGCTTCTAAGTTGATGTAATAGGCCAGTAAGAAGCTGTACTATTCATGTTTTAGTTTTCGATTTATGACTTATTAGCCGTTTTTGGTGCCTTGTACATGACCGAGGACCTTAAGATTTGGCACGAAACGAGGTCTGGCAGCCACTTTACACGAGACAATGTGAAAACTGTTCATATGTAGAACAAAAATAAGAAATCGGCTTGTTTCCTCCATAGGCTATCAGATCGACGTAATGCCAGATCGTCACATTGACCGCTTTTCTCTCTCAAACGCTTACATTTATCGTCTGCAAACTTATGTCGTGTGCTGCGGTACGCGGAGAAAATAAAAGCATCACACTAGAACACAGAAGAAGCTTCTAAGTTGATGTAATCGGCCAGTAAGGAGCAGTACAATTCAAGTTTTAGTTATCGATTTTGACTTATTAACCGGCTTTGGTGCCTTGAACATGACCGAGGACCTTTAGATTTGGCATGAAACGAGGTCTGGCGCCCACGTTACACGAGAGAATGTGAAAAGGGTTCATATGTAGTAAAAAGCTAAGAAATCGGCCCGTTTACTCGATTTGCTATCGCATCGACGTAATACCAGATCGTCACATTGGCCGCTTTTCTGTCTGAAACGCTTACATTTAACGTCTGCAAACTGATGTCGCATGGTGCGGTATGCGGAAACACTCAAAGAATCACACTAGAAGACAGAAAAAGCTTCTAAGTTGATGTAATAGGCCAGTAAGAAGC